>NC_090946.1:54697640-55000670 GCF_040807025.1 Struthio camelus | reverse complement strand
AGATGCTGCGATCTTTTAGCTGTAGGGGGCAATATAGCACAACCCAATCTGATTTTTCAGCCCTTGATATCATCAACTATTTCTGACAACAAAGGCCAAAATTGTGTTCATGCTTTGGAAACTGCCACGTTAAATTCTAGTGTCAGGAACAGACTCCTTTGTGCTGTGATTACATATTGTACTAAAAATCCTTCATCAGTCATTGAAATATGTCCACTGTATGAAATATAGGTGTCTGTTTGCTCCCGAGCGAGTCAGTCTGTTCAGATCAGGAACTTCTGCTAACGCTGAAGTTGTTCCTCAGGCTCTGCTATCGGCGCAGGGGCTCCCACCAAAACCCTCCTATGTGATAAATATTAAGCCGTTAGCAAAAAAGGACGGCTTGGGAATCTGATATGTTGTTTTCTCCTTTAAACACGAGTTCTTTCAGAGCCAAAAAGAAAGATTCTTGGCAAACAAACTTTTATTAGGTACACTTGCTGGAAACGTTTTTGTTGGGTTCCAAAAAGCAGTCAGAGCGTACGTGTGGCTCAGCGCGGTGTGAGACGTGCGTGGGGCAGCTTGCGGAGGGGAGGAGAGGCTCGGAGCAGGGCTCTGCCAGCATTTCTTTATTCGATCCCTGACACACCTGATGCAATACAATAGAGAAGCGTTTCCATTTGCTGCAGGCATGAGGCATCGCCGGTGGGAATGATTTAGTGGAGCGGCACGATTAGAGGCAGGGGGGATAATCCTGGTGTTCCCTGGAGTTTGGTGGTGGGATTGTGAGGGGAGACTTGGCAGGAGGTGCCTCTCACGTTTCATCTCCCGCAGCTGCGTGAGGACCGCAGGCAGAGCTGTTGCCTGCGTGCTGCCCTGGTGTCCTGCGCGTAACCTTCCCGCGCACCGAGCTGTGCGTTACTCCCTCAAACAGCAGCCGATAATGCCTGACTCGGATACCCAGTTGTCCTGTCCTTGCTATTAAACCACTATTTTTGTCATAGGCCCTAACTTACACACCACTGCTTTGTTAAAATGCTGTTTTATTCAGTGATGAAGTGTAACGGCGATGCTGCCGCGTAGCCTCTTGTGCTTGTGGAGCGATGCAGCCGGTTAGCAGGTTCAGTGGTCCGCAGCACAAGGGGGAGAGCCAAAAGCAGCTCAGAGGTGAGAGAGCCGACGGGGGGAGGCCTCGCGCACGGGGACGGAAGTGGAGCCATGAGCTGATGGATTAGCTGTGGGTTAATGTCCGCTGAAAACAGCCCCCGGAGGTACTCAGAAAGGCGCTCGTTAGCCTGCCGGGTCTGATTTCTGTCCCTCTGGGGCCTGCGGCGAGCAGGAGCCCCGCTGCACCAGCGTGCAGCAGCCCGAGTGGGCTCAGGACCTGAATTGCTGTCGCCTCCCCGCGGAGGGCTGCTGGAGTTACCCACAGCAGCCTACAGCTAGCCTTTGCGGTGTCCCCCAGTGATATGACACACAGAAAATGATTATTATTTTTCTTTGTTCCTGAGTACTGCAAACATTACTTACATGTGCCCTGATGTCCAGACTAATGAAAGAGATTATTTGGAGAAAACATGAACCCATTACTCCTATTAGTGAGCGAGTGACAAGCAAAAGTTGTCAGATTTTAATCACCATAAAAATCACTGTCTGGTGTTCAGCACGAGTATTTAGAAACTATCATTTGCAGTTTAAAGTGTATCTGAAAAGCTCTGCATGAGACTAAAGATTCTTTCTGATGCGGGGGGTGAGGATGTAGGTAAGAGAGGTCCATTGCACCCAGATGGTCAGATGGTTGGACGAATGCTTAGGGCCTCATGGACACTTCCCTGCTGTGCAATGAAGCTGAGTGGGACACTCTGGCAGCTTTTGTGCTGTGAGTTCGGTGAGCAGAGGAGTTTATTGCACTTAATTTCCCATGGATTTGTATCTTGTCAATTATATCTTGTGAAATAAGGTGCAAAGTTTGATGAAAGCTTTTCCTGCAGTTATGGAACATACGAAGTGTCTCCAATGTAGATTCTTTGGTATCTAATGATATAATTTTGTTCCCACTAGGAGCTTTCCCTTAGCAGGAGCAGTAAAATTGTGTCAGATTTGGTTAAAGTTGGCCAACAGGTTCAATACTCTCGGCAGGAAGTAGGACAGAGACAGCATAGTCACATAAACCACATTGCCTTAGAAAGCTAGAATAAAAATCATTAACTGATGTTTTTATTAGGACACTTAGTACACAACGCAACCCAAAATACCGGCAAAGATGAAATCTAATGTTCAGGCAGGCAGGAGGCTAGCCTTTTCTTTTTTTCTTGTTATTTGCAATAATGAAGCAATGCAGAAGACTAGAAGTTAAATTTGTTGCACTTTTAACAGTGTGGAGCTTGTTCAGTGAATATCAAAGAAATAGTGTTTTTATTTTTAAATAATAGGAAGTGGATTTATTTGTTTCTTGTTGCATGGGGGAAAGAAAAAAAAGAAGTGACACTTAGCACTAGAATAACCTTGGATTTCCTGGGCAGCTCATTTGTAAAACCTGCAGGCAAGCTAGGTTGCTGGGCCCTTGACATTGAAAAACTTCCTGAGGAGCTGACTGCTCTCACCTAAACTTTTCTGAAATCTTTAAAAGCTCCTCTAAAGGAGAAAGCATCAAAATTCCAAAGTTAGTGTCAGTAATGAGTCAATGATTTTACCATAAACCTTCTAAATTTAAAAAAAAAAAAAAAAAAAGATGGCACTTCCAGAAAAATTCTGTAACTTTCAAATCCCTTGTGCTGGGAAACACTTGCAGCTTGGTGCCTCTCATGCAGCTAAGACCTCTCTTGCCCCCATCGATCAGTGGCTCCTCTCACCGCGCAGGTCGTCACGGGACGGGCAGCTCACTCTCTGGGCCCGTCTGCCACTCGGCTCTTGGAAAGCAGAAACTTAGCCCACAGTAGTGCTTCTGCTTCAAATTTCATAAATTACTACCCTCCCTGCACAGGGCTGGCAAAATGGAGCTTTTGGTTTAAATGGCTTTAGATACATTGTTATTAGTAATCCTATCAAGAGAGGTTCATAGATTTTCAGAGACCATTACTGTAATCTAGTTTGAGCTGTATAACATAGGTTAGGGACCTCATTCAACAGCTGCAGCAGGTCTATACAGCCTGAGCTACATCATGTCTTTTAAAGTTACTTAGTGATCTAGAAATGTAAAAAGACCTATTTTTAACTATCATTTTTTATTTCAGCATGAGGCATTGAGTATGCTTGATCATCAGGCTCAGGCATTTAGGGGCTAACTAATAACTAGGCAAACTTTGTGCTGCCACAGCAAAGTGCAAGGACAGGGCTATGGAGACAGCACAGTGGGATCTGGCCAGTTAAGTTCAGGAGAGTTTTAACTGTGTCTGAATAACAAGCTGAAATGGGTAGCGGAGGGATTCTGCTCACATTTCTGACAGAAGCAGAACTTTCAGCTCAACTCTTAAGACTTACTTAATATTCAACACTGGTTTCATCATCAAAGAAATTGAGGCAAAATTAAAAATTCTTTTCCTGGGTCTGTTATTTTCACAGCTTCTACTTCCTTTCAATTTTGATACCACCATCCATTTTGATAAAAGAAAATGATGTGTGAGGAGCAAGGCAGGCAGCAAGGAGACAGAACTAGAAGTGCTTTTCAACACTGACTTTGCCTCTGCAGAAGTTTATAATAAGGTGTCTGCAGATCACTCCCTGCTGAAAGCTCTAACAAATAACACCCCTATTCACGGAAAGTGAATTAAACCACTACCGCAGTGCGCTGCTGATAGCGAACACCGCGGTAGATTGTGGTCTCCTAACAATCAGTCTCTTGTCTAGCGCTATGGAATTTCTTTGTATTCTTTGCTGTTGAGCATGTGTGACTTCTGCTTTGTTTTGTCGCACCCCCCCCCCCCCCCCCAAATGCTTTGTGTTAGAAGGAAACGCTTGCAAAAGCTCGTTAGACTTATTGATCTGGATAGAGACCCCAGGCTGGCTCTTTGGATCCACAAGAAATGCGCTCTAGAAGGAGCCTGGTTTGCAGAAGCATCCTCTTTGCCTTTTCTTCCCCAAATGAAGGGGTGAAGGAGGAGCGTGACCAGTGTGGGCACCTTGAAGAGCATCATGAAAATTATCTGGAGCCGTGGGGCAGCCACCTGGGCGCTAAATCAGATTCTGCCCTGGATACATCATTAATTCCCAGTGTGACCTTGAGCAAGTCCCTTAGCCCATGTGCAGTGGTCAGGAGCCACACAAAGCACAAAAAAAAAAAAACCAAAAAAACCAAAAACCCACCCCGAAAAACCTGCTATAACGTGGAGTCTTAAAAAATACCTACCCTACAGTCACAGGAGAAACATATACATGCGCCACCCTGGCCGATAGCAATCCAGTGGCAGCCCGACAGTGCTCAGTGTGCATGAATTTTCCTTATGGGAAAAGTAGTGGAGTTGCACCTGCAGTATAGGTAAACCTGCAGGAAGAGAATGAAACGGGAAGTTTTCTGTGATGAAAGGAAAATTGAATGGATTTGTGCCAGTGCTCTAGACTTCAATAGGCTGTTAGGTACAGAAATTGGTGTTAAAGTAACATTACAGCTGAGCTTTTAAACCGACTGGTTAAGCTGTGAAGCTTGGTCTGTAATCTGACAACCCTCTTTTGAACTGTATACAGGCCAGTATCTTAAAAAAAAACTGCTTACACAGAAAAATAGTGCTATATTTCACTCTTCTGTAACTCTGAAAAAGTTTTTCAAAATATTATTTAATATTTGCCTTTGAACAAATGGGATATGGGAAATCTCACTGTAGAGACTGAAATTTTCAAAAAGCTCCTGCATATTTTCCAGAATACGGAAAGATAGACTGTTCTGGTCATTACACTAGTATTTTTCAAACCCTTCCAGCAGAAGAAGGTAGACCTTTGAGTGTATCTTTGGGCAGGATATTTTTCAGGTTAAGAATTTTGTTCTGTGGTCCTGGTCGCCACCAGGCCTCGAGGCATCACTGTGTTTGCTAGTATTGTTGATGGGATCATTTTTGTCACTGTTGGATGGTGGCAGTTAAAAGATGTTCTTGTAGTTGTAATGTGTATTCATACTCGGTATGACTATCAGCATTTTTACAAATACCGTTCTTTACGTGATATGGCTCTTTGTGTAGGAAAAGATGTTTTAATGTATACAGTCTCTGGGGGGATTGCAAATAAAACCTGTAGCCTGATTGTTTTTCCTGTCATTATCCATTTTTTTCTGAGAACCTCTTGCATGTCAGTTGGTTGGTATAACCTGGCAATTGATTGCAATTAATGGACAGGAATTTACCAGTGGCAGAACACAGGGGGCATTAACTGCTCTAGTGACCCTCGTCCCCTGTTTCCCTAACAGGGCTTGCAACCCATACGGTCCTGGCCCAAGCTTTGTCTCCTCCAAGGCTCTAGAGATGATAAAAAGCTGTGTGGCAGCCCAGAAACACGTTCTATATCCCCCTTCACGTGATCCGTCTGGGGACAGGCCCACATGCACCATCCCATAGTTAAGAAGGGAAATATTTTTAAAGCTGCATAGACATTATCATATCTCATATGTATGAAAGGGTCAAGCTAAGGTTGCCATAGGGACGGTGTCTGAAACCCTGGTGCCACTGAAGTCTGCGGGAGCTTTGACAGCAACATTAATTGAGTTTTGTGCTTTGCAAGCCTCCCTTCCTAATGTTATTTTTAACCGCCACACTGAGAACTCTGAATGCAATGGAGTTCCCGGGAAGGGGCCAAAATGTCAGTGCCCCTGTGCCATTCAAGCAGACGGTGATGGAGTGGGCCGAGAGCCTTAATACGGGTCCTCTGACCTGGCTCGCTGTTTGTGCCGGCTGGGAGGCTGCTGGTGTTGCTCCGCGTTGCTGCGCTGGGGCAACCGTCCCCTTCTTCGTCCCCTCGCCTGCTGGCTCCATTTGGGACACCACGATTTGAACTTGGGCGTGCAGAAGCGCTGTGCCGCCCTCTGGGTTAAGGACTCTGCTAATTGCCTGGAAATCAAGGAAAAGGCTCCTGCCCTCGAAGGGAATGCTGTAAAATTGGCTTCCTGTTTCTTTCTTCCTCAAATTTAAACTCCTTAAAAACAAATCCCCTCGCTCCACAAATAAGCTCTTTACTTCTGCCTTTCAACCCTAAATAGCTTAGCATATAAGTAGCTTCTTTTTGAAAAAAGTCAACGCTGCCTGTGTTTCTGTGATCAGACGTTCAGAGTGAATTTCGGTCTAATCCTAGTTTTGAAATTGATTCAGCTGAATGACCTTGGGCAAGTTACTTAACCTCTCAGTGCCCCAGTTTTTCCACTTGTAAAATAGGCAACTTAATACCCTTGCAAGCTGAGTAAATATGTCCTGAAGCTTAATTCAAATATGCCTGTTTTTAAAGGGCTGTGTGGTTGGACAGCGTGGTGGAAGTGCAAAGTGTGCTCATTGCTGGGACGGTTCCTCTCCCGGGCTGATGGGTGGGTATGGTACCCATGGGTGGGATTGGTGGCTACGGCACGATCCCGCTCTCCCAGCCAAACCCGAGCCTTCCTGCAGCCCTTAAACAATGCACCAACATCAAGTTATTAAGTTTATACTTGCTAGAAATTGTTCTAGACTATCTTGACGCCTCCTCTGCGTGGATAGCCAGTGGGGCAAAATCACTTTAGTATCACTTTTGTTAGGCGTTATGCTAAAGAGGACCGGGGAAGACAAAATGTCAGCTCCAGTTGACCCTACTGATTTCCAGCCCTATTCGGTTTGAAGTGCGACATGTGCAGGCTGGAGGAATTCTGGAAGCAAAGTGGAAGTGTTGGCATGCCCGTTTGCATACTAACACACCCCAAATACCATTATTTTTCCAGCTTCCACAGCTGTGTTATGACTGTACTAGATCTGAATTCTAAAAACCAGCCAAAAGGTTTGTTTGCATGTATACGTGCACTGAGGTTTTGCAAGCAAAACTGGAAAGCTTTCTAGTTGTCGCAGTTGTTGTGTTGTTTTTTTTTCTAACCCAGCACACTTTTGTGCTTACATTAAAAATTATGGATCAGCTGTATTTTAACAAATGCCTATTCCCTGAATGTATGCAGTTGATGGCTTCTGAGCTCAGTTTGAAAGGTTTTCTCCCTCTGTATTGCAACTGGGATTTCTTCCATGGGTTTCTTTTTTCTCTTTCTTTTTTTTAAATAGAAATGGTGTTTTATCTTTGTATCTTTGTCTTGTATAAAAGATAAAAATCTATAGTAATTCTTTCCTATGTAGACTGCTCTATTTTTCCCGTAAAACACTCTTGCAAATAAGTCTGCAGATCTTTCAACACAATGCCTGAAGCATCACACATGATAAATCCTTCCCTAGTCTCAGCTTTCTGTAACCTTCCCCATTCCTCACAATGACATACACTTTCTCTCATTCATCTTTTATTACAATTCAATATTGTGCTTGAATATAATTAGTTTGTATGCAGTGTTCCCTTCCTTCCTCCCTCACTATTTTTTTTTTTATAAAAAAGGACAAACTACTGTTCCCATGCACATTTCATCTGGAAATTGACTTCAGCGTTATAGGTTCCAATATATTTACACAACAGGTACAGAAAGGTATTGGGAGAAGAAGAAATATTTTTAACATCGTAAACCTCTAGCAAAAATATGTACGTAATAGAATCTGGTACTGTGGTATTACACACATTACAACTGTCACTGTGACTTACAGCCTTAGTTTAGCTGAAAGAAAATCTATAACCCTAGAAATGCAACAATGTCCGAGTCACAGTTCAGAGTAATAAATGTTTTTCACAGAATACTGTAATCCATATTTCCAAAGCTGATACAACAAAGGCATTTCTACTAGAAATCTTTCAATTTCATGGGCGGAGGCTTGGAGAGGGAGAGCGAATGTTTAGGAGAAATGATAAGCAATAAAATGCCTGTGTTCAGAAATATGAGCCTTTGGCTAGTGCCTTTGGTTGGTTGTTCTTGTCCCTGAATTACATCTTAATAAAGTAGCATCTATTTTTTTGGCGCTAGTGTGAAAAATCAAGTCTTAACGTCTATACTCTCATTTGTGGGCGATGAGTGGTATTGCATTGCAGGCAGCTATGCTTGGGCATCTGGGAGTTCCCCATATCACGGACATCCTATTTCTGTCAAATTACATTCAACTTTAGTCCTTCCCAGAGGCAGATGATGGTGTGCAGCTGGGGTGAGGTATCTTTTAGGCATGATGTGTGCTTTTTCATCTGACCATGGCTCTTGAACACACTCCTCCTTGTTTCAGTGCTGCAAGTTGCCACTGTGCCCCTCCATGGTCCCAAATATGCAGTCTCCCAATGTGCGTCTTGCTGGCAAGCTCTTTGTGTCTGTGGTAGGACCCAAACCAGTGATTTGACAAAAACATTCAAATTCTTGGCTTAGGAATCTCAGTTGTGAAGACTTCTCCCAAATGGGTATTTTGGATTCACCTGAGCTGTAGTGCCATCAGGAAAGGCATTCTCAAGCCAATGGCAGTGAGAGCCCCAGGCTGTGCTCGTGTCCCTGGCTTTGGTTTGACTTTGTGCATAGGCAAAGAACTTGACCACAAGCCAAAGCAGTGAGACTGTCCTGGCAGGACTTCCTGCTGCTGACAGCAAACAAATATATCACACTATATATTTCCTTCCTCGGAAGGGTACAGTTTGAGTAGCTAAGTAGCTCATGTTTTGGGCTCCCAAGACCTTCATTTGTCTCTGCCTTCAAACTTCCTGGCAAGCTTGCTCATGTCTATTAATTTTCTAAAATCCATGAAAGCAAAAAAAAAAAAAGAGCAAATTGCATTAAAGTAATCTGTAATCATTTGAGATACAGTATGAGTGAAATACTCTCATAGCTGAGCAGTTAAAATTGAAATGCAGTGTTGGGAAGCTGTATGTGCCATAGTTTATTGCCCACTGTACACATTGCAAAGTATCAGGTTCATTCCAGTCAAGGTTAGTCAGACATTTGTGTTTGGTTTTTGTGTTTAAAAAAAAAAAAAAAAGAAAGAAAGTGGAAACAGCAATAATAGCAAAAACATCTGCCTTATTAGCCCCTGCATTTGTTTCTTTTCTTTCCTGGTGGAACTGAATAGATATGTCGGCACCCAGAGCTGCCTGGCAGGGTGCATTTCCCAGCAAGTGTGCAGATGGCATGGAAAGGCCAGTAGGTTGGTCTGTGCTGAAGAACAAAGCTTTTAATCAGAAATGCAGAAGCTCAGCATATCTAGTTGTATTATCATCTCAAAGCGTTGCAAGCGCTTGGTATATATAGCACTAACTTTGCCCCTACTATGCTGAGACATCATGCTTGCTTTAATGCATGGTACTAAAAATTTCAACTTCACATAAATTAGCTTTATTAGCTACTTTACTTAGTCATCATTCCTATTACTGCTTCATTACATATCTGATTCATAATCATCGACTTATGAAGAACAGATTGCAAAGAGTTTTTTCCTCCCTCTGCCTGCTCCTCACCTTCCAATGCTTCAGTGTGCATTCAGACTAACACAATGGTGCGATGGATGAGGCTGATCCCTTTTGAATCTTGATGGGGGACAGCCTGATGCTCTGTCCTTGTAAGGCTGAGTTTCCCTCCCGGACCTACTGAAAGAGGCTCTATCATTCTTGATTGCAGTGTCTGACTCACAAGGATGAGCTAATTTTGTTGGCAAGATCCTGCTTTCCTGAGCTAGGACAATCATATTTTTTTCTGGTGCTCGGGTGGCTGTAATAGGAGACTGAAATACTGCACGTGTGTAAAATAGTCAAGGCATAAAAATATACTCATAAAATGGTTAGGCTGTGAACAGTTTACTTGCTCTTGGTATATATGAGAGCAGACATAGTGAAATAGTCAGCTAGGGTATTTTCCCATCTCCCCGGTGTGAAGGAGCAGTTTATCATTCGGCCTTTGCATGAGGAGACTCCATGGCTCTAAGGCTGGTTTTTATATCCACTGAGGCATG
The DNA here is from genome assembly GCF_040807025.1 of Struthio camelus. Taxonomy (NCBI): domain Eukaryota; kingdom Metazoa; phylum Chordata; class Aves; order Struthioniformes; family Struthionidae; genus Struthio; species Struthio camelus. The sequence goes on along the minus strand of NC_090946.1, from coordinate 54,990,687 downwards.
ACTTGTAAAGTTGGGTGCAGGATGTGATGCTTCCACTGAAACTCAGCTATTAAGCAACAAGGGCTCAAAGGAGCCCAAGTGACATCCAGGGTTCGTCATGCCTGTTCCTTTGGCTGTTATGCTTGTCGTGTGCTTTGAGAGTACTCAAAGCACAGAGCTGAATGCTTTAGAAGGAGAAGGTAGGAAGACCTTGAAAGAAAAGCGCAGTTTCTTTATATTGCCTTTATTTGCTGCTGCCCTTTGTCTTTTGATTGTTCTGGCAGCGTTGTCTTCAAGTACAACAAAGTTTCTGTAGTGACTCATAACTGTAGTAAAGTATGTGTCAAGCCAGCGATCCACGTGTTTCTTGTTTGGAAAGGGGTAGTTCTAACTGTTTGCCGGTGCTCAGAAGAAAAGCTCTGCTTTTCCTTCAAATTGAATGGAAGGAATTCTCCGATCATCAGGCTACTCTTTTATAGGTGAAACTGGAAAGTTTTGCTAAAAGACTCTTGTATGTAGTGGAAAAAGATTCTGTTGGAAGTGATGGGCAGATCACATGGCTAATACTAGCACTCATGCCCCAAAGAAAGGATCTAATCTAGTGAAAGGGTTTGCCTTATTGAAATGAAGAAAAAAATTTGAAAATCCCAAATGCCTTGTAGAATTCCTATGACCGTTTGGTAACTTTTTAGACACATGCACTTGCTAAGCTCTATATGTATGTAGTCACTGAACTGGCACTCTTCAAAATTAAATAGACCTAATGCAAATTACTAATAATCTGGAAAAGCTTTGTGCTAAAGAGGCTGTAGTAAAATTTCACAGGAGAATCCTCTTCTGCAGGCTATGTTAAATGGCCTTGTTAGACATTTGAGTATTGAGTATCATTATGTAGTGATTTGAGAAGAACAGAAAAAAATCGTAAAAGCTCTAGTAAGATTCTCACAGCAGATCTATTATGGCTAGTCTCACCAGTAATAATTTAGAGTTTTAATTTTCTCAATTGTCCCACAGATTTACTATATCCAGCCAAATGATTCTTAGAAAATTTGGCAGTATGGAAGGTTTTTATGACTTGTCCTACTGGTGACTCTTTGTAGCTTCTCCCCAACACGCGCGTGCGCACACACACACACACACACACACACACACACACACAGGTAGACACAGACACAGTCTCAGGGAACAATATGAGTTTGTCAAGTCTTGTGTAGCCCAGTGTCAGCTTAATTCACATGATTCACAAACTGGCAGCATCTCGATGAAGTCTTTTTTCCTGTTTTTAAATATATATGAAAAAATGAAACCAAAGGTGAATTGATTGATACAGAAGCTCAAAGAGTGATAGCAGCTTTCTGATTTGAATAGCCTCCCTGAAAAGCCACATTTCGTACTGAACCTACTCTCAGGATTTTACTCATCAATCAATAACCATCTATTTGAAAAGGGAAGAGCCTGCTGAGAAGCTGGTAAGACCCCCGGCACATAGTGTAAATAGCCTGAACCTTGGGATTTATATCAGCAGCCAGAGTGAAAAATATATTTTCTACCTAATTGGCACAATGTGGACAAAGTTATCCTTGCTGGGTGCCGTTCTCATGACTCAAAGCCGTCTGGTACAGAAGTGCTGACAAGTGGTGATGAGGTAGCGTGTGCCTTTGCGTCTCTGCGAGCCGCCTGCTGAGGGGCCATGGTCAATGCTGCCTGACTTGCTTACAGTGGGGATCCTGGGACATCCCAAATTGCCATGGGCCACCTTCCACATGCAGAGCAAGACGAAGGTATGACTTAAAGAGGTACGGTGGATATCTATGCTGCTGATTTTGAACAGAAATGTTGAAATTAGCTTCAACATGTGCAAAAACTCTGTGACAGAGCCTCTTGCAGCAAAGTCCCCAGAACATGAATTTTGACAAGGAAGGAGCCCATTATTATCAGTGATGTTTCAACCATTATTTTATGAATATATTCAATGACAAGAACTAGCTTGTTTCCAAGACAACAAAATTCAAACCCCATCCATGATTGCTCTAAAGGAGGCCTCCTGTCATTTCATTCCTTTGAAGAAACTCACAATTTGATGGGCAAAATGCCAGAAATAATTAGACAGAATAGCACCATAAACCCCAATGGAAGCAAAATATCTGCTGTAAGAATTTCCCACCAGAAATCTTGAAAATCAAATCAAAGCCTGGATAAAATCTTTTCTGTTGAGTATATGAACCAAAAAAAAAAAAAAGAAAAAGTGGGTGGGAGAAGACTATACAGCTTTCTGCTTCATCAAAGAGAATACTAAAAACCAGCTTTGTGTCTTGCTTGTGTCTTCTTGTGAAATAATAAGTGGGCAGGGCAATCAAATTTAAAGCAGTATTCCCCAAAGCAAGGTCAAAACTGCTAGAAATGTTCATTTCATTTTTATTTGCTTTTCCTGTGAGGTATCCACTATGGCTATAATTTCCCATTCTTTATGGGGAGATCAAAAGATTTGTGCTGTGCAGTGTAGGAATCAATTCAGTTATCCTGGCAGCACGCCAATCTTTATTACGTTATTTGTTAACCCGAGTTATTGCAGAATAGAATAACTGTTCTATAGGATAAATGAGGGAGTTTTTCTTGCTTCCTTGACCTTGATTTCCACACTCACACCTTGTCCCCTCAGCACCCACATGCAGATAATGATCGTCTGTATTAGAGTGAATGAAATATCACTGCGGATCCCATGCCGAAGCAAACAATTGATTCTGTGGTTTGTAAACTAACCTGTAGCCTGCATTGCTTGCCTTTGCATTATGGAGTATATAGAATTTTAGATATTTCTTACAGTGGGTGGGAGTCTCCTCTCTGTACAGGCAGTAAAATCAGCCCTAGTGACAGGAGCTATATTTATTTTTTTTCTTCATATTAGGCCATTTCTGTAACAATCAAAAACTAAATAAGTTAGCCAAAAGATCCTACTTGGAATATTTGATATTTTTAAGGAATCTTTTTCATTAAGCTTGTGAATTAAGCAGTGATACATTATGACAGTTTTGAGGGCATGTGTTAAATGTAAGTTAAAACCAACCTGGAATTTTGCCTAAGTAAGCATCATGGCCTAGATAAACGGGCAGTGAGGTGGAATGAAAACTGGCTGAATGGCCAGGGTCAAAGGGGCGTGAAGTCCAGCTGGAGACCGGTCACTAGTGGAGTCCTGCAGGGGTTAATAGTGAGACCAGTGCTGCTTAACATCTTCATTAGATGTTGGGGATTCATTGGATAACGGGACTGAATGCATCCTCAGCACGTTCGCAGACGATACAGAACTTGGAGTGGCTGATACACCAGATGATTGCACCACTGTTCAGAGGGACCTTGACAGGCCGGAGAAACGGGCTAACAGGAACCTCATGAAGTCCAGTAAAGGGAAGTGCTGAGTCCTGCAACTGGGGAGGAATAACACCATGCGCTGGTACAGGATGGGGGCTGACTGGCTGGAGAGCAGCTTGGAAGAGATGAACCTGGGAGTTCTGGTGGACAACAAGTTGGTCCATGAGCCAGCAATGTGCCCTTGCAGCAAAGGCGGCCAACGGCATCCTGGGCTGTGCTGGGTCCAGTCCTGGGCTCCCCAACATAAGAGAGACATGGACATGCTGGAGTGAGCCTAGTGAAAGGCCACCAAGTTGAGTAAGGGCTTGGATCATCTGTCACACGAGGAGAGGGTGAGAGAGCTGAGACTGCTTAGCCTGGAGAAGAGAAGGCTCAGGGGGATCTTATCAATGTGTATAAATGTCTGATGTGGGGGGCTGTAAAGAGGACGGGACCAGACTCTTCTCTGTGGTGTCCAGTGACAGGACAAGAGGCAATGGGAACAAACTGAAACACAGGAAATTCCACTTGGACATAAGAAAACACTTCTTCACCATGAGCGTGGCTGGACGCTGGGAGAGAAGTTGTGGAGTCTCCATTTCTGGGGATATTGAAACCCAATGAGACACAGTCCCGGGCACCCTGCTCTAGCTGATCCTTCTTGAGCAGGGGGATTGGACTAGATGATCTCCAGAGGTGCTTTCCAACCTCAACTATTTTGCGATTCTGTGATGCTCTGATTCTGTGATCACAGTTTCCAGTCTAATAGTTTAGACCTCATCAGGAATTTTTCACTTACATTTTCTAAATGGACAAATGCAGTTTTTGCATAATCAGATTTTTTACAGAGAAAATGTAGAGTAGGTCTTGTTTTGCATTAAATAGATCTAGCTATTAGATCTAAATAGATCTAATTCAAAATATCTTTAATTTGCCCATCAAATCAAAACAGGTGTTTTTGGGATTAGGTCAACATTTAATTGTATCTGATTGAGCAGTTGCAGTGATTTCTGGTAGTGGAAATTTGTGGAAATTCTGCCCCAGCGTTGCTCTGAACCTAGACACCGTGGCGCCTTTGCCATGCTGCACAGAGTGCTCTGATTGAATGAGCAATGTGGGAAGTCTTTGCCACAGCGTTTTGTGATCTGTAATCCAGAGGGGGTAGGTGTGGGAGAGGAAAAGGGACAGCCCAGCGAGAGAATCTTAGGAGACTAAGACAAACTTAGGACGCACCTTCAGTGAGATAGGGTATCAGTACGATGTTACATAGTATGATGTTACGTTGTGAAACATTACACGAGGCTGAACTCCTTTCCCCCAGGGGCTGAGTTTTCGGGGACTCTCACGTTTTCTCCTTTTGAGATCTGACCTTTGAGGATCTGTGCTGTGGTCAAGAGGGAAGTTTTTAAGTTACCTGAGAGGTGCTCGGCAGCGCTGCAGGCTTGTGGTTCTGGTCGTTTCCTGCAAACCTGCGAGCACAGTAAGACCAGAGCTCAGATGTGGTTTTCCCTCATAGTCACCCAAGTCCTTTCTTGATTACAAGAGTGAGCACTTCAGCTCTCAGTTTTAGGGTCAGTTTGTGCTGCACTCTTCACACTAAGCAGAGTGAGCTGTCTTGGAAAATGGTATTCGAACAGACTTTGCAGCAGGTAGTACATGGCTGGAGAGAAAAAGGTTCTCACCTTTGGTGGAATGGCCCAATAAAGGACCCTAAATGCTGCTTTTCAGAGTTTTTTTTTTTTTTCCTCATTCCGTATTCTGATGCTAAAATCTGAAAATAATTGTCTCACAGTAATTTGAAACAAAGGTGTTTACAAAAGCACTAAACCCGAGAATCCAGCCAAACGGAATCAAAATAGGAAACTTAAATTCATAAGCTCACGCCTTTAAACTGATGGAAATAGATCCAAACAAAACAAAACAAAACAAAAGCAGTAGGTAAACATGTTGGAATGTACAATGGATAATGGATATTGAGGGATGATCTAGTCATGCATGCTAAACAGATACATTTATGAGTATAAATTTAATTAGCATCTGGAAATTAACAAGGCTGGAAAAAAGGGCAATGTGTTTTTAAGTGAAGGCGATGAATAGGTACTGTTTGGTGCATATAGATAAATGAGGATATAATTTGTAAGACATAATGAGCCAGGTGCCTATAAAATAATTTGCTTTTCTACCGGATATCTCAGAAGATAACAGTATAACACTTCAAGGTCAGGCTGCCTCTACCTTATCATCTCTTTTTGGGGAAAATATTTTTTAAAATAACTAACTAATACAACATTCATTTCCATGATAATACTATATCTTCTCATGAAAGACACTGTCCTAATCAGCATCTATTTAAAGCACGTAGAAAGTACAATTTCTCCATATTGTGCTACAGGAGGAAGCTGTACAGCAAGATGATGGAATGATAAAATCAGGTTAGAATTTCCTTAGGGCTTGAAGGAGTTTATTCTTTTGGGATGGGTCTGTAGTTCCACAAGATGTATTGGAGTTGTACAGTAAATGGATTCAGATTTAGTTTCAGAAGAGAAGGTTCTCTAACTATTTGCATGGAGATTATGAGAAACAGGCAGGTTTTTCAGTGATTTAATTTCAGGCGGTTGAGAGGAGTAGATTTCTAGATAGAAGAGAGAAATTCTTGAATAGAGACCATGATGAGAAGACTTCATTGTGGCATTTGCCTAATTCTTTTAATACCATATTTGTGATTAACATAAACCAGGGCCTGTTCTTTTATGTCTGGGTATCTCAAGACATTTCACAACAGAGTATTACTATATGTGACAATAGAGTATTACTATGTGTAACAAATATCATGCAATGGAAATTTGACCTTAAAGCTCTTCACTGAGCCATGCAAAATGGTTGACTTTTGAACACTTTTAACACAAGAATGGCCACAGTAGGTCTGAATAAAGGGCCATCTAATCCATGTCTTGTATCTGATGTGGCTTGTAATTGATGCCCAGAGAAAGAAGGCAAGAGCCATGGTGACTGTGTGGTTCCTGGTCCTAGCTGTCTAGTTCAGTTTCTGTAAATGGTCAGGTGCCCTCAGCACACCCAACGCCTCTGTATTTTGGGCCCACTATAATCAGCTCGTGCGAGGAGCAAGGTTTGGGGAATGAATGCAGCACATTCACCGTGTCTGCAAGACTATACATGCCTGTCCCACTCCTGCCTTGAAGAGAAATAAAATACGTTCCAACACTAAATTTTCAATTTGGTATCTTAAATTCACTAAAAGGGCTGAATAAAGTATAATGCACAGAAAGGTCTCTGGGAACATAGCTGTCTAGAAGCCTGAAGAAAGGGTAGGGAAGTTTCACCAAGTGCTTATTGATCTATAATGACAGCTGCTGTCTTCTCACCGTGCCTGGGATCTTTTCGCCTCCACAAGTCCCATTGGCTAGTCAGTTTTCAAAGCACGCAGACCTTCAGTGTTTTGACGGTCATTCCTGGGAAATGTTAATTGAGGAAATTATATGTCTTTGCTAACTTTGCATTTGAAAACCAGCCACCCTTTGGCAAAGAGAGATTTAGTTGCTTCTTTGATTTTTCATTCTTCCATCTGTATGCTGACTGAGGCAGGTTCCTGTGGAAAAAATGCTACTCCAAGACTGCGTCCTTGTATGTGTGTGCATGTGGGGAAAGGCTTGCATTTACAGATGCATAGCGACTGGAATTCATATTTCATAATGCTTGAATCTGCAAGCATTGATTTAACATTAATTTAAAAACAGAACTTTCTAGGTTTTGTTTAAAAAAAGGTTAAACTTGAAGTGCTATATAACTGTATGTATTCCCTTTTCCCTGCTCTATATGTCACCTGTAGGACTTTCATCCTTCTCCTTAAGCATTTCAGCAGAGTGTGCTACCACTTTGGCTGCAAAATTAATGCTAGCATTAATCCTGTTATCCCAGGGATGGAAAGGACTGCAGGGGCTACATGTTGGGTCTTGGCGATGTTCAGTAGAGTGGAGGAGGATTAGTGCAGCCTTCTTTTCCTGTTTCCCATATTTCTGGGAGTGCCTCTTTTGTCTCCTGGAGTCGAGGTTCCTATAGAGAACAGACCTTGTGGCTGGATAGCAGATCCTGCCTCTTCATCTCTGTATTGCTTTTCCAGCACCTCCTTGGCATTTCCAGCAGAATGTGCTGTGGTTATTTCTACAGTGCCTCAACCTGACTGCTGGATGTTTGCTTGTTTATTTGCATATTTTCTTGCATTGCTGCTATTCTTCAGAAAAATGAAAGTCAGAGAAGAGAGAAGGTTACTCTTTTCATCTGATATCCGAGCAAAGCACAAGCGAAATTTTATGAGACAAAATAAAGGCACTTCTCAAGCCTAGCTACTTCTCTTCAAATCAAATGTCACAGGGTTGCTGCAAGAAATAGCTGCATGCAAATTTCTTACAGAGGGAAGAGTTAAGCCCTCTTCCATAAGGAAAGGTGTTAAGCAAAGTAGCTATAGGCATTGCTACTAACTCCTCAATAAATAACTTTTTTTGGTATAGGAATGAAAAATAATCCACTGGGGTGGGAAAGTGTTCCAAAAAACCTGAGGAGGAGGAAGGTTTTGATAACTTTTTGAGTGTATTGTTTTGAATTAACACACCAGTGATGAACATATCTACTTTAAATGTCCTTGTGTGTGTGGGAAGAATGAACAACATCTTACTGACAGTTCTTTGTTTTGTGATAAATTTAACATGGCAGTAAAAAAAGGTTTACGTTTGTACAAATGTCTTTTATGAACAACAGTTTCCATCCATTTAATAATGACCTCGCTTTTCTCATGAGAATAGCACAATTATCAATCTGTCACTATGGTTTTTTGTAGTGCAAGATAGCACTTCCTGTTATACTTAATCGTCTCTCCCATCTGTGGAATGCTAGTCTCTCCGGAAGACACCTGCTTTCTCAAATGTTATTTTTAAGGATCAGATCCATTGCAGTTGATTGTGTGAGGCCTGTTACATTTGTTGTGTTTTAGGAGAAAGATGGGTAAAAGCCAGGCTTCCTACCAGGCATGCAACTTAGTAAAAACAACCTCTAATTAAAAAAGCAAAACACATGCACAAAAAGCCCACATGCAAATATCTCTCTCTTTGCATAAAGTATTAGAGTTCAACAAAGGATTTATCATAAATTGAAGCTAATGGTTAGTTTAATAACTTTCATGCTCTTTTGGATATGGAGAGTGTCATCTAGAATTGCTATGGTTAAAATAAGCATGGAGTGTTTGAGACATTTTCTCTGGTTTAGCCCATGAAGAATTTGCTTTATTTCAACTTTTTTCGTCTGAGAAAGCCCCGGCCTTTCAAGACTCGCTCAGGATTGGCAGGCCAGTTTTCAAGTTTGGAAATGTTTTACACTTTAAGCTCTGCCAAATTATTGTTTCTAGGCCAGATTCTGAAAGTCAGGGCAACTTCTACGCACCTCATTGCAAACCTACGGCGGCCACCTAGACACGGCCAGCCTTTATGAAGGCACCACACGGCTGCTAACAGTCCTGGAGGTGCCCAGGCATCTTTGTGCTCATATTTCCTATCAGGTGGCACTTGTAAGGCCGCCTAATTCCTCCTCACAGCTACTTGCAGCTTTAGCATGAGATTGACCCCAAAGAAGTGCACGGGGGGGAGACTATCCGCAGGCCTTGATGTGCCAGCCATGGGCAGAGGAAAGCCCGCACCCGTGGTTTGCCAGGCAGGGGCAGGCCACCTAGCACCCACCAGCACGTTGGGGTGCAAGTGAGCCTGGGCATACTTTGGGCTTGGCTGCTAGGCAAGACGCCAGCAACCAATTTGAGGATCTGACCCAAGGAGAGGTATCGCGGCTGCACATCCTGAAATAGAAGTGCCTACTGGGTCGTGGTCAGGAGTGAGCAGCGTTCACTGCGCCAGGAGCCGTGCACGCGCTCGTTCCCGGTAGCTGCACCTTGGAGGGACTGGCAGCAGAGCTGGCTCGGGAATGAGGTCTGAGTTATGGTAGCAAGGCTGGGGTCACAGGTAGGGCGCCTGCAGAAAGCATTTGTAACAGGCTGCATCAGCCGTACCACCTTCCTACAAGTGTGATTCATTTCCTTGTGCTGACAGTACAGAACAGCAGAGGACAGGTTAGGCACTGGTATCTCCTCTGCACTTCCCCTACCCTCCCGAAAAGTGTGTTTTAAAGTCAGAACTTTGTAAATTATTTCCTGTCCAGATGCCCCTTTCACTGTGCTTTATCTCTGAACATGTGCTGGAAAGACAGGGCTCCTACACTACCCCTCTCCTTTTGGGAGCAGAATCACACGGGTCTTCCTTTCACAAATACCTGAAACGTTTTAGAAGAGGCTGCCTCTTGCTGCACACTTTTGCTATGCCCAGTGCTGCGTGAAGACCCCTTTCCCCACAATTTCACAGTGCCCCCTTTTAAATAAGCACTTTCAACTACAAAAGAAAGCTTACACCATTGCATGTGTGAGTAGGTGTACGTGCTCCCTAACCTCTTTGTGCACTTCTGAACGTTAGGTCCAGCAGGAGTAGGACCCTAGAAATCTGAGAAATCTTGCCATGTAATATAGGATGCTTTAAACCTAATTGCACAGACTTCAGACATTGAAATAGGTTTTGGGTAAAAATGCCAGGCGGTGCTCATCTATCCCTGAGCTTTGGAGTTGTGTTTGTCACTCATTTAAACAGGACTGTCACATAAATGGGCTTCTGTGATGCTGGACTGGGATTATATGAAGGGGGCTCTGATCTGGCACTCAGTGTGTGTAGGTGGTAAAAGCTAATATGGAGCAGAGCAAGGCGGGATCAGGGTGGTAGTAATCAGCAGTTACTAACATCATGCTATAGATTGTTGAAACTTTCTGTGAGCAGGTAGATTCTTACTGGTAAGAATGAAGGTTTTACTGGCCTGTGTAAACCTAGAGCGGAAGGTTTATAAGAAAAATCCAGAAAGAAGGTTTGTTGCTGAGTTAATGGATTTTCCATCCACTTTCTATTGGCTCAAATCACTAGGAAAGCCTCAGGAATAATGATGAATACTCTGTGTTACACCAGCTCTGAAAGTGACCCTGTGACATACCTCTGTGTTTCAGCAGTGGAAGGCAGAGTTGGAGCAGAAGGGTTGCACCATCGCCCTAGCAGGCACTGCTGCTACGGGAAAGATGTCCCCTTCAGAGGTCTGCTCTTCAAAAGGAGTGTAGAAAAATAAGGTGCAGAAATGCGTCACGTGCAAGAAGTCTGTTTAGCTTCTCTGAAGGAAAGCTTAGGGTTGACGTTTGTCTACATGTCAAAACTGAAGAGAGATAAATTCAAGTCAAAATAACTGCAACAATTCATCATATGTTGTAGTGGAAATTCTGAAAACCAAGAGTGTATGTATTTAGAAAAGCTATTATATAGTTTAAACAGAATCCTGAGAAATCCTATAAGAGAGAGACCTGTGGTGTCTTGGGAGATCACAAAAGTGGCCGTATCTGTAAATTTTAGAATCTGTAATCTCAGATTAGTTGGTTGCTAAGTTTGGGGGTTGTGTTTGACAAGTGAGAGGGATAGGAGTGTGCTGGGTTTTGTCACTGTAGGAGAATATCGAATGAATTACAGTATTTAATAGTTCTGTGGGGAGACAGAAGGGTATAAATGGACATGAAGAAAACTAACATTATTTCAGTTTGTGAAAGAGGCACTACAGTAATAGGAAATAATAGGCTAGTAAATTTGACTCCAGTGGCAGGCAAGTTCCAAGAGATTTTAACAGCTGAGATCACAAAATATATGGAGAAGTGTGCTTTGACAAAAGTAACCAATTTGGCTTCAGGGGGAATACGTTTTATATGGCAAAGCTAGGAAAGTTATTTTGTGAAGCTTATTGAGGGGACAAAAATGTGATGAAGGTAAGGGAAAGGAAACAGATGTAAATTATTTGGATTTTGCATCAGCTCAAATAACAGTGGCTAGGGTTGAGAAAAGTGCCCTAGTTTGGAAGGTGTGAGACCCATATGCATGACTAGAGATAAGCAGAAAAAACACATTACTGTAGCCGTTAGTGACTACAATTACATGCTGAATCAAATAGTGATGGACTTCAGATCTTATTTCTACCCCTAATATTTCTTTGTTCATATCTCCATGAACATAACATGTTTATAATTTTTATTTAGCAAATTAAAGTGAAGACAGACATGAGAAGTAATGTGCTTATATTTAATCTTTTTTTTCCATATGTTTTTCCATGGAAAAGTAATACAAAGATGAAAAAGAAGTGTATTATTGTAATAGTAAGGTTAGTTGCTGGTGCCGGTCTCTCATCCTACTGAGACTTACTATGCAGCTGAACTGCTAAGACTTATTTGAAAGCGTTGCAGAGTGAACTAGACAGGACCTGGAGATGAGAGACTGACCTGTAAATTAATTGCAGTCCTGCAGTGTGCATGTTTAGAAGTAGACAGGTTAATTGTGTGTTGCCTGCAAATAACCCACTTACCATTTCTCTGTATTCTCATTCTGATGAGGGCATTGCTGTTGAGGGGGAAACTTCCCACCACGCTGGTGACCAGCAGTTACCGATCTCTGCCTGGCTGCTTGCAGCTATTGATAGACGTTTTACCTTGCTTCTGGTGGCACAGTCAGTGCAGGGAGTGGTGGTAGTTAATTCAAACCAAATTAAAGCTCAGATTTAGTACACTGAAATGGTTGTATATCACACACACTTCCTGGAGAATTTATTCAGGATCCTGGTCATGTAAAATGAGTATGCTAAACCTTCTGGATTTTATTTAGGTCATGCTTTACCTGGTGGAAGCTTTCCACCGCTGCTTTGGTTGCCTGTGCCTACAGCGGTCATTAATTGCATTTCAGTCATTTGTGCTCTGCCAAAACAGCCGTGCCATTTTGAAAGCATGTTTGTATTCTGTCTCTATGTGTGTAAGCAAGAGACCTGTATGAAGTTTTATCTACCTTACCAAGTCACTAAAGCGAAGCACAGCCTCAGTCATAACATAAAAAAGCTGACCATGAAAGAGAAAATTAGTGGTGACACAGCAACTGTTACAGCTCTGCAACCAAATGAACAGTATAGGAGCACAGTGTATATTACTCCCTGTGCTATGGCTCTATATCTTGTATCTGTGGAGCAGCTGAAAAACTGGGGAATATAATGCTTAGCTTAGCTACCCAACTTGGGAAGAGCGTTGAGTAATACAGACTCTGTACTGGCATAAATGCCACTTCCTCTGTTTTGAATTTCAACAATATTTTGAAATTCTCATCACAGAATCTTCGCTTTCTTATTCCCTTCTCAGCTTTTTCTCTTATTTTTGATACTTGAGTTGAATCTGTTGCAGGAAGATCGCAGCAGCATTAATGATAACGATTTATTGAATTCACATTGCAAATTTAAAAAGTTTTGACTGAAAAAGATTTACGCTGGATATGTAAATTGCTTTTGCAAGCTGGTACATTCATATTCCTGTTAATTCTTTAGAAGATGAGAAAACTAGTGTAATTTCATAATCATATTATGGTTATGTAGTGGGTTACATACTTTCCCAATGTGCATGAAATATCATTATAAAAATCAAAATTTCTATAGACTCAGGAAATTTGAATGCACAAGCAAATGTTTAAGTAAGTCAGGTTATACTTTTCTTTTGCGAAGAAGGGGCTTACTTTTCAATAATTGCTAAGCACTCATGGAGCTGTTTGAAGCCGATGACAGATGAAAGTGCTCAGCAGTGCCATAGCTTCATCTGAGTAACCTGTGAACTTTTCTGCCGGGAAACAAAAGGAACTTCTTGCTTTGCACAGTTCCTAATTGAATTGTGTGTGTGTGTGTGGTGTTTTTTTTTTTTTTTTTTTTTTTAAACCATGGAATTTAGTAGAGACCAAGAGTTTAAATGAGCCCAAAAGAGGATTAGCTGCCCTTATGGAGGGGTAGGTCAGTTGGTGGTTATTAAGCACAGTGAGACCAATGCAGTTTCTGTTCCCAAGTCCTGATCACCCCAAGCAGAGGTGGTGATCATGGTGGACCGTGCCATGCCTGCCCTGGGAATATCCTCCCTGCCTGAGGATCTCCTGGCAGTGGTCTTTGTGTCTGACCTGCCACTTCTCTGCCTATGCAGGATGGGTCATGGTTCATATGGATAAGCAGTGGTTATCTGTTTCCATACTTCATAATGAAGTATAAAGGGCAGAATTTATTCACGAAGTAGAAGTAGGCAGTTTCAGATTACTTATTTATACACTGAAGAGTAATGTTGTAATAAATGCTGCAACAGACGGTAAAGCTGGGTTCTGTTGATTGACGCAATGTAAGAATTAACTGTGGCAAAGAAAACTGTTACTCAGATCTCTTGGACTTAGTAATTGGCTCTCTATAAAAGTTTTTAAAAAATAATTTTTATTAAAATAGCTTTGGGTATGTAGTGGATATTTACCTGAGGATTTTGTTGAGAGAAAAAAACAATGGGAAAATAAATACTGGACAAAGTTGTATGTGCACTTATGCATATGTGCACAGCTATTGCAAGCACAGAAAACTTAAGATGTTGGCCTTTATTGTTATCAGGGTTTTAAAGTCTTTATGAAGACTTTAATTACAGGTTGATTTTTTTTTTTTTTCCCCAAACGAATGATTGCCCCTCAACTTCAATCTACAGAAAAAAAAAAATCCCATACCTCTTTGGAAATGCCATTTTTGGGGTCATTGCTATAAAATCCTGCACAGATGTCTTATTTTTCTGATTGTGACATTGTGTCTCTTTATTGACCTGTGATATAAAATCTGAAAATGGAGGATAATTCCTAGAGTTTGATGTCTTATGTGAACTTATTGTGAAAATTAGATGAAGATCTGTAGCATCTACACTGAGCCGGAGTAGCTTGATAATATGTACGTGCCCACACTTTACCTGGTCTTCAAATTACTTTGAATGCTGTCCACCAAAGTGCACACCCTGTCCACCAGATGCTTGTTCCTCATCAAGTTCTGCTTGGGGCAGCAATATGCCTTGAACAAGGGTGTCTTAACTATAAAAACAAGCACATGTTTTTCAAAGGTAGGTGAAAGCCAGATTTTAGTGGGCACTCTAAATGTGCCCACTATTGTGGACACATTGGAAACGTGTGTTCCAATGATTGTAAGGCACTGAGTTAAAAGCAGAGATTACCCCAATATGAACATATTTACATGTTGTTTTGTCAACAAAGTAGAGTGGATTACTCCATTATAAACCAAATATTACACTGTATGAAGTTAATTACAGGAGCGTCCTCATTATCCATGCTGCTTCTTTTATTAGGACCTAGCTCCGTTTCCTTGCTGTTGAATTCCAATAATATGACTACTGTAAAAATATAAGATATGTAAGTGAGCACAAAGTACTGTGCAAAGCCATTTAGATACAAATTTGAGAGAGGCCCTCAGAAGATAGGTAGAAAATACCATAGACAGAAATAGTGACGACAAAAGGAATTAGTTTGCTGGTTAATTTACAAGGACTCTGGCTTAGAGTGACCTATCCCACATCAAACTGTCCCGACTTTAAGAAGCTGAGAAACTCTGATACAGCGTGCAGGAGCACTGTCTCCCCACCCCTAAGGTGTCAAATTGGCTGCTAGACAATTCTGTCTCAATCATGTCATGCTTGCACATGGCTGCCTTTAAGTGCATGGTCTACTCATTCCCCATGGTCTGAAATGCACAGCCTGCTCATTTGTGTGCAGCTTCTACAGTGCAATTTTCTCCAAGTTTATGTCTCAAGCTTTACCTCCTCCTTTTGTGTGTCCACGGGCTTGTTGGTTGCTTCAGAAATCGACTGACCCTTTTCTTGTAGCTGCAAGCTCTGCCCCCTCTCCTGGGAACTCTTTTGGCTGCAAACTCAACCTATTTCAGTTTGCCTTACAGCAGGGATGTTTTCTAACTCTTTGGGGGCTTGCTTGTTTTTAGCTTTTTCTTCTTCCAGCGTTCAGAAATAATTTACAAATAATTAACAAAAATAAAAGGTCCTTGAACAGCACAGCAGGTAGGGTGGGCTACAGCCCTTTTGTTCATGGTTCTTCCTTTATTTTGTGATCATGCGAGAGTTGCACTGCCTCTTTCCCTCCCTCCCTGTCTTATTTGCTCAGACTGTAAGTACTCCAGAGTAGGAACTGTCTCTGCTGTATCTCTATAGTTTGTAGATCAAATGAGCTCCATTTTTTACTGCAGATTCTGGGCTCTAATGTTGAACAAACTAGAGTCACAGGCTGCATCTACGCTGTCCTGAAAGAGACACCTTGATGGAAGGTGATCTTGGCAGACGCTTTGAGATTCATTTCCTTAGCTAGTCACAATATCTAGCTCCTGGAACTACAAGGGTTCCCAGCCCAAACCATGCTTTCTAGCAGCCTGGATCAGCCCAAATTTACACATACTCAAGGCTCTGTGACGTGGCTCTGGCCACCAGACGTTCATGTCCTCATGCTTGGCATCCCTCTACAGAAACTCCGCACTTTCTCTACAGTAAGAGAAAGCTGGTAGCCTGCACCATCGTCGCCAGGAGGGTGCGTTAGAGGAGGATGTACCCAGCTTGTCCTGGAAGAGGAGATCATTGCGGGCTGGCGGCTGGTGCCAGATTAAGGTGAAGAAAACTGAAGGTTGCCTGCCACAAGGCTAAACAGGTGTACAGGAAGGCAACAATCCTGCACTAGGTGAAAAAGGTGGAGTCCACACAAAGCTGTAAGGGTGAGCAGTCCTGCAAATCCTCTGAGTGTGGTGGTCCCACAGCAGAAAATGAAAGTTATCTGTGTTAGGAAGGGTTGCAGGATAAAGCCCTCAAGATAGGAGGTCATGTGAAGGAGGATAGAGTGACTTGTGTGCATTTTTTTTGCTGGTGACAAGATTGCTTCGATTCTTCCTATCACCATGTATGAGATGGGCTAAAACACCCTATTTCACAGGGGTAACATTTTCACAGCATGTATGTTTTCTGCTTACTATACTTAGTTTTTTTCACATGCTCTTTCTGCATGAATCTGGCTTTCTTGCTCTTTTAACTTCCACCAAAAAGATTCCTCCCTTAAGGTTTATTGGTTTCTACTGGTATAAGAGTTTCTCTTGAGCTGCATGCAATTCCTTTTTAATAAGGAGTAACATGTATTGGAAGCTCTTACAAGTGTTCCGAGCCTGTGACTCTTAATTGTGCCATGTGTATTTTGTGAAATACTGCTATCCCTCACACTCTTTTTGCTTGCAGAGTTAGTGTGTTATGTAGTAGCAATAAATGTTAAATAACCTTCCTGCCACCCAGCCCCACTTTGTGGCAGTTGCATAATTACAGGGGCTTTTGGAAATCTCGTTCCAAGGCTCTGATTTGATGGCAACATATGAACATGTCGCTGTAAACACAGTTTCATTACATGAGATTTCATTACCATAGGCTTCTGCTCTAATATCCTCTTTCCTTTGAGGATCAGGGCCAACATTACAGTAACCATATTGTTAGCAAGAGCAACGTGAGATTAAGAATATGGACTCCATTGATCTAAGAGCTTCTGAGTAAGGGTGCTAAATATTCCTTAATAAGTGGGCGCTCAGCTTGGCTCTACACGTAATGACTGCGTGAAGCATTTGAATTACGTTGCCTTGAGCAAGTTGGGAAAAAAAAAAGGGGAAAAAAGAGCAGAGTAAGATTAATATCAGATTCTTCACTGTTTATTTATCCTTTATACGTGGGTAAGCTACTAATCTCAGGAGGGCATCTTCTCCACAGAGGCTTTGTATGTTAACTGCCACTCTTTATGTAAATAGGGCTATGACTGTCCATCTGAGTTTGCTGAGTTTTACACTTACAGTTAATACTCAGACTGTAAAGCAAACAGTCTTTATAGCTTGAAACATGCAAATATATTTCAAAGACCAGGCATATGACCACTGACTGTGCAAAAAGCCATGGAGCCCTGCAGTTCCCTGAGCACAAAACGGCCAGTTTTACCAGCTGTGTTATGTAGAAAGTGCTCAGTGCTGACTGCAAATCCACACGGGCTTCAGCAAAGCGCTGTTTACATCAGCTCAGTGGTGGGCCCGCTGGGTCTGGCTCTTTTACAAAGCTACCAAAAACTGTTCTCTTGTTTCCTAATAAAATTCCATTAACATCCTTGTGACTCCAACATGTGCACCTTTATAATTAACAGCTCACAGATGTTGTATTTTCTTCCTTGATGTTTCCCTCCCCTCTATTTTCGCCTTGTTTCCTTTTGTGAGTTGGCGAGGCAGTGCTGAGCTTGGTACTAGGTTCCCTTGGCAGTAAGCATTAAGCTGTTGCAAGCCTCTCCCTCAGATTGTTAATTATCTTGGAATAATTCATTAGTGAATATGCTTGTTTCGTGCCAGCTACGTTTCATTGGTGAACCCCAGCCGAGCTCAAGCGCTCCCTCCTAGCCGTGCCCCCTGCCCATGGCACTAACCTTTCATTTAGTGGAAGAAATTGTTTTCCAATTCATGGGTTGTAGAAAGACTCGCTCATATTAGGACATGGAGTAGAGGGCTGGTTCCACCGAGAGTGACGGGCCCAGAATGAGATTAGGCATTTATTTTCAATATGTTGGCTCCTTGCAGGTTTCTTTTTCAGTTCAGTGATGATATAAAACAAATTTAAATTCATTTTATGCCTCTTCAGTAACTGTAGGGGTGAGTGTATACGTACATGTGAGAAAGGGAGGTGGCGGGCAAGGGGAGGAACACTTGCATGGGCTTGAATCAGCTTGTCGTTAAGTGTGATTTACACGTCTAGTTCTTTTATCACTCCTTCTGCAGTCAAGGTCTGTTTCTTCCTTGGTATCCCTTGTGAAGCGCTCAGATCTTCCGTTGGTCTCTGTCGTTGCACTAAGAAAGGCCGTTCATGGAAAAAAAAAATTCTTGTAGAGTACAGTAGGAGTAGGAACAAACAGCTTTTGGCCCCTCAGAAGTATAACTAACTGCAGTACTGCTTCCTGCTTTATGGGTGGGTTTAGTCACCTGTGGGTTGTGTGTATTAGCCCTACAGCTGTGCCAGTAGCCTAGCACACCAGTATGGCCCTAATATTTCTGTTATACCAAGGATATTGAGATTTTCTGGCACTTTTTATGTACAGAGTAGGTGCTGTCTGACTTGGAGTTTCAAATATAGGCTTAAAGTACTAGTGGGGTTTCTATTTGGTCCTGCATTCCAGGCACTTTGAGCCTCAGTAGGTTAGTTTCTGTATTTCAGCTGCTTGAGTGAGTTCACTTATTTGGCTTATTAATGTTTACTACAACATGGATTTTGAACGAAAGTCTAGTAAAAACTACTGCTAACTCTGGATCAAGGCAGGCTGGAGTGCAGGCTCTCGTAAGAGCGTTTCCCACGGAGAGATGAGCTTCACCTTTCAGAGCTTACCTCCTGCATTTTGATCAGCAGTGTCATCTCTAGCCTTTACACCCATTTAATAGTTTTCCACCTTTTTTTTTGCTTGAGGCTCTAATTCCAGTTCCCTAGGAGCTAATATGCTTGCAGTGCTGTGAAGGAATTTGAGATCTGTTGCAGGGGACCCACTCTGGGGACTTCCTTGCATCGCCCCAAGCAGGACTAGCCACAGCAGATGTCCTTGTGTTGAATGCTTGAGACAAAAACCCAGGAGCGATCAGTGATTCTGACTCGACCTCTGCCGATAGCCCCATGCAGAGCTCTGCCCTAACTGTCCCTTTGGAAACATCTTGATTGTGCAAGGCCATGGGGTGTAGCCTTCCTGCCGCCACCTCCTCCCTCAAGACACTGCAAGGGTGATTCACCCTGGCTCCCACAGCGGTTATGCTTTCCTGGAAGTCGGAGGTGGATGCACAATTTGTTTCACAGATTCCATGTTGGCTTTTAAGGAAGCCTCTTCTTTTGTCAAACTCCTCACGGTCGGATATGGTGGGTTCGGAAGCCCTTTGCAATGCCCTGGGACCTCTCCCCTTCCTTCACCTCAGAGCCATCCAATCTTTCTGCAGCCTCATATCAAATTACTGCTTTATAAAGCAGAGCAAAGGGGCAAAGGTTGGTCTGTATTGTAAATACAACAATTGCAGCTCAGCTTTTATCCTAAAGACTGTTTTCAAGCCCATGTGAATGAGGAAGTTCTAATAAAACCTAAAAATAAGAGTAGTGTTGACCTTCAGGAGATGTTTCCTATCCCAGCAACTCAATCTAGTCGGCGGCTGCTGCTGTTTTTCCTGGCTGCAGATACAGAGAGAGGCTAAAATGAGCAATCAGCTAGTTTATGGCAGGTTTTAGCGCTTCACTAGTATAATAAAAGAGGCTTTGGCAGAAGGGATTTGGTTCTTGTGTACTTCAGTGTTTTCTGCTCTGTTTTGCTTCATAAAACCCAGGCTCTTGTTTACAAGAATTAGCAGCTTCCTAAGGTTTCTGCTGATTTTGAGGAATCAACCCCTTGCAGCTATGTGACACCACCATGCAGCTCCCACTCCACTTGCTACTTGCAGAATGACTGTTCCCTACGTGCAGTTGAGCACTTGGATTAAACACCTGCACAAAACAATTGGCACAACCCAAAGGGCTGTTAGAGGCTCCATATCCTGTTTGGGAATCACTTCAAGTGAAATTAATGAATCTTCTCTGCATGCAGACTTTTTAAAAAGAAATCTGTTTTTATATGTGCAATTAATCCAAAGCGGTTGGTGTGCAGTATATACTTTTGCACATCAGTAAGACAACAACTTTATGGCTTCCATAGGGCGTGTAGCATTTCAGACAACAGCATTTAAGACAACTAGATCCTCACATAGGTGATAACTGTGAAACATACATACCTCCCTGTCCATCTACTCTTTCTCTATTTTGGAATGAGAGGGAGAATGTCTTGTTTGAAAGGCATTAAGCATCAGGACCCTATGTGGTCAGTGTAGCTCTTCCTGCATTATTATTATTATTATATTATATAATCTTAATTATTGTCGTGGCAGAGATTCAACTAAAGAAAATTTCTGCATATTTTGTGGGCTGATTCACATAGTTCTGCCAGTTCTTGTGGTATTATCACACGTCTTGTCGTATTTGATATTTTATATTAAAGCTCCAGACTCTCTTATCATGTGATTGAATCTCAGCTCTCACTCCCTCCCCCCCCAAAAAAAAGTAAAAGAAAATCTACCTCTCCTACTTGCAGAGAAAATTTTGAAATAACATTTCACCCCCTTGGAGCTGAAACATCAGGAGGCAGGTAAAGACCCAAAAGTTATGCATTTTTTTCAGTCTCTGGATTTTTTAAAGGCATTCTAAATCTTATTTGTTTGGAGTTTGGTTCAGGACTTTGAGTGAATGGGTTTGGCGTCAGGAAGAAGGGTATATGGCCAACTCATATTCATGTTTGTGATTTGATGGCTCAGTTTGATATTCAGATGAAGGCAGAAGCACTGTGTTCAATAATCTCAGCAGCTGAGAGCAGAGAGCCTCCATACATTCCCAGAGATGTTGCACCTCAGTGCACTATAATATGTTGGGTAACGCCCTGCCCTGTCAGCCCCTGTTGCGCATCTCCCAAATCTATGTGGTTGCCCTGGGGCAGGGATGGACGCCCACATGTGCGGATGGATTTCTCAAGGGGTAAAGTAATGTTCACTGCTCCCTTTAGAGTGGAATCCAGCTCTGTGAGTCTTTTAGCCACTCCAAGGAAAGCTGGTGAGTGGTATGGAGTTTTTTATTTATTATAGCAGATCAATTTTGATGGAGGGATGCTATTTTAACACATCTAATTGCCATATTGTAGGATGCTTGACCACAGCCCTCTTTACACAGAACTGGTGCTTATCCCAGGATCTGCTAAATGCATAAGAGCAGTTAAGTTTCTTTGGCCTTAGCAAGTAATTTAACAAATAAGAGTCTCCAGAGAGAGATGACCTGGTGTTTCGAGCTGTAGAGAGTTCTCTGTTCCAGCCAGCTAAGGATAACTGTAATGAATCCTGGTGGATCAACTGCACTTTCTCCTTCTACATATGCGGTCCAAAAGGAGCAGTAGTATTTTAAGCCTATACTACTGTGGTAAAAATCTATTGTCCAGTTTTTAGGTTGTAGCTGAAATCTACTTTCCGCATTTTTACTTTTTTTCTTGCAGTTCTGGTTCAACTGCACTAAGCAGAACTGCATAACAGAAATGAAATTTTACCTGAATATTTAAAATAAAACTAAACTGATGAGCCTGTGTTTTAGAACTTCAAAGGCTACTAAATTTCAAGGGCACTCACAAATTTGTTGCTTCTTGTGAAGGAGTGAATACATCTAACCTCCACTACCAAACGATTTTCCCAGCTCAATGTAAAGGGGTCTTGCCATGCTAACACTAAGCTGGACTCTACAGTCTAGCACTGCACTAGGCCTGCTGCTGAAGCCAGAGAATAGTTATGTAGAGATAGAGGCACAGCCTGTCTGATGCTCGTCACAAATTAGGAACGGCCTGTAGATGGTGCTGCGATCTAACTGGAAAAAACAGACTTACTATGAGGCTGGCTCGACTTTTCTTAGCGCCTCTTAGAAGTTGAACTCGGATCTGTTTTGCCTAATTTCATACTTACAGAATTTGAGGCTTTAAGTAACCATAACAGTCTCAAATCACTTGAGATGAATGGGTATAGAAATCCGCAGATAGACTTGAGTGCACCGGCACGCCGCCTTCACCGTCTTCCGCATGCTCTGTATAATTCTGAGCTCCACTTCACCAGATTGGTACCAAGGAAGATTTCTGAGAAACCTCTGCCATTGACTCATCCATATACTTTAGTCTGGGAAAGGGCTGAATGTCATACAAATTCAGGCTCTTGCATAAAGATAGACTTTTTCCAGGAGAAGCAAAAGGGTGAAAGAATTAAAAAAAAAAAAAAAATAATAATAAAAAAAAAAAATTGGGTTTCCACTAAGCCTCATTTTTCACTGATGCAGCCTTCCAAAGAAGCCTCCCAGCTTTAATGTATAGCTTATACTGCAGCGGGCTCAGCTGTGGAGATCCTGCCTGCAGGGTTTGTCAGGAGTGCCAAGTTTACCAGTTAAGCAGATTTTAGGAGAAATGATTTTGCCAAAGAGTTGACTCTGTCTAATTATGAGCCTCCCTCAGTAACTGCAGGCTCGGTGTCTCCCTCCCCAACTGTGAGTTATTATTGGATTCTTTACTCTCTTTCATAAACTGCTGATTGGTGGCAGATTGTTTAGCAGCTGCCACCTGCTATAGTGCTTGTTGAATAAATTTCCCTTTTTAGTTCTAGAATAGCCTTGGTCTGGTAACAGCTCTAGAGAGATTTAAGTGGGGAAAGGGAAAGAGATAAAGGGTTTTTGGCAGGGTTCAGTACTGGTTCAGTGCAATTCTTCTGTGAATGCTGGGCCTCAAAACTGTAAAGCATATAAAAATGCATTTTAAACATGAATAATCCCATCTCTATTTGGCAAGGATTTAGACCTGTGCCTAAATCCTATTGATTCTTCCAGGATGTAAGTTCTCTCCTGAACTTCAGTTTACCACAGTCTGGATCTGAGCTTGAGGACTCTACTGAAATAGGGCTTTTGTGAATCTTAAACAGCCGTTAGAGGTTGTTCTGTGCTTCAAATGATACTTGAATCCCGGAGAGACTATATAATGCCCAGCAATTTAAGGGGAAACTATAGAGAAAACTCTTTTCTTTTGAAGATATTTGTTTTGGGATACTAACCTGGTGGAAGATGCTGATGCCGGAGAGGAAGGCTCCTCCTCCTGGTACAGCGAGTGCTCCTTGGGCCCTCTGAGCTTGATGCTGATCTCTGTGGACCCAGAGCTAGTTATGTCTGTGTCTGCAAACCCCTTTCCTGAAGAGAGTTCCTGGTGACTTTGAGAAGGACATTGCAACGGGAAATGGTGGGGATGTAGCAGCACACTTCTTAAAGATGCTATGTATAAAGCCGTGAGGGAGTGATAAGGGACGTCTGAGGAGAGGCAGCTTTTGCCCCTGCATATGTCTCAGTATGTCCCAGCTGACAGGGTGAATCCTGCTGCTCTTCCACCCTGCTCAAAGGGACTCTGAACCCACTTCTTCCAGGAAAAAGTAAGGTGTCTGTTCAAGTAGAAATTTTGAAAATTTCCAGCCAAAAAATCCAAGAGGAAGGAGAAAAGTAGCATGTAGCTTCTCAAATGTAGGTGACTGGCCAGTGTCTGTCTTTTCACTGGTCTGTCTTTATTTTTGGTAGCAAACAAGGCTGTTTAGAGTCAAATAGATGGCGGGTGTGAGCGACTCATGGATTCAGCTCTTGTAACAGCTACCATCGCGTTAGTAGGCGAACTTTATAAAAACAAGAATAGGAGGGGGTAGTGCCTGTTGTTCTGGCCAGAATCCAGTTTGGGTAATTACATTCTGCCTACCTAAATTTGTAATGGCATGTTTATGCTTCCCTTCTCCATAATGCCTGAGGATCGGCTGCTTGAAACTTGCTGTTTAAATGTGCAGTTATTAGCTGAGTCATCAACATAAATTTTATTCTGTATTTCAATCAACAAATAATGGTTTTATATTCAGGTAATGCAGATCCTTCATAACAATCTTATTT
Organism: Struthio camelus; assembly: GCF_040807025.1. Taxonomy (NCBI): domain Eukaryota; kingdom Metazoa; phylum Chordata; class Aves; order Struthioniformes; family Struthionidae; genus Struthio; species Struthio camelus. Next base: position 54,966,803 of record NC_090946.1, on the reverse strand, counting down.
TAGTGGTTCCTAACTAATAAGGTAGTTTATACATTTCAATGAGAGAGTCTTATGGCCTGGTTTTCAAAGATGTGAACACCCATTGATTTAACTTGCAATTATTATTAAACAGCAATCTGAAAATCGGGCAATTCACATCTAGATAGTTCAAAACCATCATAAACTATCCTGGATTAATGTGTTACAACCATCCCATGTTTTCATTTTCAGATCAAATTCTATTTTTAAACCAGATATACTTTAGGTTATTACGAATGTAGCATTTAAATAAACAAAGATGTAAATGGAATTTAATTGTTTTTTAATGTCTTGATTAAGATCACTGATTTTATGTCACTCTGGACTTCCAGGAAGGTGTATGGAGATGAGATGAATAGATTGGTTAGGTTGTATCTGACAAAAAAGAAAGAGGTTGTGTTGAGCACGTCTTCACTTTGGTGTGGGAGTGTGCAGGGAAACACAAATGCAGATCTAGAGTTTGCAGGTAGATTTGATACTGGCTTAAATCTTAGATCCAGACAACCCAAAACTTCAGGTCAATATCTGGGTCTTCGTGTTAGTGCTTAGCCTCCTGTGGGGCTTGTGGGATGAACCATGCCTAAACTGATCCTCAAGGGGATAGTTCAGGCTGGGAACCTGAAGAAAACATGCTCTCCAAAACAGCTGCTCTGGTTGTGTATTGAAAGACCATTCTCACACCCACTGATATCTCCATTAATCTGGAAAGACTCTTCTGGGAGCCAGACATATCTCAAAGGGCCTGGCAGACATCTGCACCGTGGCCTGAGTAGTGACCCTGCTCCTGTAGGAAAAGCTTGGACCAGCACTGGCTGGGAGCCACAGCTCTGAGCCCTTCCCCTCTTACTGCATGGGGAGGACTCCCTTCTCTTACTTCTCCGGCTAGGCTGGATCAGCAATGTGAGGGAGAGACGAGGCAGAGGTTCGTTTGCTCCCTGTCTATCTCTGAGGGCAGCAGGTTGTTGGGTGGCTACTGCTCTTCCTACTCCTCCAGACTGTGATGTGGGTGGCCCATGTAGGGACCTAGAGGAGTGCATTATATTCCTTGGTATCCAGAATTTCCATGCTGAGCCATATGGTGCTATATGGATGGTTGAAACAGGACTAGATCAAAAGAAATCTCTCACTTCATCTGGGTATGGCTTTTGGTATGGGACACGTTGCAGCCCCTCAGAGCACTGAGGAAGTGGTGTGTGGCTCTGGGTGCCAGGCAGGCAGAGGTAGCTTGCCCCTTTCCCTGCGTCTTTGGAAACCCAAGGGAGCTCTGCAGCTGGGAGCTGCCAGGGCTGTCGTCCTGTCTGCTCCAGCTCGTGTGTGGGGTCCTCTTCACCCGTGGCTTCACTGTCTCTACCCATTTTCTGTTCTTTGCTGAGATGCTGAAAATACTAAACAGCCACAAAAAAACTCCCTTTCCAAACCTTCAGTCTCCTCATGCTGGCTGAGAATCAGGCAGTCAGAAGAGTAATATGCATAAAAGAACAAGGAAGCCTTTTTAAACCTGTCATCCTCATTCATTGATCAAAGATTATGATCCTACTTTCTCATTGTTTTATGGAGAGCATTTGTTTGTTTACTACTTTGGCAGCTATCGGTCCATAAGCAATGCATATACTATAAATATACTCATTATCCAAAGGCCCAAATCTGCAAGCACTGCCAGGCATAGTGCTTACTGCCATGAAGCTGACAGAACTACTCTAAACAATAAGCACTATGCTTGATGTTCAGATTTTCATCCTTCTTTAGCATGAAAGAGAAGAAAGGTAAAATCTGTCCTATGCAGGCACCGATAAGATGGGTGAGTCCTCTACTGCTGAACCATGTATTGTTGAAAGCAGGCAGGGATAACAGGACTATTGAGGTTACCTTGGGGTTTAGTTGGGAAGAATATAGAGGAAAAACAGCATCAAGGGTTTGGGAAGGAACTGAGCGAAACAAAGGTGAGAGCTGGAGAGCAGGGAAGGTCCTGCCTGACTGTGGTGGGTTGGCACATATGGGTAGCATCAAGGAAGGGCATGGAGATACAGGTAATAAGTGCACATGGGTGAAATTTGGTGACTGCAATTGTGGGTGGAGTAGGAAGGGACTGTGGGACAAGTCAGAGTCTTATATAAGAAAACAGGTTGTGTGGATCATTGTGTGTTGGCTTAGAGCCAAAATGAAGCTCAGAAAGGATGCAAGGAAGAGAGACAAGAGGGTGGTGGGGAGATGTCTTGAGAGAGTCAAGCAAGAAAGGATGTTAGGGCTAGCTGAAGTAGAGGGGGACAGCGGGGAGCAAGGGAGGAATGATGAGAAACAGAAGCTGTTCTGATTTGCACAATCCAGCTTTTTGACATTTGTAGGGCTGTGCATGATGTCGGGGAGTGTGGAGTACAGGGGGAAACATCTCTAAGCGATGGGCATAGTGGTGCGGTCCCTGTACACAGTCCCCTTCTGCTTCCAAGCTAAATGCTAAGTCATTTGAAACCATTTAAAAACTCGTAGAGAAACTTAGTTCTTTTTCACGCTTTATGTACTTTGTCAGACGGATTTTTCAGATGGAGCTTTTGTTGTTGCATGAAGGAATAAAACCATGCATTGTGGCCACAAAGATTAGTAGTTAGACCTGTTTATGCGCACAGCCATCCAACCACTGTTATTTGCATCCATATAAACAGAAGCTATGTTAAGGTCTGGCTGAAAATCAAACCCATTGTGAGCTGCCTAGAAGGCTTCAGCAGATGGGAGCCATATAAATAAAATGTGGTGCCGTTATTAACTGGCCTAGCAGTTCAGTGCATTTCTAACAATGATTATTTGAAATGACATGATGACTGTTCTGTCTTGAAGGGTGAGTTTATCTTATATATCGGATTGGGACATTTAAAAGCCAAATGCATAGTCCCTCATCTTCAGTAGCAATGATGCTTTGAATTCTGTTGTTTCCTGCAATGTATGAAAAAGGGAACGGCTGCACAGGTTGGATTAACTTCAGTGCCAATTATATTAGCAAATTCATGTTACAACTCTGTAGAGCTGCTTTAATTTACCTCAGTCTTAGTTCAGCACTTAATCTCTCCCTCCCAGCCTCAGTAAAAATAGACTGTAACTTGCTATTTTGAGATAAAGATACAGCTAATTTCCAATAAAGGGAACTTTATTCGACAGAGATCTGTATGTTTTTTACAGTAATACTATGTCCTATGTCAGAAAAAAATAAAGACTTGCACACGTAGTACGCCAACATTTGGTTGTGGAAAAAATGAGCTGTGCTAGATACATATCCCTGATGAGCAGAAATGAAGAACTCGGACCCCTTTCCTCAGCATGGTCCATGTTCCCTGGCTAGTACTGAAACCCCCAGTTTGGAATTACCTCACAGGTTTTTCCCGGAGTGCCTTGTGGTGACCAACCCTCTAAATAGGGGAGAAACAACCACCTGTGCTTCCAAAACAGCTATTTTTCACTTCTATCATGTATGACAACTTCATCTCTTCCAATTCAGTCTTACATGTTTTCCCTAGGCTTTATGTTTCTTATTGATAAAGTGGTTGTGGCTCTTCACATTCCCCTGTTCATCCCATTTGCGCAGGAACAAAAGCAGCTTTCCACACCTTTCCCAGCTTTTTAGCCCATCGTGTTGCCTGGACGCCTGGACGTGGCTGTTCTCCGTGCTCCATTTCCATTTTTTACCAAGGGCAATGCTTCCAAGCACTTAAGAGATTCTGTTTCTGCCAGATGGCTGCTACCCAGCTCTACCATTTTAGCAGCTGAATTTCCTTTCTGGAAGATTTCACAGTTCGCTTTTGTTGAAAGAATCTCCTTGTCAAAATACAGATCGAAAAAACGAGGTGTAGATGGTGTCAGCAATGGCAGTCTGCAGAAGGAGGCCAGAGTGTTATACTTGAGTTAGTCCTGCCTCTGGTTCTCAAAGGTGATTTTTGCTATATCTGAAGGTGTGGTGCTTCCAAATGTGCAGAGGTCTTATTTTGATGGGTAAAGTCAGAAAACAGCTGTGTAATACAGCTGACTTCTCATGTGGGGACTACGGAATAAATGATGGCAGCATGTGAGCTGTAGGTGAAAACACTGCTGGAGGTGGGGAAGGTGAGTGTAGTCTAAGGGAGACAAGCCTTGGGGCTCCACCGCTTCAGCGTCTTCCTCTGCAATGAGTATCAGTCACATGCAAAAAATCTACCAGATCTTGAATCACTGCCCTATCAGTCCAGTACTGGTCTTCACACAACCTTCTCTATATACTCTTCTTATATTTTACATGCTTCTCTCATAGAGTTTAATTTATAAAGCTCAAATGCTAGCAGAAGGGGGGATTAGCGTGTAGGGATTGCAGAGTGGGACCTAAGATACCTTGGCCGAGCTGTGTACTGCTTAAATTGCCATATCCTTTAGCTAGCAGCTAGATTGGTATTTATCTTTTTCTAACAGTGCCTCAGAAATATAACCGAAAAGAGTAGTGCTTTGCTGCTAATAAGAAAGCAGAGATGACTCACCACTACTAAAGGTGAGTTATGCAGAGTAATTATATTTTAGTGGATCTGTTTATGAGTTACTTTCCCAGACATAGAGATAGTAAAGCTCATCCTCACAGCTCTGCCTGCCATCTCCTCCGAGGCTGCACAGCCCAGCCTCCTGCACCATTAGTGCTGCCACTGGGCTTGGCACACGTGCTGCATTGCAAGCCTGTGCACACGCAAGCATGCACACACACAGGCACACACCTGAAATGCAAAGGTGACAAATGTTTTTGATGACATTATTTTTGTGATAATCTGCTTCAATGGTTAATTTAGTTTAGGATAGTGATTTATAACAAGTTTATAGATCTTTTTTACTATTCTTTGTTGAATTATGGAGGTGGCATGTGTGAAATGGAAGTACTTGGCCTATTGTTCTGCTTCTCACGCAAGCAGTATAGTTCAGACAATAAAAAGATCTATAAAATTAATATATACAGAGAGAAAGGGACAGAGACAGAGAGAATATGTAATGCTCTAGAGTCTGATACAACGTTTAACCCAGCGAGGTTTAACCCAGAGATTCAAAATTTATATGTGGAAATACCAAAAAGATCCTACCCTCTTGCATGGAGAGAAATCACTTCTAAACTATCCAGACTATCATCTGCTTTATTTATAAAACCAATTTTCATGGTGTAATTTCGTGAATTATTTTTAGGCTAGGACTGTATTACTTTGTTAACTTTTTGGAACTAGGCCATCTATTGCTGAGAATTCGCTGGCCTGGGGTTTGTAGGTAGGCTTTATGGAGACATAACTGCACTAGGATTTCAACTTCCAGTTTTTTCATACTGTTACATTATATCATATTTAAATACGTATGCATGTGAATACACACGCTATAACGGACATATTTATACATCTCTGAATACAGCCAACATATCCTCACACATATTAAATATAATAATAGTATTTTCATCTTACCTGTGCTAAATTGCATTAAGCATGCAGTACTGCTAACTACATAGCTGCACTGAGTTCCCTATCCTACTTCCACTGAGGCTTCTTCTGCTATTTCAGACCTTTGAGAAGAGATGTATTTAAGGTCTGGTATCTCACACTATTTTAAGACTTACTAATTTTCCCTTCACATTTGTAATAAGTTAGTATTTGCTTCCAGCCCTAGGAGGCTAGTGGCTTTTCTTCTATGCGTTACTATCTGACTAGAGAACAGAGGAAATTTTACCTTGTTTTCCATTAGAATTTCCTTTCACTATTAACCTGCATGAAATGCCAAAGAGATTAAGACAGGTGAAAAACACACTAAAACCAATACAAGTCCCACGTTCCTTTGACCACTGGTTTTCTCTTGCACCCACAGCAGTAGCAGTGCTCTGTTTTTTCCCTTGGTTACAGGTATACTAAGATAACTCTCGATCAGACGTTTAACAAAACCTTGCAATGAAATACGAGCATAACAATTAATCCATGTCAAAGTGGTGGAGTCACTTCTGAGCCATTATATCTTCTCTGATATGCAGAAATCTCTCAGCTCTCCAATGACATATTACAAGCTGTTGCTATTTTAAATTCTCCCTTTTTTCCAATCTCTCCTCTCTGATTAGTTCTCTGTATGTTAAATTGGGTAAACAAATTGGTAGTGGGTAGATAATTGTGAAGCTGGTTGATGCCTTTTCCTCTCATGTGCATAAAGGACAGCAACCTTCTTTAATAAACCTATTCATGTACCACTCTTTCTTCTGCACAGTATAAATGCATGGTAATATGAGGTCTGTCTTCTTGTCACAACACGTCACCACTTCTATTTGTATAAAATAGAATAAAACCACCAAATATAATCTTGCAGTCAAATGGAAAGAAAATTCCTGGTTCCTACTGTCAGAGAGAAAAGGCAGAACAATGACTTGAATAGAATTGCAGTTTATCTTCTTAGGTGTTAAAGAAAACCAATTTATTTCATAAACTTGGAGTCATTTAAAGGTTTCAACAGTTTTAATGAAGTTTAACAGTTCTTTGTAAAATAGATATTGTGTTCTTCATTTGGCATATCCATCGTCCTGTGCAACAGAAAGCAGCGTAGTCCTCCTAGCACAGTATTCTAGGCTTAAGGTTATAGACACTGACAAATGATGAAAGTAATGCTAATATTCTTTTTCTTTTTAATAAACAATCTCCAGGACTTTTTTCCTCTTCTTTCTGCAAATATTAATAATAAAACTGTGAGATCTGGCAAAGCCAAGCAATCAGAGGGAAAGATCAAATGACAAGAATCTGGCTTGGTGCCCTGCAAAGTACTGAAGAAGTTTATTTAGTAATAAAAAGGGAAATACATAAATAATAACGTCTATCTTTTCTGATCACCGGGGCCTAATCCACTTGGGCTGTGCATCACTCAAAGATACTGACCAGAAGAGCTAAGTATGCATCTTAGCACTGGCTCAAATCCTTATTACTATGCCCAGCTCTACAGACCTGTTGTACAGACATATGTATGTTCATTTTTGGGCTGTTTTATTTACTAAGAGTTCTGCAAACATATTCACAATAGCTCATTGATACAAATAACTTGAGCTAATGGTGGTACATCAGAACTTCCTAATACTACTTTAGTGCAAGTTAGCTCATTATTTCCATCAGACATCAAATTTCAAAGGCTTGTGGTAGTTACGCCGTACACTATACACATAAGCAAGGCAATATTCAGGTATGCAAAGCTTTGACAGAGGTTAAGTGTCTGCAGGTAGGATCACATTGGGACAAGACACGCTTATATTGGTTTTGCCTGTTTTTTTTTTTTTATTTGTAAACATCTATCAATAAAACAGTTATGGCTGGCTTTCCAAATGCATTGTGTCCCATCCATTCAAAATAATTTTTTTTTATGTTTTCATTTTAGAAGCTGCTGTTTTTCAGGGTGCAAAAGGAAGAGATGCACATATATCACTGAAGGATACACTTTACCTCTATCTTCTTCTTTTTTTTCTTTTTCTTTCCTTTTTTCTTTTTCTTTTTTTTTCTGTCTCTGGACCTAGTGTCAGCAGTTGCTTTATTTCAGCTAATTCCTGTCTCTTGGTATGGCTTGTTAGTGCCTGTCAGCTGATAGTCTGAAATTAGAGGATATAGAACCAATTAGTTAAATGCCCATTCAGTGATTAGGTTTGCTGACCTTGCCTCAGGACATTATCACACAGATATTCAGTGGTGCAAACAGCTGGAGGCTGGGCAGGATCACTCAATTATGAGGAGGCTAGAATAGCAGCACCACTCCCCCTGCCTATTAGGGGCCTTCAAGGTTGGGAAGGACAGACCTTGAACCCTCTGTGCCTCAGCTGATGAGGGGACTGACTCCTATAAGATAAACTTTCAGGAGTGTTCTAGCACTAACACGCATGTCTCCAGCCACAGTGAGGACCTCAAGAGTACAGGGGCAATTACAATCTCTGTTGTAGGGTGAGGACTTTGGCAACTGGGTTGTTTGTGTGTTTGCTGAACTCACCCACCACAGGAACTAAACCTTGGACAGTGACTTGAATCAGCTATTGGAAGGATCCATCAGGGCAGATGCAGAGACTCACTGTCAGCTGAGGTCTTTAAACCAAGGTGAGTCTTTCCAAATGGTGTGTACTAATGTTTCCTCTCTTATTTTTCTTGCAACTGAAAGTGGTGCCAACTGTTCCTTTCCCCTCTGTACCAAAAGTTTCTGTCTATGTTGTAGTAGGAAAATGACCAAAGATGAACAGTTTCTCTCTGTTAAGGAAAGGTAATTGAAAATATCTATCAAAACTGAAGAGCGCTTATTTGAGTCCCTTTCCGCCAGTTCATCTTGTAAAGACCTTGATTTGCAGGGAAGCAGACAAATCCTAATCAATTGTCCTCTGTAAACCCTTTACAAAGGAACATGCAAAGGTTATAGTTATTTTTATTTTGCTTCTGGTATCTGTCCTTTACTGCCTTTGATGTGATGTGCAAGGTATGTGCCTATCCCACCTGAGCTTTAACCAACCATGATAAGGTCTGCCAAAAGCCTTCCCTCTAGCAAGGTCAGGGGAAGCCACGCTCAGTTTATTCCATCTGGAGTCTGTCAGGTGGATGATGACTAATTGTGCTATGATAACGAACATAGTAAGCTAATCACTATCTGCTCATAGAGAAAACCACACACTGTTCAAACGAGTCCAAACTATATCAGAAACTTCCTGTCCTTACCTATTGGAACTTCTCTTTCTAATATCAGATAAAAATGTCTATCAGGGTGAAGGAATTGGTAGGCTGTACTCACAGCATGTTTATTCCACGCAGAGGAACTTTGCAGATGAAATTCTTGCTTATTGTTTGAAATTCCTCCATGCTTCTTCTATGCAGATGTCTTTGCAGGAGCCTTTTGACAACAACTTTGGGTCTGTAAGGGGCAAATATCGTGAAACATGTTTCTAATGAGCCATAATTACAGGTTTAAATAGTTGGCACAATCAGTGTTCAATGATTTCATTATTAGATGGCACCGTAATTTATGCTAATCCTGATAACGGTTCCGGATGAGAGAGGTCCAGACATAGGCGATTGCACTGCAATTATTTACACCCTGTATTTCTGAAACAATAGATATGGTAATTTGGAAATCAGATGACTGTGATTTCATTTATTCTGGTAGGAAACACATGTAACAAGTTGTGTCAACAACCATAAAATTAAATACGGTTATTTGATTTCCAATTCTAGGTTTATTCCATGTTAGCTTTCTCTGCCCTAAAAAACCCATGAATTCAAGGAAGTCACAAGAGGGGTGGAAAAAAGCTCATTATTATTGGACATTTGGATTTTTTAATTCTTCTCCTCTTCCGTACGGCTTCTTTCTGGTTACAGGTTCTTGGCACAAGCAGAAGTGGGGAGTGGACCTCATGAGTCTGCTTTCATCTAGCTATCAGCTTTGCAACTACTCTAACCCCCTTACCCTCCCCAAAGTGTTCTACCTCTCTCAACCTCCCCTAACTATAGCAGTAAATTGTGAGTTTTTGGATATAAACATGTTTATCACATGGGTGTGAGGGCATCACAGCCAGCCCCATTCAAGGAGGAAGTTGTGGTAGGCTACAGTGTGTGGGTGGAAAGTGCAAAGCAGGCCCTGATGGCAACAGCAGGTGCTTCTGCATGATTTTCACCCATGCACTTGCGTTGGATGAGCTGCATTGTTCCCCTCTGGAGGTGATACTTGTGACAAGATGTGTACCTAATTAGAAAGTCACATCCCTCCTTCCAAATGTAGATAGGGAAAGACAACTGAGTGCTTAAATAGCCAAGAGATCAACAGCATCTTAGCTGATGAAATGTATTAACAAATGATAGGCAGTCTCCAGAACCAAAGTGCCTGGGATCATCTCCATAACCTTCTCCAGATATCTTTCCTCTTGCAAGCTGCTGTCAGTTGAAGCTGCTTCCCTATTCTTCGTATTAACCCTGACTGTGAGGTCCCTGTTCCTAGAGGTCCATGTGCCAGCAAGTCAGGCAGCAAGTAATAGGCCACAGAGGTTTAGAGGGGACAAGCAATGGAGGCTGAAGTGTTTTCAGTGTGCAGAAGACTAGGAAATTCTTTAGCAGGAGAACCTGAACTCCGGTCCTACCTTCATTCCTCAGCACCTCAGTCATGCCAAACAATTCAATTAGACTGTTTATGTGTTTAAAGTTGAGCCCATCCTATGTGCTTTTCTGGACTGGAAGATCAAGTCTTTGGTGTGACTAAGTGGGATAATAGTCTGCTGATTGTTAGAAGTTCCTGGAACAATCAAGGCTCTAGTCACTCTGCCAAAATATAATTTACTGTAATTAGGACAATGAACATCGCTAAACTCCCATTCACTCCACCTCTCATCCATTTCTCTACTGGTGATACTGGTAGTATCTTTCATAAATAGGCATATTAAGTTTGAAAATTGTTATTGCAATTAGTGGAGATAGATGTGCCTATTCTAGGAAGGAATTTTTTTTTAAAGTCTGGATGCTGAAGACTGATGTGTATACCTTTCTTTGGTTGCTGGGACTTGCCTGCAGTATCTTCACAGGAGGCGGCAAAAGGACGCATGCAAGTTCCTTTTCCTAGAGAAGTCTGCGTATATGAATGCTTGGTATCTAAGAAATTTACTTGTAGAGTTGCACAGAAATGAGCAGAACTCTTAGAAACTCACCAGCTGCTAAGGTGCCACTTAGATACCTAAATTGCCTTGTGGATCTAGCTCCGGTTCTCTCTATCCACATTCCTTGTCTTTCCTACCCACAAGATTGTCTAACAATGTTGAAAATAAGTGGGGAGGCAGATACGTTTGACAGGTACCATAGCTATTCGCAAAGGGGAAGCAACGAGCGCTAAAGAGCTTATCAGCTTATGGGATTTGTATCCTAATGCGTCTCTGCCACTAAGTCTCTATTTTGTGATGTGTTAGAAGGGCTGGGGGAGCCCTGGCGGTAGGAGGTGCGTCATGCCGCAAGCACCAGCTGCGCAGTGCCGGAGTATTGGGGCTCTCTGAAGCTAGCTTCACCAGCCGCTGGGCAGCAGTGGGGCTGCTGCAGGTTGCCTTCTGCCTGTTAGCTGTGCTTGTGCTTGCTTTCTCTCACGCAGATGCAGCGCTATTTGGACCTCCTGGCTCTGCCTCCCCATCCTCCCTGGGCAAGGAGATGCTGGATTTAAGAGGCATGATATCTCCTGGAGAGTGGAGATTTGGCTTTGTAGAAGTAGATAGTCTGTGTGACTGCCAAGGGAGGTCCTCCCAGGAGAAAGGATTGGAAATAACTGCCGAACAAGCTAGGGAAATGAAAGTATTTGACAGTGACTGCCACGGAGGCTTGAAAATCCTATCCAGATGCTTTGGTGTAAACCTTGTTATCTGAACTGTCCAAGGTGTTTGAGTGGAGGCAATTTGCAAGATAGGCTCTTGCTGTGGTTTTGGTACTTCCTGCATTCAGCATAGCTGAACTTTGGGAACCATCGTTCTTTGTGGTATCTCACAGTTTCTATTTCTGATCATAGCCTCACCTGGAAGGACACAGGGAGAGAAAATGCAAATTTTCTAGTTTCATCAACTTTTTAGATCTGCCAAATTTATTCTTTTAAAGTTTTGAGCAGGTAAAGTTCCAGGTTAATTCCCTCTTTATAAAAAGAAATTCACCTATATATTTAGCAGAAATATAAATAGCTGGAAGAAGAAACTTCACTCTGAATGTTGTACAGTGTGTTGTCATTGTTAGGATGGTAGCTGTCAAAAGCGAACTTCAATGTAATCAGCTTGTCTTTGGCTTCATATACAACCTATTAATATACCAGCTTTGCCTTAGACAGCATCTCCTTGTGTTTGGAAAAGGAACACTTCAGCATCTTGATCTCTTCCAGGAAAATCGCTTCCTTTAGAGTCTTATTTTATAAATACAGAAGTTAATTCCACAGAACTGCATCTTAACTTCATAGGAAAGTATTCTGTGTTTATCTTCTGAAACCAGCGGACATAAAACACTCCATGTCGGAAACCTATGGCATGCAACTTTGAGTAAAAGGGTTTGCTTTCGTCATGGTTAAGATAAACAAAGGTCTAACTGGAGGAAACATCTCTTCTGGATGGAGCCCATTTTGGAGCTGTTTTCTGTGGAAGTTACAAATTGCTTTGGTGCTTTGTAATATAAACAATTTTTTTAAGTGCTGGTGTTGAGCTATTGATATTTAAGATCATCTCGTTAATCATCTTGGGTAGTTACAAAGTTATGTAAGTTCATGGACTGGCTTCCTAAAGTGGACAATAATGTAAATAGCAGAGAAGAAATAACATCTGAAAGTATAGCTCTAGCGAACCTTTGGACGTAAGTACAAACGGATCTGAAAGGACGAGGTACATCATATTAAAAGACTTCGTAATGTTTCAAATGATCTAGTCAAGGGTCAGGTGTGCAGTGTAGGGAATAGAAAGTAAATGGTGAGAAGGCAAGCAGTGATGAGTCATATGCAGAAAGGCCAGTGGTAGGTTATTTTATTTTTGTGTGCATTTGGAGAACTAGGATGAAAAACTGGACTAGGGTGGCCTCTTGTAGCTGTGAGTAAGAAGCAGAAAAGCAAACCATTTTCTTAGGAAGAAAAGGTAAAAATCTGACCCTCACAGTCTCTGTGATTTATGTGAACTCTTTCCTGAAAGAAAGCTGAATACAAAAATGCAGCTAAAGGAGATCTAAGCTTGCTCAAGTTGAAGGAGGTAAGGCAGCTGCCAAGGTTAGAAAGAGGAGCTGATCTCACCCCACAGGGAAGCACAGGACATCTTCAAGAAGCTATAGAAGCACTTACAGAGATGTGGGGAGGAGCAGTTCCTTTTTATTATTCACCTTTGTCTCCCTTGTCATATAAACATACCAAAGCTAGCATGCTCTCAAATCAATGGTCGAGTTTTCCAACTGCCTTGCCTTTGCTTAGTATGAGTGCAAACAGCTGTGAAAGACCAACCAAGAAATTGGGTGTAAAAGTGAATATTTAGGGGTGTTACAGAACTTGTGGGGAGGAGACAAAATGAGGATTGCATTAAAAACAGAAAAAGTTGTTTGTTTTCTGCCTTTGAAGTTGTATCTGAATGCCTGTGCAATCCAGGAAGTTAGTAATATTACATAATAATTTAACTTACAAGATTTCCTTAAAGATAAAATAATGTAGGTTCCCAAGAATAGTGCCTTCAGAAATGAACAGAATTCAGCTGAAGCTAAAAGCCTTCCTCAAATCACTGAGGCAGTGTTGTGTGTTGCATTTCTGGCTGTTCTGTGGGATGGAAAAAAACCCACTTTGCTGCCACAGTATTGGAAGTGATTCATGAAAATTCATGATATGAACATTTAAATGACTTCTCAGGTGTCAGTCATCAAAAGTGCATGTTTACACTTTTCTGAGAGGGGGAGCTTTCTGTCTTAAAAGAGAAGGAAGACAAATAATGGTTTGCTTGAATACCTTCTAAAATGGCTGCAGTGGGAGGAAAAATGCAAAAATAAATATTTTTGTCACCATTTTTCCTGATCATTTCCCAGGGAAGCTCCATTATTTATGAAAGGGCATCTTTCTCTCCACGTCCAACTAAGATGTATATTCACATAGGCATCTAGCCTACTCCTGAGATGGGAAGAAATGTAGCTGGCTTCCTCCTCATGTCTTGGAGGCTAGTTTGATTCATCCCTGTTGGTTCCCTGGGATTCAAATGCTGGGTTTGGCACTGAAAGCCTGTTGAACAGTATGATTTCAGGAAGGTGTGGTTAAAAGCACTCTGCAATACATGGGTTTGTTTCTGATCTCACTTAACCTGGCGCTGCTTCAGTGTGGTTCCATTGACATCAGCTGCAGTTTCCCTGATTTACAACAATTTATGTAGAAAAAGATTTGAGTCTTATGTTAAGTCATTTTTTAACCAAATTTGTTCAGTTGAAATGGAGATGGACTACTGAAGAAAATTACTGTTTGGACCTTTCTCTAAACGGTATTTTCAGGGCACAAAACTGAATCAAAAGTTGTAAATTCAGAGCAAGATTTTTTTTCTGCAGTGGACCTGGAAAAGCTTATGAAGTGGTAGAACTTGTTTGTTGGGTGAATACCCCCCCAGATTTTTCCAACTCTCTATGGTGTTGCTTGTTGTAGCTTTCTTATTTCCTTGACTGAAGGCAACTCTGTGGATTCTGGCTGCTTTAAACTGGACTCTACTGCCATCATAATCTTGCTTAGACTGCAAACTGTCTGAGTAAGGATGACTTTTTTTCTTTGTGGGTCCTCACACATAGGATGCTTCTGCCTGACTAGGGCATCTGGATGCTACCGCAATACTACTACTACTAATAAGTAGTAGGAAAAACAAGACATATTTACCCATCATGTCTACCTGAAGGAATACTTGGAATATATGGCAAGGATATATCAAATCCTAACCCTGAGCAGCTCCAGGAGTTTTGGCATCAAGAAGTCTTGCACAGTGCACTGGGAAGGCTAATGTGTGAGATACCTGTCAGAGGAGGAAATGGAAAAAACTGTTGTGAGAGAAGGAGATAAAATGCTTATGAATATTGTGTAAATAAAAAATGAATATGTGGTATAGAATTGGAATAAGTAAATACAATACTGTAACGAGAATGTCATACAAATAAATGTTAATATTTGATTCTTTGAAACTTTAAAAGAAGTTGTCTCTAATGCACACTGAATTTACCAAAGGCACTTCTGAAAACTGTACTCTAGCTTCAGTTTAGTCTGATCAATCGAACAGTTAATCCTTACTCAGTGTTTTTTTTTCTCTAATATTACTTAGTTTATGTCAACCTTCTATTTCTTCTATCCCTAATAAAATTAATGAATTTAAAAACTAGGTTCCCATGCTGTTCTGATTAGGGGATTTGATTTGTTTTGATATCACACTTTTTTTTCCCCCCCAGAGTGTATTTGGGAGTCCAGAAAGGTCCATAAATTGCCTCTTCCTAAATAATGCTTATTTAGCAACAAAGAAAATGGAGTAAGCCTAATTGTTTAAATAGTCAGTATCTGTGACTTTGCCAAAGGAAGAGAAACAAAAGATGTGTAAAGATCTGCAATCCGATACATGCCTTCAGGCAACTCTTATGAGTTTAATTGCTTGGTTTTCAGACAGTCTTGATTTTCATCTTAGCATTTTCAGTCACTTAAGTAGGTGAAAATTGTTCTGTTTGCTCATAGTAAAGTGCATGTACTAGTTTTGCTAGCTGTATTCAGCACAGGGAAGTGGAAAGCAATTGGAAATAACAATTATTCATGCACCTAGCCCCTGCCCTACTTGCTAAAACAGGTCCTGGAGCTGGTATGATACAGTAAAGGAGTCTGCCATGGGAGCCAGCAGCTGACAGAGATATCGCCCTTTCACACTAAGCATACCTCTTAAGCTCGTCCTCAGCCATTTGATGCTGTATGAGTCCTATTTGTTTGCTGCATCACGGACCACGTCTGCATCATCTGCAACAGCTTCTAGGAGGAACTTCTCCAGGCCTTGCCCTCTGTGCTGGTCTGACCCTGAGCATGGGCAGTGAAGGGAGGATGGGCCACTGATGTGCTGGACAGGGGAAGTCCAAAATGGAGAATGAGGGGATTGCTGCAGCCAGATGTGCTTTGCTCCAGTGCCAAGCTAACCGTGTGACCCTGCCCAGTGCAGCAGGGCTGCACGCTGCCCTTGTCCCCAGGACTCCTGCAAGCTTTGGCAGTGCCATCAGAAGCCGAGCTGAGGGTCGCACAGTGCAGAAGGGTGTAATCGGGGGCCTGAAGGTGATGTTAAGCTAAACTCTGTCAGTGTAGATGTTATGCTGGAGTCAAATATCAGGCAAAGTTGGATGTAGTTGCCCTGTTGATAGGGAGAAAGGAGGACAGAAGGGGACATGAGGAGCAGGGTGCTGCCAGGGGAAGCGTCAGCTCTCTCCATATAATGTGCTAGCTGTCATACCCTCTTTACCTTACTAACTTGCCTTTGAAATTCCTCCAAGAAAATGCTTGTACCACGGCTCCTGATCAGGTCTTTCAAGCTATCTGTCTTATTCCAGCTTTAGCGAGTTCTAAAAGAGATTCAATTCTTCAATTCCTGCCCCCACCAGAATGTGAAATTTTCCTACAGCAATTTAATAAATAAACAGATATACTTCTGTATTACTGACAGGTCCATCACTGATCCTTCTGGAAACTGGTATATTTTGTCTATATAAATAGAATACAAGCAGAATTAAAACTTCTCTCCACTTTTTCTGCAGAGATGTCTGAAACCTTATTAGAGAGATCCTAGCAAAGTCAGTCCTTTAGACAATTCAGTCATCAGCCTGTTGTGAAGTTTCCATTGAGAGAGAGAATTTGCTAACTGGGATTGTCAGGTGTGTCTTTTGGTCATTGCCTTTATAACAGCCCAAGGGTGACCGAGTTGGTACTGAATCATTTGCCATCTCCCACTTCATACCTCAGAGAATAGCTTAGATATGTTTTCCTTTAAATATATGTTTAACTTCATGTAGAAGGAGGAAGTTTCTTAAGGATTGGTCTTGTGTTGTGGCATGGAAGTTGGGCTTGTAAATATTTCAACAGACATTTATCTCCTTTGAAGCTGTGTTGGTAGGTGTTGTAAAGTTGGCCTACAGTTGCTATTTGTGAAGCTTGGAGGAGGAGGAAATCTTGTTCCTCAGGAAGGGTGAGAATGAAATCAGATTAGGTGTGGTTCCAGGTGAATTGAACAGCTTTTGGTAAGGGAAACACTAGTGTTTTATACTGGATTTAGAAAGTCCAGGCCCATAGAAAAAGGAGTGACATTATCGGAGTGTTTTCACAGAATCACAGAATCGTTTAGGTTGGAAGGGACCTCTGGAGATCATCTAGTCCAACCTCCCTGCTCCACCAGGATCGTCTAGAGCATATTGCCCAGGATCACATCCAGACAGGTTTTGAATATCTCCAGGGAAGGAGACTCCACTACCTCTCTGGGCAACCTGTTCCAATGCCCTGTCACCCTCACAGTGAAGAAGTTTTTTCTCAGGTTCAGATGGAACTTCCTGTGGTTCAGTTTCTGCCTGTTGCCTCTTGTCCTGTCCCTGGGCACCACGGAGAAGAGATTGGCCCCATCCTCTTGACACCCCCCCTTCAGATACTTGTACACGTTGATGAGATCCCCTCTCAATCTTCTCTTCTCCAGGCTGAACAGGCCCAGCTCTTGCAGTCTTTCTTCATAGGAGAGGTGCTCCAGCCCTCTAATCATCTTGGTAGCCCTCCGCTGGACTCTCTCCAGGAGTGCCATGTCTCTCTTGTACTGGGGAGCCCAGAACTGGACCCAGTACTCCAGGTGAGGCCTCACCAGGGCTGAGGAGAGGGGCAGGATCACCTCCCTCGACCTGCTGGCCACACTCTGCCTAATGCACCCCAGGAGACCATTGGCCTTCTTGGCCACAAGGGCACACTGCTGGCTCATGTTTAACTTGTTGTCCACCAGCACTCCCAGGTCCTTCTCTGCAGAGCTACTTTCCAGCAGGTCAACCCCCAGCCTGTACTGCTGCATGGGATTATTCCTGCCCAGGTACAGGACCTTGCACTTGCCTTTGTTGAACTTCATGAGGTTCCTCTCTGCCCACCTCTCCAGCCTGTCCAGGTCCCTCTGAATGGCAGCACAGCCCTCTGGTGTGTTAGCCTCTCCCCCCAGTTTAGTATCATCAGCAAACTTGCTGAGGGTGCACTCTGTCCCTTCCTCCAGGTCATTGATGAATATATTGAACAAGACTGGACCCAGGACTGACCCCTGGGGGACACCACTAGCCACAGGCCTCCAACTTGACTCTGCGCCATTCACCACAACCCTCTGAGCTCGACCATCCAGCCAGTTCTCAATCCACCTCACCGTCCACTCGTCTAGCCCACACTTCCTGAGCTTACCTAGGAGGATGTGATGGGAGACAGTGTCCAAAGCCTTGCTGAAGTCCAGGGAGACAACATCCACTGCTCTGCCCTCATCTACCCAGCCAGTCATTCCGTCATAGAAGGCTATCAGGTTGGTCAAACATGATTTCCCTTTGGTGAATCCATGCTGACTACTCCTGATCACCTTCTTGTCCTCCAGATGCTTAGTGATGGCCTCCAGGATGAGCTGTTCCATCACCTTTCCAGGGATGGAGGTGAGGCTGACAGGCCTGTAGTTTCCTGGCTCCTCCTTCTTGCCCTTTTGGAAGAGTGGCGTGACATTGGCTTTCTTCCAGTCCTCAGGCACCTCTCCTGATCTCCAGGACCTTTCAAAGATGATGGAGAGTGGCCTAGCGATAACATCTGCCAGCTCCCTCAGCACTCGTGGGTGCATCCCATCGGGGCCCATGGATTTATGGATGTCAAGTTTGGACAAAAGATCTCTAACCTGATCCTCCTCCACCAAGGGAGAGTCTTCCTTTCTCCAGCCTTCCTCTCTTGTCTCCAAGGTCTGGAATTCCTCGGGACTGGCCTTAGCAGCGAAGACTGAAGCAAAGGCAGCATTCAATAACTCTGCCTTCTCTATATCCTTCGTCACCAGGGCACCCGCCCCATTCAGCAGCGGGCCCACGTTTTCCCTAGTCTTCCTTTTGCTATTGATGTATTTGAAGAAGGCCTTCTTGTTGTCCTTGACATCCCTTGCCAGATTTAATTCCAACTGGGCCTTAGCCTTCCTCGTCGCATCCCTGCACACTCTGACAACGTCCCTGTATTCCTCCCAAGTGGCCTGTCCCCTTTTCCACATTCTGTACACTTCCTTCTTCTGCTGGAGTTTTGCCAGGAGTTCCTTGCTCATCCATGCAGGTCTCCTGCCCGCTTTGCTGGACTTCTTCCTCAGAGGGATGCACTGATCTTGAGCCTGGAGGAGGTGATGCTTGAATATTAACCAGCTTTCTCGGACCCCTCTTCCCTCTAGGGCCTTACCCCATGAGATTCCCCTAAGTAGGTCCCTGAAGAGGCCAAAGTTAGCTCTCCTGAAGTCCAGCGTTGCAATCCTACTCATTGCCCTGCTCCCTCCTCGTAGGATCCTGAACTCCACCATCTCATGGTCACTGCAGCCAAGGCTGCCCCCAACCTTCACCTCTCCAACTAGACCTTCTTTGTTTGTTAGGACAAGGTCTAGCATTGCACCTCTCCTCGTTGGCGTCTCCACCACCTGAGTCAAGAAATTATCATCAATGCTTTGCAGGAACCTCTTTGACTGTTTGTGCCTAGCTGTGCTGTCTTGCCAACAGATGTCAGGGTGGTTGAAGTCTCTCATGAGAACCAGGGCCTGTGATCGTGAGGCTACTTCCAGCTGTCTGTAGAAGGCATCATCGACAACTTCCTCCTGATCAGATGGCCTGTAGTAAACCCCCACAACAGTGTCACCCAGGTTACCCTGCCCTTTAATCCTTAATCAACTTGCTCTTCATCCACCCCGAGGCAGAGCTCCACACATTCTAGTCGCTCCCTCACATAAAGAGCAACTCCACCACCTCGCCTGCCTGGCCTGTCTTTCCTAAAAAGCACCTAGCCATCCATGACAGCATTTCAGTCATGTGAACTATCCCACCATGTCTCTGTAACTGCAATGAGATCATGGCCCTGTGACCGCACACAGATCTCTAACTCTTCCTGTTTATTCCCCATGCTGTGTGCATTGGTATACGGGCATTTCAGAGAGCCAGTCAAGCATGCACGCTTCCCAGGAGAGGTGCAAGAGGATCCTCCATAGCCATGTTCCATGCTGTCTCCCCTGGCTGTATGCACCCGCTGGAGGCATCCTGACTTGAGCGGTGTTTTACTGACTCTCCTGCCACTATACCACTCCCCTTCCCCCATCTTGCCTAGTTTAAAGCCCTCCGTACCAGGCTGGCCAATCTGTTGGCGAAGACGTGCGTGCCCCGCTTGGTGAGGTGGATCCCATCGCTCCCCATCAGCTGTTGATCTTCAAACAGGGTCCCATGGTCATAGAAACCAAAGCCCTGTTGCCAACACCAGTGGCGCAGCCAGTTGTTAACTTGGAAAACTCGTCTACTCCTCCTCCTGTCCCTTCCCCTCACAGGCAAGATTGAGGAGAAAACAACCTGGGCTCCCAGACCCTTAACCACCATTCCCAGAGCTCAGTTCTGTATAAGTACACAGTGAACTTAATTGCATACAAGGTATTGCCTTTGTCTATTAGTTGCTTGCTGGCTATCTTGGACATCATTTAGATATGTTATGCCAAAGGGCTAAATCCTTCAGTAGCAGAAGGGATAGCATAGTTCAGTGTTATACCCATTTCTGATGTAATCAGAAATTGTATTAAGTGGTATAAAAGCCAATCTATGACATCTGTCAGGATGCAGAATGTGTTTTGGTTGGTTTCCCCACACCCCAAGGTTGTGTGTGTGGGTCCAACCAGTCAGCATTTTGGCAGTTTAATGTGAAAACCAAAAGGCCAAAGGGTAAATCTTCGCCTGGAGATACTGCCTATCTCAAGTGGACAGAAATTCACAATATTTCACAATTGTCAAAATGGATGGCTTGCAAAGTTAGGGATCCTAAAAGACTGTCTGGTCAAGCTATGAAATAGTTTTTTCAAAACACTGAACTCCACTTCTGTAGTTCCTTTGCTGTATAAACCACTGTGGGAAGTTTGAGATAGACCTTTTTGCCCGGGAATTAAATATAGCTACTATCATGAAGCAGGAAAGAGTATGGCTAGCAGCTGTCATCTGTATGGCTAAACGGTAGCAGATTATAGCCTTAGTTGTTCTCTTCTTTTTAAAATTTGCTATTTTTGTCTTCTACCCTTGCCCTCTGACTCTCAGAACACCTCAGAACATGAACGCGAGCTGTCCCTGTGGCATTCCTGCGACGCAGGGACAAAGGCCCTTCCTCCTTCACTCTAGGAATGATGTGACATCAAGAATCCCAGGTTATTTCTTGCTTCAGTACTTGTATTTTGGCCTTTTTGAAAGGTACAGGAGTTCAGTTGCTGAAATTAGTTCATTAACTTCCATCTAAAGATTAAATTGGAGTGAACATCTGCGTTTCCTGAGAGCACGAGATAATTTGGTTAATGGCCAGAGGGTCTGGCTAATAACTGAGCTTGTGGTAAACAGGAGTAAACTCTTTTAAGATGCTTTAGAGCTATGGATGCTATTAAACCCAAATTTCCATTGGGTATTCCTGCTGGATCATCAAACCTCTCTGAACGGAAAACGCTCTTTGGAGGCCTGTGAGAAGAAAGGTGAATTAAGGCCCGTATTTAATGTATGGCTCTGATACAGTATCTCAGGAAATGGAAAGTATGAGTATTATATTTATTGTTACGTTAGGGAAAAGTGAAAATATTCAGACAAAGCATCAAAAAACCCAAAGGAGAAACTTGGTCTCGGGTATGGGGTTTCAGGAATTAGTCACTGATGATTAATTCTTTAGCATATCAGACTGAATACTCAGCAATTGTTGGTTGTGAGCAGTGCTGAATTTTCAAATGGTGCTGGAGATACATCTGAGACCAATACTTCCTGTGATGAGAAGCCTCAGCTTCTTACGGAAGGAGGAAAAAAAACAAAAAAAAACCCCAAAATATTTGGTTTCAGTAGCTTTAGTGTACTTTCTTCTGTGTGGGCCAAATGAAGTCCCAGGTCCCTCAGCTGTAATTTGCTGGCAGGAAAACCTTGATGTTTCTTCAGAAGAGATGAGGAAGAGTTTGCCTAAAACTCAGTTTTGTTCCTGGCAGACATCAGTGCAAGTCTTTTTCAGTATTTAACTTTCTTTCACAAACTGTGGACTGAATTCTAATCTTACTGAAATAAATCAGGTCTATATATGGCCTCATAAAAAAGGCTGAAGGAATTTTTGCTTCTTGGCACAAAGCCATGCAAAAGGTGCCTGAATCTAATTTTCAGTTTAACTACTCTGATTCCAGAGCCCTTGCCCAAGATAAACTCCACTTTTTTTTTTGTTATTGGCCAGAAGCCTATCATTTGGATTTGAAACATATGATTTGTTGCCAAGCTTCTCTATTTGTCTTTCACTCTTTTATTTCCTTCACTTATGCGGCAAACACCCTCAATACGAATACCACTGAAAGGTGGGAGTTTGACTTTTGCCCTGGGCATTTCTCATGAAGAATATGCTAAAAATATTTTATGAAGTATCTAATGTCTGATGCATTAACCAATGCTGTTTGCTGTATTTTACTCACTCCAAAAGCCCCACCTCTTCATCTAACTGGAATTCACCTTTTTCAAATACATGTTTTGGTGTTTTGGTATATTCACTTCCTTGCTTATTTTCTTTTGTTCCCAGTTACAAAGGCCATTGCCAAACAGGCCTGCAAAACAACAGAAAAGGAAATCTGCAGGCCTGAGTTTACCAAAAATAATCATTCGCTCCACCATGCAATTCCTCTGTTTCCTAAGGGTACAGTTTGCTTGGTTTCTGTTCTGAGCTTATTCTCTGTTAACCCCTATCCAATCAAGGGAGGAAAAGAGCACTAACCTAAAACTCTGGCTGTTAGCTGGACTATTTGTTTTCTTAGTTATAAATGTAATTCTCTCGATTGCTTTGGATTTCTCGAGCACGCTGCAGATTGTATCGGTTAGAAATCCCAAATACCAGCTATACTGAAGGAAATATATTGAATTACACTTATCTAAGTTTTCATTCTTCAGTTCCATACTGTTATCTCCTTGGATTTTGAGATAACTAACCTGCTACTCTTCTCTTCCTCTAAATACTTCTTGACTTAGGATACATTTTTTCAGACTCATTTGTTTTGTAAGCTTTTTTCCTACCCCTTTTCTAAACATGTTTGTTTCCCAGTTCTTTTGGAGATAATATTCTAAAACATGTATAACTTTTTTAAATCAACTGATGTCTTGTGGAGTTTTATTCCTGTTGATTACAGCAACATGAGCTCCATACACCTGTATGTGCATGTCTCCATCTTTCCTAGTTTGCTGCAATGTGTTCTGCATGATTCATGCTGTAAATCAGCACCTACATCTTAGGTCTGAGACAGGCCGGTCATTAGGACAGAGAATTCAAGCCTACAGCCCAGAATGATGTAATCATTTCCAGAAAGTTGTTGGAAACAATACTAGAATTGAGTTGTCTATAATTTATTTTGCTTTCACAAGATATTGACCTTAACATAAAAAAATGAATGCTGTTCTGATTAGGGTCGTATTGGCAGTAATGCAGATAAATAAGCCACTTGATGGTGGAATGTGGACTACTACTCAGTTGATTTTACAAGTTGCAATGTCTTGTTTACATTTGTTGGAATATCATTAACATAGACTTAGAATGCAGTATAAACTTCCCATCATAGCTTTGACATTGTGAATTTTCAGATTTTCTCTGTGTGATATAGGTTTCCATAGGCACATAGCAGGCATTTTTTGTGTCAGCCTCCCTTTGTTTTTAGGTAATGAGACAACAGAAGGAGTAGCAATGTGCAGAAGGAGGCCAGGTGAAAATAACAAAACTTAGAACTGATGTACACGGTCATGACTAAGCAGGAGCTAAACGTGATATTTGGGATCAGCTGCCCACTTAACACTCCAGTAAAGAACAATGAACCTAATGAGAAAAGGACATGTGCTTCAAACCCCCTTCCTCCTCCCTGGCTCTTAGGGACTTGCACCAATCATCATGCATCTTAACCTGATGTCAGTGCCTGTTTTTGGTTTCCTAGCCAAATTGGAAAGATATCACATCTGGGTACCCCCAGGGCTTTTAGCTAAGCTGGGAAATTCTATGATTTGAACTTAGCTGCCCTTTCCTTCCCCTCAGAGGAAAGGCTTTCTCCTTGGAATGGAAAACAATCCCCAAGCATAGAGAGAGGAGCTGGCCAGGAAGAGAAAGTATTGCACTTCTGCGTAGATATCTTCACAGGTTAATTATATTTATAAAAATAAAATAAAACAAAAAAAAATCCATAGACTGGGCGCCACATTTAGATATTCCTTATCCTTAATTCCAGTGAGTAAAATGGTGGTGGTGGTATTCTCTGCTTCCTCAAAAGTACGATGCCGGCACGCTGTCCTTTCTGTGATTTCTAACCAGTGAAAGTTCTCCTGTTAGCGCTGTCTGTTCTCAACAAGGTGGACCATGATTTGTTTGGTTGCAGCCTGAAGTTATCCAGCTTGTAATTTTTCCTACACCTGTGGTCTTCTGAGCCTTTATACTGGCATTCATTCTTTTACTAGTTTTGTCTAATTAAATCAGACCTACTCAAATTCTGAGATAGAAAAGCAAAGGTCAAAAAATGTCAGATATCCTTAACAACCTCTATTAAGTCTTGTTAAATTGAAAGTGCTCTTGCTACCAGTCCAGAAACAGCACCCTTGACTACATTAATTGATTTGACCTCCAGGTAGCTAAATTCTACCAAGAATACCTCTGAGCAGAAGGAGAAAGAATGGGGATAAAAGAGCTTAACAGAAACTCTGCTCCTCAACCGGAGCCTTGGTGCAGCACTGGGAAAAGGAATAGTTATTTCATTGCATTACAGAGACTTGAATGTAAAGGCTGATAGAAAACAAGCCCTCCAAACTTACTGACTTCTCCATAGGTTTTATTTTTAAGCTGGGAAGAGAAAGAGAAGAGCACTATCTATTGCATTCAGAGAAAGGTCAATGTATCAGCTGTATTGCCTGCTTTTTTTAAAGTAGTGCATTGTGTGTATGCAGTGGTTTAATATCGTGTAAGAGAAGCCAAGCTGTTAGGACTTGAAAGGCAGCTAGTATGATATGCAGTGAGAAATCCTTTAATTTTAACTGGTACACGCTGTTCTGTGGGTGGAAAATAGCAAGTTAGACAAACTGAAGAGTCTTGCAAATCCCTTTGATACCGATGCTGTTCTGAAATGTCTAAGATTTGTGATTAAAGTTGCTTTAGACTCTTATAGTGCAGGAGAAGAGAAGGAGGGCTCCTGAGTCTGGAAGTGATTGCTGGGCTTGTAGAGGACACAGGAGAGTAATGGATAGAGGTTTTCTGATGGATGAAACTTAAGAATGTGCTTCAGCCAAAGGGATAAATAACTAGAAGGAGAAAACCTGATTCTCTTCCCATCCCTTCCTTTCATTTTCCCAAGTCTTATTTAGTCAGTTGGGGTGAAGCAGCCTTCACCCATCCTGCTCCGTGACCAGGAGCATTTCCCCATTACTAGATGTCTCTAGAAGGTGCGGAAGTGGCAGCAGGATCAGAACAGATCTTGGAAATCAAATCGGATGATTGCTGTGTTAGTTTGAGCACAGACTGGGTTTCCATCCCATGGCTGGCTGGCAACTGGATGAAGTGAGCACCCAGGGAAATCTAAGCTCCTTTGTGAACACATGAGCTCATTCTATTTGCAAAACACAGCAGTAATGAACACATTTTTATCCTTTTTTAAAGTGTTAATAGCAGTGATGAGAACATAGACATGGCGTGAGCAACACCATGCTTGGCAAGCTTTAGTCTAAGTAAAGTCACCGATGAAAGGAGACTGCAGAACGAAGATCAAACACAAGCCGTGGATTGAAGCTGATAAATTTAGAAGTAAAGAGGTCGAGGATGTCATTTTGATCCTGTTAGGACAGAGAAGTAAAATGTACATACCTGTCTACCAGAGGAGACAGCTCAGGTTCTGGGAGGAAGTTTCATCCCAAAAGAGCCAGGCCTGCATGTGTGCGTGCATATTTAAGGTGTTATGAATCTGGGCATAAACAAGCACAGGGCCATATGATCAAAAATGTTCAAGTTCAATCATTGAACTGAAAAAAAATTTGCTTTGATCGCATGTGGAAATTTGTTATGGTTTTGGTAAAAATGAAGAAAAAATTGCCTTAGATCAACCAACAGTTTTTCTTTGATTCATAAGAAAATGTTTCAGTATCTTTCTTATCATTTAATATCTTTTTGTAATCTTTGTTTAAATTAAGTGTAAATCAAAACAAAGTATTGTATTTTGTCAAACTTTTCAGTTAAAAATCCTATTGAATAAAATCTGGCACTAGGAATAGATCTGGATTTCAAAACTGAAATCTTTTTGTTCAGTTTGATTAGCAGTAACTTTTATGGGGTTAGAATTTTATTTCAGGAACACAATGAAAAACCTGAACTTAGATCATTCAAGTTTCAGAAGGCATGGGAATACCTTTTTCCAAAACCACAAAGTTATCTTTCAGGTCTTTGATCATGCAACACTGCGCTAAGAAAATAATTTTTCTGAGTTTTTCAAAAGACAAGTAGGAATGGCAAAAAGGTTAGTAGTGAATCAGGAAGCAGAGTGATGAATTCTAAAGTTTTGTGGTGCTTGTATTGCCACCCTCCTTGGTTTTTCTACTAGATAGCAATTGGCTGGAAGAATCCCTGGGAATGTGCTAAATTAAGATTGCTATACCAAGATATTGAAATACTTTTCCACTTGAAGTATTAACAACAGAGAAAGGAAAGACTGAATGCATCTAAGGAAATAATTTTTTAGCCCAATCAACCGATGAGCTGTGAGAATGACTGGAGTAAAATAAAAATCTTTTCTGACAGAAGAGAAGATTGGTTATGTATAGAAGTAAGTCATCTGCATAGAACTTGAGTATACAGTGAGAATCAGCTATGTGGAGAGCAGCGCTCCCTGTATGACCTTTGGATCATTGTAGCTAAAGGTTCAGCAGTTAAAATGACTATCCTGGATGAAAATGGCAAACCTAGCATGCATCTCTGAAAATATAAGCGTGTTTAAAAATACCTTTCTGAGCACTTGGATAGAGGGATGTTTGTAAAGAGGAGGAAGCCAGCTTGGTAAAATGAGAAATGAAGCTGCCTCATCCAAGCATGTAAAATAGCTATTGCCATTCAATACGGCTGAAAGGATTTTTTTTCTGCAACTAATGGAAAACGCAGTTCCTAGGTGTCACTAATTTTGACAGAGACCTCAGTATCTTCGGTTAACTTTCTCATGCTTAAATGTGGTGTGCAAATATTCTTTCACAGTCTCTTTATTTCCTTAAGTGTTGCATCCAAAATTACTCACCCTTGGTGTCTTGGTGCTAAGACTGTGCACTTGTTTGAAAGCTTGCCTGTTGTTAACCTAGTTTCTGTCTTGACTTTAAGCAATCCCCTCATGTGATCTAGGCTGTTCATCATATCTAGCTGCTTGAAAAAGTCATCCTTGTTATCAGACCCTAGATTTCTTTTCTTTTCTTTTGTTTGTTTGTTTTTTTTTAAAGATAGCATTTTTCTTTCTTCTATTTGTCTTCTCCTCCTGCATTATATGTAGCATTCCCTTATACTGCATTTGATCATAAATGTAATTATGGGCTCTCTGGGGCAGTGACTGCCTAAGGCTCAGGTTCATGCATCAGTTTGATCCTTGTTTGTGGGTCCACTGAAATCCATGAAAAGTTAGGTGTTTCAATAGACTTAGGAGCCTTAACGCTTTTAATTTGGCCCCAAGTGTTTGCTCATCATGAAGGACAATAGAATACAGATACTTATAATAACAGATCAAATATGAATGCTATTGCAGGGCCTGCATTGTATTGAATCAGTATAAACGCTTTGAAGCCACTGGTAGGATGCTGTCTCAGGGTGTATCTGACCTATCATCAGACATTTTTGCAAAGAAAGGATCATGACAACTAACTTTAGTCCCCTTGTTAATCCTTCTATTCACACTCTGCGCTCTCGGGAGAAATGTGTTTATTTTGTGTTTCATTTTTTGACTCAATTATCCACTGTTTGTGCAACTCAGATATACCATTATGAACACAGCAGTAATATGAAACACTTGTTACTTCATGCGTGCTGAGCACACAATGTTAAATTATTGCATGCATTGTAAAGTGACAAGTTTAGTATTATTGAGAGGCTCTGCTCCACTTGGTTTTTTACTTTAATCAAAAACCAGCGCTATCTCAATCGAAACACGTTTCTTAAATTTAAGAAATAACATACAAGACTGGTATGCCTTTCAGTGAAGCCTGGCGTGGGATTCTTGGAAATGGTAAACTAGTTATTTGTAAGAAGAGGAGCCACATGCAGCAGAGTTTTTATTAATTTTTTTCTGTCAGAGGTCTTATATAAGGCCTCAATTAAGAGCATGAATGTGGAGAAGCAGCAGGTTAGATGTATGCTGGGACAACAGTGTTTAAGGTTCTAGTTGGACATGTAGCCACTAAGAGTAGGAACAAGGTGAATGAATAATCTGGAAAAAATAAAGGAGTGTAATAAGAGCCAAAGAGAACTTGAATGACAGAATAGATGAGGGCCATGCAGCAACAAGCTGCCTGTGGAAGTTGCAAGTGGGATGGGTAGAAAAAGGGTCTGAATGAAAAGTCACTGTAGGAGCACAGGACTTGGAAGGAACAGGGAAAAAATTAATGACTGGTTAGTCTAGATTCTGTGTGTATGAGTGTATGTGTGTCTCCCCTTCCCCTGCCAAGGCCAGTGATAACTCAGATGCGAAGCTCCATGCGGGGGAAAAGGATATATTGATGTTTGTCTCAAACCTACTGGTATGAGACTCGTCCTGGAGGAGGTCAGAAGATCCGTGCTAGGCTAGGGGGCTGGAGCTACACTGTTATCTCTGAGAGGGTTAAAACTGTGAGTAAGCGAGAATCACAGGGCTCTCACAGTCTGTTTACTAGAAGGGCAAAACCCCAGTGACTGAAATCAGAAGGTAAAGCAAGTGTATGGTGGGGGAGATCCTGCAGCCTCAGAGCGGGGGATGAAAGTGTGGGGAGGTCTGTCTTTTCTGCCTGCTGCTGAAAAGAGGGGATCTGGATAGGGGCTGTGGAAGCTGTGGAAGCTGAAGAAGCCCTGTGCCACAGAATATCTCACTGTGGCCCTTCTTGCAAATCAAATCTTCTGTCAGCCCTTGCTGCAAAATGGTATGAGAAGTTTCAGAGTGTCCTCACTGCCCCAGTTTTGTTGATATATTTATCTCTGTTCTTTTTAAACAAGACCTAGCTGCTCTTTTGGGTTTACCATTGTCTCCCATTTTCTGGAGCAGAGTACATGCTGGTTTTCCATTTTACACACAGCAGAACACAGTGTTGGCATTATTGTTCTTGGTTAGCATGTCCTCCGTAATTGTTTGGCAGACAGTTTTCTCTGTTAGGGGTCAGAACGAGAGTTAAGCATGTTTTAGAAGATGAATGTAAACTGTCCTTGTTATGTAGCAAGGGTCCAGCATCCCTGTATGGTTGCAATGGTATAATGTGACTAAGCAATACTGTTTTCCCTGATTCAGCCTTCTGGTATGAAGGGACCTAGCGTTAGAGCAAAACATGTTTTGCTGCTTGCACAAGTTGATCTTAAACACATAGTTTATCTGCAGGTTAAAGATCAAAGTTCCTCAGAACAACTGGGTGACTGGGTTTGAAATGCACACATCTCATCAGCACAAACTGGTTCTTTCAGTAGCTGCACTTTTATTGGCTTGTTATACAAAGAAAAAGATGGAGAGCTTTGTTACAGCCCCTGACTGTCTAGGAAAACTGTGACTTGATAGGTTTGATATCCCGGATTTGGTTCAGACAGTGCTCTTGCAATTCAAATAATTACATTGGCCAGTAAAACCAGGGAGGAAAAGCAATTTTCAGAAACAACAATCTGAGTTGGCCAGAGGGTAACTACCTTTATTATACACAGAGGAAACGTGAAACTTGCTTGTATTCCAGGAAAAGAAAGGGATCAGAGTATTCTGTCATATAGATGTAAGACTAAGAAAACAAACTTGGCCTCAGTTTTCTTAGAAGTTGTCTCAGAATTTTTTTTTCTCCAACAATTTAATGGATGGGGCTCTACACAGTCACAAAAAAGGATTTAGTACCTATCATTATGTTCTGGAGAGAAACAAGGAAAAACTGTTAAAATTGGGACTAGTTAAGTATGTTTTCAAGGTCAAACTCATTCACGTGGTGTTAAGCTCAGATAAACGCGACCTAGTTGACTGGAAAGGAGCCTAAGAACTAATGCTACAGCTTTGGCGTTGTAGTAAGACCTCTGTCTTCTGCAGTCTCCAGCCAAAGTCACCTGGGCCTGGTTTGTCTGCAGACTCGCCATACTGTACCTCTTAAAATAGGTTTTAAAATCTCTTCTAATTGTCATTATGACAGGTTGGCCTTTTCATGCAAAGGAACAGCTGAAAATATGCCAAGCTTCTTCATAACAGATACAACAGGCAAATATGCTGAAACAGATTATTTGAGAATGGTGACCTTAAGTAATAAAAAGCAACTATCCGTTATCCTTACCTTGATTGTCATTGTGTCTGTAGTAGTTCTTGGGAATATCCAGCAAGGCTGGACCCTGTTGTGCTGAGTGCTATACAAGGCAGAAGTGCAGTTCTTGCTTTAAAGGGCTTACAGTCCTGGCTAATGACACTGATGCAAGGGTTTTGGGAGGAGGAAAGTAGTGTAGTTACATGAGCATGTTTTCTGCTGCAAGAGCTGTACACACAAAGGAGCTTTTCGTCTTCCTGGCTGCTTTGAGTAGGAATATGACATACACATAGCTAAACATGTATTAAGGAAGAAAACCAATAGAGACACTTAAAGAAATGACTTTAGGGGTGACATAATTGATATAATAAAGAAAGGAAATTATTTTGGCAGCTTGTGGTTTCAGCAGTCTTGACAAACAAGTATAAAGTTAGTCACAGTGCAGCTTAATGTCTTGGCAACAGCTGTGGTAGCCTAGTCTGAAAGGACACACAGAAAGGGGTCACTCAAAGTGGAAAAAGAAAACAGGAGGAAAAAAAAAGTTACAGTTTGACTAAACCTCTTCCATTTCAGCTGTCCCTGAACATATATGTAGAAATCTCAAAAAAGACAGAAGAAGAAGTGGGAATAGATGGAGGGAGACAAATAGGTGAGTAGAAGAGAGGTACATTTGCACATAGGACACAACGACAGTAAAGGGACTTTGACAGCAGACTTTGAGGGAGATATTTCACAGAGGGTTGAGAGGCTGGAGGCTATTGGCATACCCCAAGGAGGCAATCTGGACAACCTAGACTTGAATGATCTGAACCACAAAATGAGCCAAACATTCCAGTGTTGCAGTCTTTCCTCGATTTTATACAAAATTACAGGCATTGAGCCCAGCAGCTGAAAATGCTGCTCAATGACTTTCTAAGTAGAGAGAAAGGAAAATCTGTGGTCTATGATAAAAACAACATATGTGGCAGCTTTGACAGAGGGCCTGTGAAATTATAGGGAACATGGACAGCACTTATAGCACTTAAATTATTCTCTCTCCACCTTGATTTTGCTACCTCTGCCTCATTCTTATCTAGCCAGTACCCAGAATCACAAAGAATGTAAACATGTTAACATTTTCTGCTAGATGAACTTAATATAGAGCAGCCTAGAAATGTCACACTTAATTATCTGAAACCACTTATGTTGCCTGCAGCTCAGAGGAATGGGTATCATCTTGTGATGTGCGATATAAGGTAGGATTAGATTTGCTGTAGATAAGCTCCTGGTAAATTGACCACAATCCTGTAGTACATGCGTATTACAATAGAGCGCTGCCATGCGCTTGGCTCTGGTGAGAGGTGATAATAGATCAGCCTGGAATTCAACTATGTTGTGGTTTGATCGGTTTCCTTAGAAGGAAACCAAATACAAGGTGAGAGTAACAGAAAACTACCTTTAAAATAACCTCTGACAGTCTGCAGATTTCTGTGACACTTTAATATTAACATTGCACAATAAGAAGAGTAGATTATAGCTATTAATGTAGGCAGAACTATCTTTGAAGTGTTTTAACTCTTGCTCTGTAAAGAAGCAAATGCTTAAGCTGCAGATATCTGTATATTATTGTATGTTCCCACTACTCCGGTGCAGGAAAGCACTGAAAACGTGTGTTCCTGGGGAGAGCTGGGCCCAGGGGAACGTTAGCTGCTAAGAAACAGGAACTTGCAAGTATGGCAAAAGCCCAACTGGAATCCCCCATTGGAGAGTATCCAGGACACGTGCTCAGCCACTGCTTCCCTATGGCGTTTTTGATCATCTTACTTTTTCAGGATTCTTTTCCACTGATTTTTGCCTGTATCGGGCACCTTGAATATTTTGGCAAAGTGTTTCAGCTGGCAGAAGGGAATGCTTCTTGCTTCAGATGAAAGAATGATGTACCCAAGATACTACCATCTGCCTTTTAAATGTAAATCAGGGTGGTTAATGTATTTACATATAAAGGTGTCCATCTAGTAAAGCAGGCAATAAGGTGTTCAAGTGAAGCATTTTTCTAGCAATCTGGCTTTGAGATGAAAGGGATAAATGTAGCTAGATTTGCGTGCAGAAAAAAATGGCCATACTCTCCAGGTCAGTTGTGGGTATTAGTCTCCATTTATGGATCAAGAACTAGAACTATTACCAAGATTACGGACGTGACTTAAAATTAATCAATGCGTTCCTTCAGTCAGAGATGTCTTTAATAATCTATGAGGAAGCACTGACAATTTGCTATTATTAATTATTACTTGTACTTTGTGTAACCTAGGAGTCATCCAACCAGTCCTGCTTAGGCTTCCAGTCTGGTACGGAGAGTCATATGGGAGTCATAAGCTGCGTGCTATTGGACAGATAGGGTATGATGCAGATACATAATCAGTGTACTGACAATGACGCTGCATTACTGATTCTCCCCCCCCCCCCCCCCGACCCTGTGGATTCATATATACATTTTGTATGGAGAAAATCCCAGTGGAAGAAAGACTTTGGAGAAAAGCCCAATTTGCCCAGCATCATACTCTCAGATTTTACTTTAGTTCAGGAATACAGCTTCTCAGGAAACTGCTGGTGCCAGCAAGTGATGGGAAATATGCTAGTGATGCCTCTTGCTCAAGAGTGCTGTAGCTTTGAACCAGGAGGCAAAATAATCAGAATGGATCCTTTTACAGTGCCTTGTGAAACCTTATAGTGATCCAGTTAGTGTAACTTTCAAACACTGTACGTTAATTCCAATGCCAGATTTATGATTTGATTAAGAGGGGAAATCTCTGACCATCATGAGCCGTTTCCCAAGAATAGGAGACTAGAAACAGTTTGAGAATGAAATTACTTGCATCAAGAGATGATGAGTTTAGGGAGCATGGGCAAGTGAAAGAAGGTGGTGGTACTCTCAAGCAGACACTGGATTCAGTGTTCCTTACTAGGCTCACTCACTAAGAGGAATATGTACTGAACTCAGAAGTTATTGACCTGAGGCAGCTCTAGCATTTTAATAATAGCAGCTGGTAGATAATCTAAGAAGGGTTTGTGTTCCATGTTTTCAAATATTAGTTTGTCTCCTTGGAAGCATATCTGATGATACATAAAATATTTTCTTAACCAAATGATATGAATGGTTTCAACTGAAGACAAATCCAGTGCAGTAAATCCCTGTATGTAAGATGTAGTGAATGATCTCACAGAGGGTAAAAAAAACAAACATTTTTTTTCACTTCTGCACAGTTGAATTTTCAAAAAATCTTTATGTTCAATTCAGCCAAATCCGGCTGGATACATCTGTCATTATTGCTCTTAGCCATTTCTTCTCGTTTCATTACCTTCTGGGCTCAATAAATGACAGTCTCTAAAAACAAAACTAGTGAAGAGGATAGTTAGAGACTTCTGGTCAGTTATGAAGAACGAGGTTATTGGAGGACCTGCCAAACATAATAGTGTGTTTTTTGTTTTTCCTTTTTTGCAAGGCTACTTGGGAGCTTACATGTCTCCCCCAGCTTATGTGTCTCTTGCCACTTCCAGGTGATCTGGTGAAAACAAGTTTTCCTCACCAGAATGGAAATATTTCTGCTTAAAAGTCCACCACTCTGTATCTAGATTGTCACTCTGTTGTCATGTATAGGCACGCTAAGAAGGTGAATATACTATAGAAAAACCCACCTTTGCAGAACCCAGTGTAATGTTCTGCTTTAAGTCAAAATTCAGGGAAATCCGACAGGCTTTAAAGTGCAATTAAAACTGAGCACATCAGTAATAAGAAGCCACAAAGCATGCATAATCATGAGATAAATGACCTCAATGGACAGATGATGATGAACCAAGGAGAAGCCAAGGTCAATTATCAGAACATCTAATTTTAATGCTATAATTAATAATGAATATTTCAAGAAAGAGTGTTTAAAGAATAATTGTATTCTGGTATTAAAACCTGTTAAACGTTAAACTTATGCAATTTATGCAAATTAATCTGATAAGAGGAGACAATTAAGGTTTATAATTAACAGATAAATACAAATGATCCAGTGATGAAGGTCTTGGTTTCTCCTCTGTCTTATGAGACAATGTAATTGATTTTTATAAATGCTAATTTATATGCGCTGCTAACAGTTAATACATTGAAGAGATCATTTATTAAATTAAAGATGAATAGTGGTGTGCGCAAAGTTAATACCTGAGTTTTAACATCTTAAAGATGAAAAGGAAGAAGGAAGAAACCAAAGCTTCAAATGTGTGGGGTTTTTCTGTTTTCTTTTTTTTAATTTCTTCCTTGCAACAACCTTTGGCATGCCAAGTATGAGGTATAGGAAAGGAGTTTAGTGGAGAAAAACAAGTCTTAGTTCAATAAGTCTTTAAGTGAGAGGATGAAGGATTTCTGGCACAATGGCACAATCCTAGCCTCTTAACATTCATTCTCATGGACTAGAAGTTATATGCATTCTTATTTTTGCTTTGCCTTGCTGTGCGTTTTCTTTGTGCTCACATATGAGAAGATGGCACGTTCACCCTGGAATGAAGCTGCTTATAACAGAGCAGAGGGAATTTTGATGGCCCAGTGTGGTAACACAGCGTTTTGTTTCAAAATGTAATCTCCATACTTTCTGAGGTATTATGTTTTCTGAATGTTCTTTGAGTTACTGACTTCTCCTTGTAAAAAGTAAGATGGTATTTTGTCAGTTCCTATACTTAAAAGTGCATATATTAAGTGTCTCTCCTTTTTTTTTTTGTGGTTAAAGCTCGGTATTATCAGGAGTCTTTAACCAGATACAAAGTGGGATGCAGTCTACATTATTTCTTGTATCCAGTCTCAAAATTGTAGTATTACCTAGCTTTGCAAATGCAGCTCAAAACATTAGTTACAATTAGTTATGTGTAGCTTTACCTTCCATAGCTCTTTCCCTTTCCTCCCTTACTTTCCAAGAGAGAGGTAATTGGCTAAGAGGTAAGGTGCTTGCAAGGCAATTCAGGAAAGGCGGCTCCCAATGGCCCAAAAATATCCTAAAGTGGGAGACTGAGCACCAAATCAAAGTGTCAAGGAAGGGGAAATCCAGCAGCCATACTGCTATGGCAGATCTGACTATCTCCAAGATTAAATTTCAAACAAAAATATGGGAGATTTTTGCAACATCTAAATGTAATTCTAGTATATTTTGAAAGGCTATTTAGTGATTTTTGCCAGTCTTCTGACTCTTTTATCCTTAACATCACATTTTGTGCTGAGTTGCGTTCTGTGGATCTGACTCAGAAGCAGATGCTGTGAGAGCTTCAAAAAGTTAAGGGATGTCTGCAGATGCTGGAGAAATTTGCACTTACTGATGCAATCAGTGGAAAATCCAAGTACATCAATGGTCAGAACAAGAGAACAATAAGCTACCTTTAATGCATTTTTCAGAGCCCTTTTGCTTCACCTTCTAGTGATAGGTAGCCAAACGTGTGGACAGAAAGTGTGATTAGGAGGAAGAAAAGTCAGGTCTGGGCTCATCTGGGGCTCTCGAGACTTCCTAACCTCTTGGCACAGCTGGAGCCAGCTGGAGCAGGGGTGAAAAACACCCAGGGTGTTGGTGCTCAGAGCGGCGCTTTGTGCCTGCGCCACGGGCCAATGACAAAGTGCAGAGCAGGCACCAAACCTGCCGAGAGCTGGCTGGTGTTTCAGTGAGGTTTCTGCTGTGTTGCAGGGACTCAGCATTCTCCAATGAAATCCCATTTCCCTGGGAAGCTGCAGATTGATTCTAGCTACGAGTTTCTGTGATGATCTAGTAAGTCTCTTGAAACAAAAAAAAGTCTTTTCACTCAAAATTCCTGAGTCCTTAATGAGCCTTAATTTAATGAACAGATTTATCCGTGAAAAAACTTTTGATTCTGGAGATGAAAGTCCAGGTACTTCTACAATGTTTAATCACATAATAGATGCTGCCTTTGTATTAAGATGGAAGAATGTGGCTTTAACTTCAAAAAACAAACCATCAAAAAAACTACCAAGACACACAGTTTCAGGATGCTTTTTAAAAGTGACCTAGTGTATTCTTCCCCCCTCACTCCCTAAAAAAGAAAAGACCTAGAGTTTTATATCCATATTCAACTATAATAACCTTTTTAAAAGCAGCTCTAGAAGAGGTTGAATACTCCCTGCAAACGTTCAATAGGGCCAAACTGAGGGCCGATTTACACTCCCCTTAACCTAAGCTGAGCTGGGATTCCTGTCCTAGGGAAACGGCTTGCAGCCACCCAGATTAGGCCCTGTATTGCTTGAATATCAGAAGTCCTTACCATTTCTACTCTGAAAATCATGTAGCAAGGGCTATTTTTAAAATCATTTATTCTTGGAGAAAAATGTTTCAACACTTGACCAATATACAGCTTACTGAATTTGCAAAGATGGTTTTTGGCTACTTCGAAGGCCTGGAAATAGTTGTCCTTTGACGTTCAGACATTCGCTGGATGAAATGGTAATGTAGAAAGCAGTTCAGCATGAGTGTCTCGGGTGTGTGTGCTAGAATGCAGCAAACGCTCTAAGATATCCTTGCCTATACTCTGCCCTCTTCTTTATAAAGCGTAAGAAGTTCTAAATAGTGAGTATTTATTTTTCCTATGGCATTTTTTCACATTACTATCACCTAATATAGATGGTTTGGTAGAATCAGTAGATAGGGAATTTAGGGTGCAGTCTTCCTCATCACCAGAAAGAGTTTAAGACTGTCAATTGCAAGAGACATTAATTTAAAGAGACCAACTACAAAACATTTTTTGGAAATAAAGCCAAAAACAAATCTCGGTGCTCAGCTGTAAACAACAGCGCAAGATTCTGATCTCTGAAATGGCTATTTAATTTTGTGGCAGGGACATAACACAGTGAGACATACAGGGACTGTCAGCTGGTCTATGTGAGGGAATTCAGTGGTACGAGGCCAGCTGACCCCAGCCGAGCATCTGCCTCTTTCTGGGAAACAGTCTGCAAGCCACTGAAAGGCAGGTAGAGTCAGCAGTATGACCTGAGTCCTTCTGAGCGCTGCCAAACACAGGGAATACCAATTGGCTATCTTCTAGGAGCGAGAAAGGGTATGTCCAGAAGAGGCTTGAAGCGGGGAGAATTTTAATATGTAATACCAGAAGTATATTTAGACAGGAAATAGAAAGGCATTTTCCTCACTAATTAAGTGCGAATCCTCTCTTGAGTTCTTTGAACTACCAATATGACAATAATAACAAAAAATTCTAATTTGAAAATTATTTTCTGAATAATTCTGAATGTGCCGGTTCCTTATTACATGCATATTGTTCCTCCTCAGTCCTTTAGATGCTTTGTCACAGTTATTAGTTACCTTGTGGGAATTAAAGTTAGAAGTGCTGAAATTTGGAAACCATTGACATTTTGTAATTCATGGTTATATTATGTAAAACTAGTATTTCAAAAAGTTCCTATGAAACTGAAAATACATTTAAATGTTGTCAGAAAACATTTTTGTTTGGAATTTCATAAAAGTACTGGCAATTGTTTCATGTCATCTCAATTTTATAATTTACACAATCCATTCTGACAAAACATCAGAATTCTTCATTACAGCCACCAGGAGACACTTGCTGTACAGAAGAGATAAGGGGTTTCAGTTAATATAAAGTAGAAGCTGTCCAGAATGATGTGAAGAATAAAGTACAACTGATAGAGCATTGCAGTTATTATAATGGCTCATATTTGAACCATTTAAGCTGGAAGGAGGGTCTTGGAGGTCATTGGGACAGAGACCTTGCCCAAGCAGGGTACAGTGGAGTTTCCGCAGCCTCTCCAGGCTGCCTAGTCCACTCCCACTGCAATTTTTCCCCCCTTTTTGTATCCTGTTGGCATTTCTCTCATTGCGACTTGGGACCTTCGCCTCAAGTCTGTTGCTGTGCACCTCTGCAGAAGGTCTGGATCTGTTTTCCCTAGCTCTTGTAGGTGATGGAAGCAGCTGGGGTGTTGCTGTGACTAACGCATCAGGAAAAAATGTCAGCTGGTACTCCTGAAGTATAACTAATAGGAGGGCCTTCCTAGAATAATCTATTTTAAATGAGATTTTCAATTTCCAGCCCAATCTCTACTTTTAAATTTTGCTTTAAATATAATTTCTGAAATGGAGTCCTATCACTTCCGAAATAATTTTCTCCAGATCAGGAAAAAAATTAAAACATTTTAAGAAGCTCCACATCTCTGTCTGAAAAAAATCAGTATTTTGTTTTTATCATCATGGTGGGTGCAGATTATTTTTCTGCTAAGGATGGCAAGGAGGTGCAGGGCATTATGTTGTGTCCTTTGTATCCCTCCTGACCAAGGATGTCTGCAGCAAATAGTACGATGCTATACCAGAGCTAGCACTCGGACCAGAGTGGGATGACTTTGTCCCAGTAGAGCAGTGCTTTGCTGAAGTATTCCTGCTATGAGAAAAGACTAATTATTCCAGTTATCAGGAAGGGCTAATTAGCTGGTGCATCACCATATTAATGTGGCTGTACTGTTGCTGGTAGCTGGGCCAGTATCTCTGCATGGCAGCACGCTGCGGGGTGCAAGCATATGGCCTGTTCATAGCAAGCGGAGATGTTTGTAAAACGGGGACACTTGAGGCTCTGCTAGAACATACAATTGTCCCGGGCCAGAAACTCAGCTTTTTGGGGAAGACTGACTACTGCTCTCACAGAGCACAGCAGGGCTGGAGGCCGGTTGGCAGCTGCTTCTGAGCGCTGCACAGGGGAGCGCTTTCCCTTTGGAAATTCCTGTCTCAGAGCCAGGAACTGCCTTTTTTTTCCCCCCCCTAGTTGGCAGCTTGGCCTCATTCCTATTCTCATCTCTCCACCAGCAGGAGACACATACTGCTCCTCTGCTTTTCACACCAGAAACACATGTGAGAAAACATGTTGAGATGAAAGTGCTGTGCTGCTGCAAGTGGGGAATCGGGGCCTTCTGCGAATTCCAAAAGAAGGAGGTGGGGGGTCTGGGCCGGGGCCAGAAACTGCAAGAAAAAGGTAGGGGGGGGGAAATAAAAAAAATCTCAATCCAAGAGATTGAAGCAGAATTTGACAGAAGTTTTACTGCTGTTTTCAGAGGATTTCAGAAGGGCCTTTCCAAAGAAGCAACAGGGTGCTCGCTGTAAACTACTAATTCAAAAGGTAACTTTGGACATTTTGTGTGTGACACAGAAGAGAGAAAAGATGGCCACTTTCATCGCTTACATTTATTTCTGCACTGACCACTTTGCTCTGCCTGGTTAGAGGAGGATCTTCATTCAGCGCACGTTTGCCTTTATCTCTGTTTCTGTCTGAGCATTGTTTTGCATGTGGAGAGCTTGTGCTCCCTTTTTGACATGAACGCACCAGCTAATTCAGCTTCAAGCGATTTTGTTGAGCTGCAACACAGGTTTGACTGACTCTTTACTCATGCAATACAGCTGTGAATCACTGCAAGATAATATTAAAAGCATGTAAGTCGCATAGAAAGTAAGTTCTGTACTGACAGGGAAGGAGAGAGAGGAGCTCCCTTTGATCAGCCCAGCCCCTAAATCTGAATGTGGCTTTGGCTGGAAGGTCACTTACATGTAACTGTAGACTGTGGAAGTTCAAATTCCCTCCTTCCAATGGCTTACTCGCGTAGCTGGTTCACAAATGCTATACTTGTTAAAAATTTTACCTGCTCTGGCACGGTACAATTTGAAATTCCACCGGAGATCCTAAACGTTCTGTTAATTTATGTAAGAGAGAATTTAATACTGTTATGTTAGCTGCAGAATGAAAGCATGAACCCTTGAGATCAGCTTGAGTCAGACATGCAGCAAAAAGAGTATTTGATTTGATCCAAGAGATTTAGTGAATTAGACTACATCTGACACTGCTAACATGATCTAAGACCTTATTAGCTTTGCCAGTGAATTAAATAGCCAGTTTTAAAGAAATGAGTATTTGAAAGGAAAAAGTAAGTGGCTGATACCTAGGTGAACTAATTTAATAACTTAGTAGAGGTTATCTTCTTGCACTTAGCAAGGGGAAAAAATAAGGCAAAATTCTCACATAATTCAGCTGTTCAGCTACAACACTTCTTAACTCAGGAAGGCAGGAATTGGTTTTATGTCCTGATTTTTTGTTGTTTGTTTTCAGTCTTTCAAAACTCAATGTATTTATTGTATTTTAGCATAGAAGAAACATCAGAGTGACAAGGTGGAACTCTTGATGAATATTTGAAATATTTGTACTTCTAGGTAATATTTGTACTTCTAGGTTTCAAAACAATACACAAAGCTCTAGTTTTTCCTCTTCTCTTCTGCAGTTAGATAACCAGCAGACCTGTAGAAACCTCCAGCACTAAGGCTGTAACTCCAGTCATCCCCATTGTCATTCAAACAGCTGGCCTTTGCCACATAGAACAGGAAAGACAATAAGGACAGAACATGTGAACACACAAAGTTGTATTTGTGTGATAAAATTAGGAAATGTCAAACCAATTTGACATTCAGATATAGTCTTTAGGTAAACCTCTGACTTTCTTGTATTTGGAGGCAGAAGCCGCCTCCTTTCTACCAACCCCACCTTTCCCCCAAGGTATACAGGTCTTTGAATCTACAGTGCTGTGCCATGTGCTTTTACAGGCTCTGTCTAAACCGTAACATTTAATAGCTTAAAATGATCAACCTACACACATTCTGTTCCCAGCTTCCACAAGATGTACATTCCCTAGTGAGGTGTTTTTTTCCTGGATATACAACCTCTTGACTTTCTTCCAGGTAAGTTTTAATTAGGTTGTTTGATAGCCAGAATTATTTAGCTTTGAGTATTTGAGCAGATGATTGGCTTCTTTATCCCTTAAAGAATCCTATTTGTTCTCTTCAGGAACAGATTTAAATATTTGCTCCTTTCTATATAACCAAGAAATGTTTTTCTGAAAAACAGCCTATGGAAAGCCTTATTACTAATAGCCGCCAGGTTTGGAGTATGTGGTGAGCACTTAGTTCTCTTAGATATTTGTAGACACTTGCACAACTTCTATCACAAATTAAAGAATTGGTGCCCACCTTTAAATTTTCAGCCTGTTGTTTTGGAATGCCTAAAACAAACAAAAACATGGCAAGGAAAGCTGTAAGTAGCAGAAATTGGAGACCTAGTTTATTTCTGGCTCCGTACATGTGAAGACTTGCTTTCAACAAAGGAGCTAACTGCTTGCTTCAAAGTCCCCTGCATTTCTTCGACTTTCCCTAGGGAGAGGTTCGGCGCTCAAGTGGTGTTGCTAGGCCAGTAGC
Organism: Struthio camelus; assembly: GCF_040807025.1. NCBI lineage: Eukaryota > Metazoa > Chordata > Aves > Struthioniformes > Struthionidae > Struthio > Struthio camelus. The sequence continues at coordinate 54,925,354 of NC_090946.1, read as the reverse complement.
TTGATGTTGATACCTGTGGCAGCCCATATTTTATATTTTCAGCAAAGTCTTGAAAGAATGCTGAGCTCTTGAAAGAAGGTGACATATCCCTTTTGTGCTTATCTGCAGGAATTCAGAAAGAAAGCAGAAAAGCATTTAGGAGTTGAAAGACTGAAGCATCTGAAACTCATCAATTGGTCAGGTCTAGATATTTTCATACATTTAATATATAGGAAGGAAATTAGAGATGGAAAAAAGTAGCAAAGTATTTCTGCTCCTTCAGAGCAAAAGGAGTGGTGGTTTATTTTGCAGTTCTGCTTTTTTCCTGGAAGCAAAGTATTTTGTGCATTGGGCTGGCGCTTGAGAGGGATCTTTGTCACGATAACTCATTACTACTTATCTAAAATGAAGCTGTATTTGATTTTGTATGTGTAATGCCTTGCTTTTAATGTTTGGTTTCATTGGACCAAAAGAGCTGGAGAGTGGCAGTGAGGAGAAGGTAAGAATATAACTGTGTGAGTGCTTCCATATGCAGGCAGAGGGGGAAGCTCAGCTGAAAAAGCTCAAAATCAGAATGTAGCTGTTATCTTACTGCTGCTTATGGCTACATGGATCTGTTCTGGAGCTTGCTAGGATCTCTCTTTTTTAACGAAAGAAACAGCCTGTCATCCCCCTTGATGGAACTAGGGATGGGCTAGAGCCAGGCTAGGGATATGGAAAGATTATGAAAGCTGACTTGGTGGACTTTGCTACTAATTTGCACGGGACTGAGATGTGCCCGCTGAATCCCAGTGCGGGCACCGCTGCGCATGCATACAGACTGTGTGGGGTGCTCTGCGGAAACTGGGAACCAGCGATTGCTCTCCCAAGGACTGCGATGGTGGAAGCCTTTTGCTGGCCAGGCTTGGGAATGGGCTGAAACGGCTAAGATGCCATTTGCCTCGGACACCAAGTAGCCCAATGCCATGCTTTACTGGATCGTGCCTAAACACAGAGAGGTGATGACCATATAATGCTAATACATTTGTCTGTGCTCAGAGATACTCAAAATAAGTGTCAATATATAGTATAGTGTAACCAAAGTGTCAGTATGAGAAATACCTGTTGACAAATGATTTCTGTTTAAAAGGTGCTCATCGTATTCCAAATACTATGTTGTACAGTGTTTAAAAGGAAAAGGGGGGTTGAAAGTTTAGTGGGAAGCATAAATATCTCCTTATCTACATGTTATATGCAATAGTTTTGAATTCTGATGCTTGGAAATGTACTTTAGCTGCAGCAAACTCGGCGACAGACACGCGGGAAGCACCGGCCTTGTGAACAAGGCAGGGGACTCATTGTGGCAGCCACGGGTGGGTGGCAGGGCTGCCAAAGTCCCATTTCGGGTCTCAGACAGACTAGCCATTTTCTTGTGTTCTGTTTACAAAATCTGGGCAGTGCTTGAAGCATTCAACCTGCTGAGCTAACCTGTGGAAGGTATATCACAAGCAAATTTTTTTACCATATTTCTTTGTACCTTCTGTAGTGGTATACTAATACCACTTGGTGTTTGGCATGAGCTGTTCCTCTAGTCAGCACTGCCATTTTATCTGTTTTATTCCTGGAAATTGCTAAAAGAGGATCAGGACAAATGGTTTTCATAGGGATCAAGGCAATGTTTAGGGCAACAAATTTATTTTGCTATCGCTATAAATGCTAATGAGTTCTGCCAGGTCATGCTGTAGTTTTTAATTCAGACATACTGTTGTACTCTGGTTCCCTGAGCACTACTTGTACAAACTTTATCTGTGTTGGTAATAAAACAGACAGTGAAATGGGTGTTCTACTTGCTAAATTGCTACAACTGCTACTTTAACAGCTAAATTGCTGCAGGTACCAACAACGATGAGTTCTGGCATGGCTACTCAGGCTTTGTAACTCTCATGCACACAGGGGAAAGGTGCCAGAAAGAGAGTGGTTGCGCCTTGTTCCACAGACTGTACGTAAAATACCAGATACCCTCTTGTTACCTAAAATGGCAGTACAGTAAACTAATTAAAAAGGTTATTTAAATTGACAGTGAAACCGCCTCGGTTGGAAAATCTCTATCCACCCCTCCATATGTGAAATTTTAAATGGATTCTGGGTTCTGCCACCTTTCTCATGGAAACCTAGGAAGTGTCACCCTCCACTGGAGCAGCCTTTTGTGCTGTAGAATCTTAATATTGGAAACTAGAGCAAAGCAAAGAGGACAAGGACAGATACATTTCTCAAGTCTCTCTTAATATGGGCAAGTTGTTTAAGCTAATGTTTCTGCTAGCTGTGGATATTTTGAATCTTAATTGTCTGGCTTGAGATATATATGGCCACTCAGAGCAGCTTCACGTATAGAGGCTGTACAGGCTGGAAAACAAAGTTTCTGTGCTTGTAGAGGAGGAGGGTTTAGGGGTTGGAGAAGGCTGGGGGCCACAGTTAGGGAAGGGGACCGTGGCGGGGTCGTGTCCACCAAAGTCAAACCGAATGCATGGGGTGATTAACCAGGAGGGAAGTAGCCTCACCTCGTCTTCACAGCCCCACTGGCCCCTTCTTCCTTCCCTCACAATGCAAATCTAGCGATGCATTTCTGCTGTTATTTCAAGTGCATCTAATGTGCTACTTTTAGAGCTGAATGAAAAATTAAATTCAACCCAAAATGTTTTTTCTTTATTTCAGCAAGAAAGATCTTTTTTCCTGCTTTCTTCCTTTCTTTTTCTGTGGCTTTGGTGCATAGAAATTCTTCCCCTGCTCGCTCGCTCTTATATGCTTTTCTGATGAACTTACAAAGCAATTCTCTGTGCATCAGTATGAAGTATCTGCAGCTCCATTTGCTTTCAGCTGGAGTAGTTTACACCTGGGGAGTACTGGGCTGAAGGTATCCAAGACTGTAGTTATTCTCAGAAGATTAGAGAATGCATCTCAAACTCATCTTGCACTATGGGACCTCAGCTTCTGTACCCATGAAATGAAGATAAGGTATCGCAGAGATAGAAAAGCATTTTTGACAGCTATAGATAGTGCTGAAAAAATGGCAGTGCTTCCTAGTTTTATGTTTTCTGCTTAATAAATCAGGGGGACTTGTTTTGAACCCAGCTGTGCTACCTTTTTCCTCCCTGGGACATTTGTCAGCCATTTTAGTTTGAGTACGAAACTGGCAGGTATAACATCCTGTTTAAAGTACTTTCATAAACATACAAAAAATAATGTTGAAAATGATTAAAATGAAGGACACATATTGTATACTCAACTGCCAGGTCAAGGCCAGAGCTACTGGAAACTTTAACATAAATATTAATACACCAGGCACTTTAATTAGCTGTGCCCTTCAATCACTAGTTGTTTGGCCCCTTGGTCTGCATCTTGAGCCTTCATAGAATAGGATGACCCCCGCTTGTCAAGTCAGATTTCATTCAATTTATCTAATTACTTTTGGGATCATTTTAATACATGCTCCACAGAGTGCTAAGATTGCCCAGCTCTGGCTCTGTTCCTGGACTCAAATCCGTAATGCAGGATGCAAAATGCATCAGAACAGTATCTTAAGATATGCACAGCTCATTTCAAGCTACAGCTTTTATTAGTGATTCCTCATTTCCCGTCGATGGAAGTAGCTCTGCTTCATTTTTCTACAGTTAATCTCTTGCCCTTTTTTTTCTGTCTCTCTCCCTACAAGGCTCCGTTTGTCCCAAAGTTAACTGAGAGAGAACTGGAAAATTATTTGAGAGCATATCACTGAAGTGTAAGCTTTAGGATATGTTAGTAGTGATGCAAAACCACTTTTTCAGGTCTGTCCCTGCTCCGTGGCAAAGATTCCCAATCTGGTAAACTGCAGTCACTGTCCCATTGGCAGTCTTTTGCCGTTTGTGGGTAGCTCAGCGTTCTTTCGTAGTAGCGTGCTCCTGTATAAAGACATTCAACCCTAAAGAAAAAATACGGATTTTTTTTAGGTGCCGTGCACAAATTCCTTAGAAATAGTCCACAAAACTCAAATGCTCTGCAAATCACATACTAAGCATCTGATATCTTATAAAGTTAAATGCTAAGAACCTGGAGATAAAACCGTTACATTTAAAATACCCTTTTATGATTTAGAGTCTTGGATGAAAACTGGTCAGTATAATATACTCAGTCATACAGACACTCTTGACTTTAATACAATTGACTGATCCGCCTTTGACTGTTTTCTAATCTACCTCCATAAAATAGAGTTGTTTTTAACAGAGGCCCAGGATGAGCAAGGTGGTGGTGGGAGGTGAGAGGGAGAGTTGAAGGCAGTCAAAAGGTAAATGAGAGTCAGATTCACCACAAGGGTTAAAGAAATACTCCTTACAGCAAGGAGTGATGCCTTGTGATATGTAACTTTTCTTTTTTAATCCAAAAGCTCTTGTTTCTAAAAATATACAGTATTGGAAAGAGAACAATTTGCTTGCTAGCAGGGGAAACGGGCCAGCTGCTTAACAGGACACGGCAATTCTAAACAGTCCTAATCAGGAGGGGAAGCAGAGACTCTGTTCAGCTGAAGTTCAAGGGCAATTTAGAGAAGCCGAAAATAATAGAAATTGCCCCAAACTGAACTTGGCTGAGTTATAAGGGATAATACGATGGTCCTGTGAAAAAATCCCAAGAAAGTTACGGGGACTTAGTGGTTGTAAGTTTTTGAAAGTTCACAGCTTTTGTTTTGGATTTTTTTTTAATGTTTCATGTGAAATCTGGGGCTTCAGCTGTGCTGAGCAGTATCCATTAGGATGCTGGATTTGGTATGGACCAATAAAATAACCGAAGCTGTTTCCTGCTGTTTCCTCCTTCCCCCTCTCCTCTGCATCTGTGGCCACACTTGCTCACACACACACACACGCAGAGCATAACCCCAAATCTCTGCACTTATTTTCTAGACAAGATATAGGTTGAACATGGCAGGAAACTGGCAATCAAATGTTACAAATTCTTGCAGTTGAGGCAGAGGCACCTGCGAGAAGCATGAACTGTGATCTAAGCAAGCTCTGGCAACAAAGCCAGTATGCATCTCTCTCAAACAGCATATTACTTACTTTCTTACTTTTTTTTTTTTTAATTCTTTAGTGGAATAGAAGAAACTTATGCTGAGAGTAACAGGAGAGTAACATCAGCGGGAGCAGTCTATAAACTGTCTTTGCATCTATTCAGTCCCTAGCTATACAGGATGTTTTTTTCTGCTGTGATGCTGTAAGTTTAATACCATGCTGTTTGGTCTATTTTTTAAGAACAAGAGCTTTTATCTGCACTTACAGAATACAGTACACAAAGTGTCCTTGAATGTATGCATATTTTTGCATGAATTTCATACTTAAGACATTTGCTCAAGTATTTCTGGTATTACATTCTGGTTGAGAGAGACCTACAGATCTTTGTAAGTTATATGTGTGGCCTGAAACTGGGTCCAGATCTGAAAGTGATATCTATGGGCACTATATTACAAGATAATAGACTGGACTAAGGAATGGACAAAAAAGGGAAAAAGACATATCATGTAGTCCCTATAAAAAATTTATTAGATGAATGAATCACCCTTTTCCTCAGATATTTCTTGAGGAATATGAGAACTGATTGAAGTTGGTCAAATGTTCTTTTCAGTGAAAATAAAAGAGTAGTTTACTAAAGGTCTTGTAAAGAACAATATCTGTTTTCTGTGGAAAAGTGTTGGCTTTTTATTAAACTCAACAGCCTGAAATCTTTTTCTGTCCAGAAAACCAGAAATATTGCTGTGATGTCTTATGAGAAAACTAAACTTCCTTGTTGTCACGCTCCTCTGTAAGTTAGCATCTCCCCTCTTGTCCACAGTTCATGATGTACTGCAGTGTGAGACTCTCTGAGTGGAAGATGCTGGCTGCTCAGTTAAAAGGGAAGGTCGCAGAAAACAGTCTTGTCAGGGACTCCAGTATATGGAAGATGAAGGGGACAAGAAAATATTTGAATAGATGACTGGAGCAGTGTCTCCAAATCCTTTTTTTTTTTTTTTCTGCTCATTTTCAAGAGTTCTTAGTTTTCAGCTTAGTCCTGAGAATATCTTTTGAGAGAAGGAAACTATATGTCCAAGTGTCTTATGGTAGACTCATTTTTGCTCCTACCAAAGTTGTGGTGAAACTCTTGGACCATATTGAGAGCAGTTTCAGTAGGGTCTAATATGGTTTATTCAGCAGGAGCTGGATCAGGGCCTTAATTAAAAACTTTGAGCTTTTTGAGTGCTTTAAGTAAAAAAGTTGCCTAATATTCAGCCTGTAAAGAGCTTGCAATTATGTCATGAATGTGTCATGAAAGACACCTGCAGCACAAAAGCTAGCTTTGCCTTTCCTTCAAAGATACTAGCAAACCCCTCAAATTCCATGCACAAAAAGTTTAAAAATTATCCATCATCCTTTGCCATTTTATGGAGTGCTGCTAATACGATGGAATGGGCACGGGGAGATTTCCCTGTGCCAACTTGAACACAAAGGTTTTGGCTGCCTTTCAGGCTGAAAATAGTAGGTGCTTACATTTTTAATCACGGAATGAGCAAGAGCTCACGTACACACACATACACATGCACACACACACGCTGACGTGTGAATGTGGGTCTGGAGGTTTGTTATTGACAGCAAGAACACATTCAACAGTGGCTGTCTTTTAAACAAAAGTAGGCTACAGCATGGCAAACAAATTGTGCTCTGAGTTTCTGATCTATCAGCAGCCTTGCCAAAATGCCAGCTAGCTGAAAAGGAGATTTCATTGTTTCTAATGAAACATGCTGTGCTTGCTTGTCTAGTGCGTGCTTTAGGAAGCAAATGCAACTACATCCCTTTCATTTGCCCTGTTCCCTCTGCACTGCTGGCTCCTTCTCCCCGCACATTAAGCAACTGCATTAGATGCCTTTCCAGTAGCTTTGTGTATAGTTTAATCATTAAGCATGGGGAAACAACAGTTCTATCCTACAGATAAGATGTGCTGATTTCTTTTCAATTCATAGTTACAGTAATGCTGATTTCCTGGGACGGAAGTAAGCTAAAAAGAAGCATTGTGTCCTCCTAGGTAGCCTGTATTGTCATCTTAAAAACTATTCCTTATACACATGTACAGAAATCTGTGTATATCAGCTTAGTGTCTAAAGATGCATGAGAATTATTGGATGAGTATAGCAGATTTTATCTGGGGTTCTTCTGTTGCCTTCTGTTGCAAATAGGATAGTAGATCTCTACACTACCATAACGCACAGCTCTCTGCAAAGAGATCTATTATAGACTGAGACCCTTATATGCTTAATATGGTAGGCAGGGGTCTTGTTAATTGAACTGATTTTTTTTATTTAACTATGGAGTAAATCAACCATCATAGGAAAGGCATGATCAGAAGATGATTTCCTGGTTGCCTCCAGGCTCAGACCATTTGTTTCCAAACCCTGGCTATTCTAGATGGGAAATTAGACAAGGAACAAGCATGCATAAAGGGCAGATGATACCAGAAGATCTTGCAAGCAGGATGAGTCCCTGCCTGTGCTGAACAGCAGACATGTAGGGAGGGAACTGATCAATAGCTCCCAGGAAAGAACAGCAAGAACATTCGGAGGTTTAGGACCAAGGTCTATGTGGAAGGACTAGAAGAACTGAGATTGTCTGATCTAGAGAATAGCAGATTGAAGGCAAATGAGTAACAACCTTCCAAAAGGTTTAATATGGTAGCAAGTGCAGAGTGGAAGGACCTGCAGATGTTCATGTCTGCTGGAGCTGTATGGCTAGAGCACAGCAAGGCCTTCTTATGTTAGACACTGAAGACATTTTTCTAGTTATGAGATAATCAAGTATTGGGGTGGATTCTGTGGCATCTCTGTCACTGTTTTATAAACAGCTTTTGAAAACTGTGTAGGAACAGGCTGATCCTAATGGGAAGGGAGGAGAGCGTATGGACTAGGCGCCCTCTTAAGAAACTCCTAGTTGGGCGTGGAGCTGTGACTTACCTGGTGATTATCAAAGTTACTGCTACCATAGCAAAAGGATCAAAGTAGAGCATGGCCTTCTTTCTCTTCCACTTGTACCATAGCTGTGTTTCCAAGTCAAAGAGGATCCTTAACTTATTCATCCTTCAGATGAGTAAGAAATGCTGTTCAAAGTGGCAGCCTGTGGTAGATGGTTAGTTTCTAGAGCTGACTGCAGGAAAGATCAATCTCTAGGTTTACTGGAGGGGCTTTAGGGATTGCAAACAAGTCAATTGCTAGTAAATGTTAGTGATGTGAATAATGTACATATTCAGGGGTTGCCTTTTAGAAGCGTTGTCCTGCAGCAGGTGGGCATCCTCTTAAGAAACCTCCTAATGTCTACCTAATTTCACAGAGACAATGAAGTAGGGCACTTCTGTAGCTGTTCACTTTTGTGGTTGATTCTGGCTTCAATTAATGCTGTTGAACGTTCCTTCTGTGATTTGTAATATGAGCAGGTAGACCTTACCAGGATATTTTTGAAGTCTGCTATTTTGTTAAATGCAGTATATTCATCAGAAGTGTATTAGTTTTAATAAAGTTGGAGAGATGAAAGCCCTGACTCTTTTCTAGTGTTTTACAACTGAGTGATGAAGTCATTGGCCTCAGATATGAGAGATCATTTATTGAGAATGAGCAGCTAGGAAGCAGGTGGAAAAGAGACATGAACTTGGCTCAGCTAAGTTACAGGCCAGTCCTCTAAGCAAATGTCTTCCACTGGTGTTTGGTGTGAAAAAAGATATCAAGATACTTTGTTTCTGTAAAAAAAATGGCAGAAGATTTTTTATTTTCCCCATAAGGAAAAAAGTAAAGCTTAAAAGTTACAGTAAAATAGAGGGGCACGTTCTGCTTAACAATTTGTGAGCACCTCCCATGACTCTATCACGTTGTTCCCTATGCTTCATTAGGGTGTTCCTCTTCTTTTTTCTTTGATCAGCTCTCAATGGAGATGATGGTTTAGCATTAAGGGTTGTGCAAGGGGAGAGAAAGTTACTGTTTTCGTAGCTTGCTATCTGACTATCAGAACTAGTAACTATATTAACTGTATGTAATTTACCACTTCATTGTCAGGAGAAACTGATTGTTCCTTTCATTCCTCAGGTTGTCCATATCTGATCACTGGCCCTTCTGAAACCCCAATCTTGACTCATTTCTATCCTCTAACCCCTGCTTTTCCTTTCCATTCCTGGTTTATAAACTCTTCAGGGCTCTCTTGTTTGCACAGTGTGATGGCCTATTGTTTTGTAGCATGGTAATGTCACAACACATGCAACTCAGCTCAGAGTTTGTGGGGATGGGAACGGGACAGGGCTCCTTGGCCGACCTCATCTCCTAGGACAGATTTCTAATGCTCCTATGACTGGACTGAGTTGTAATCTGGACTGCAAACTCCATGACATACTTTTATTAACACATCATACAATCGTATTTAATTAGTTTCTTCCTCCTTTGTCTGAGAGGAGCTCGGCAGCCAAACGGTTGGAATTTCATTGCAGTGTCTGTGACAGCTCAGCAGTATAATTGAAACTAGCACAGGAAGGGAATAATAATCATGCCACACTTTGGTATGAAGGTCTTCCTAGTCTCCCTTCTAAGTGAGAGTTTAGACCCAAGTCTTCTGCCTATATCCAGCAGAAAAGTATCTGCTTCTTACCTTTATTCCCTGTTGCCTACATTTCTAAGATCTAGGTGCTTCGGAAAACAGAAACCTCTTTGAAATGTATAACGCCCAGATATTGTGGATTACACCTTTTTTTTAACTGTATATTCTAACTTGGGATCCTGAATAGTATTCTCCCTTCATTTATGGGTCTAGAGAGTTGGGGTTCCGCACTGAGTTGTAACATACTGTCACAGTAAGGGGTTTATTACTTACCAAATTTCTTACATATTGAATAAACTGTAAAAGCCAACAAAGGAAGTATTACTGCACTGATAGACAAGTAACGTTCACAACAAATGCATTGCCTGCAGGTCACCATTCAGGTTACCATTTTAATGTTATGTTTTTCCCTGGAGTTAGGAAAAAAGATTATTTCAAGAAGCTTTTAAATTCACTTTCTTCATTCCTTTCTCTTATCACGTAGGACTAGTCTACGCACAAGCTCATATCAACAGCATTGAAAGTGTTTTGGTGTTTGGTCTGCTTATAGATTGGTCTTTCCCCTTAGCTTTGAAGTTTTACTTATACAAAGAAAATTAGTGCTGATGGTCTGTGAGCAATGTATGCAGTTGAGCTGATAATGAACATAACTTGCTTGCAAATGTCAGCCAGGATAAACCATCTTCTACTCCTTTCAGGAACTGTGGCTGAAATACAGTTAAAACCAGATATTTCTTAGTACAGACTTTACAAGCTTTGTTTTCTAACTGCAGGCACTTGAGGATGGTCTGCTTTTCCCATGAGTGTTTGCTTTCTGCTTCCTCTCATCCTGTTAGGGAAATGTAACTGTCTCCAAAGCCCTTGGGTCTTTCTAGTGCTGAAAACATCACCTTGAAGACTGGGGTTGGAGGTGATATTCCTGGCTCTACAGGCAGACATCCCACAGCTGATAAGAACGCAGTGTTCCCCTTGGGACTGCATGTGCCTTTTTTGGGTGATGCATCGTCTAAGGTTGCTTTGGCAGCCCAGGTACGTCTAAACAGAAAAAAACCATGGTTGTTTCTTGTTATACATGTTTAGTTGCCTTGGTAACAGAAGAATAATTCATCTGAAATGCAACTGGATAGGGTAATTGATATATTTCGAGGAATGCCTACAGGCAATAATAGGAATTTGTCTGCCACCAGCTGTTCCAGGCTTCAGAAAAAGAAAGACTAGGCTCTGAATCAGAAACAAGTGTGTTTCCTGAGAGTCTGAATGTACAGGTAATGCTATCCTTCCTTGTGCCTGCGAGGACTCTGTGATGGACTTCTCTGCAACTTCAGTACAGATCAAACTGCATCTATGATTTCTTTTGAATATGTATTTTAGATGATCCAGAGAGTTTAGGAAACCTCTGAAGTCCTGGTGAGTTCCTGGTGTTGTTTTGTTTCTCTGATCTGTGAATGAAATGCCTTGCAGCAATCTCAGAGGCTCATATGCAGGAAATTCTGACTGACACTGATGACCCATTATTATAGATAATAATGACTTTCAGGCGCTAAGGCCCCTAATTTATAAGCTGGCTCACTGTAGTCCAGTCCTCATGGAGGGTTTATGAACCTTGATCATCCAGTAGTTGACATTATTTAGGCCACCTCATGTTTTGAACATCTTATAACCTTTCCTCCAACCCATATGCAGGATCGAGGGTATGACCTACTCCCCAGTGAACAGATTCAGATCTGCTTGCTTCTGCTTCTCCACAAGGGCTGGCAGGAAGGGGTGTAAGCATGGCATGGGAAAACAGATGAGGAGAGCGCCTGTGGGAAGACTGAATGGTCAGATGACCCAGGGGTCCTGAGACTCTACTGGGTACACACTGGAGCACAGCTCTTTCTTAGTAGTTAAATATTTCTTGTAACACTAACCTCTTGAGAGCAATGATCTTCCTGTTAAGTTATTTTCCCAGAGGGCATTCGCTCTCACCTGACTCAGAGTTTGTCCCTCCATGGCTGGGGTGAGATCTCTTGTTGGGCAGTACAGGAATCGCTCATACCTTGTGCCAGGAGCTTCTTGCGCTCCCAAACAAGAAATAAAGCTGGCACCTAACTTAAACCAGGAATGTTCAGCTTGGTTTCAAGTCTGTTTATGTGTGTTTGTCAGACCCTTGACAGGTTAATAACATTTCTGGGATATAATATCAATTATCCTTAACGCTTTATTAATTTCACTCTTTCACTTTTTCATTCTTGATACAGAATCTGATACCGAGAAAATTCTCCATTAATTTTAAACGAGCTCTGAATCAGGTACAGCTCAGAATGATGTTGTATTCCTGGAGAGGGAAACTATAACTTCTCTGAGTTTCCCAGGAATATAAATCCCAGTAGTGATAGATCACAAGGTCAATATGATTAGAAAAAGAAAATATTTACTTTATTATAGCAAGGCACCAAAGAGTGTCTGCTTTCACCTTGAAGACCCTAGGAGGAAAATGTTTCCAGAAAAAGCAAAGTTAGAGCCCTAATGAAAGTAGAAATATTTTTCATTCCCGCAATACACTGTTTATTGTGTGAGTATACAATCCATCAACAGCAGTAAATAGACTCAATAAATAAGGTAGTCTTCTAATACACTTGGAGGTTTTTTGCTAAGAGAAATATGATTCTCTTTCCAGTGCAAGACAAGATTTTTCTTTACTCACAGAGGAGAGTAGACTGAATGGATAATAGGTCTGTTCTTGAGTCATTATAATAAAATTTGCATCTGGTTGGCCATTGAAAATTTATCTCCTAAATTTATCTGGAAAGGGCTACACACCAGCTGAAAACTCATGACTTGTGAATTCATGAGTGACTTTTCAAGTCTGGCCAATAGGTTACATGCATTCCTTTATCATTCATTCTAGGAGAACAATTATGAGTTTTTCAATAAACAATAATAAAGTATCTGGCTGAGGAATTCTAAACCCAGAAAAATCTCTTAAACTGGAACTGAGGTTTAATAAAAAAGCATAAATAATCTAAACAGTGTGAAAACAGAAAGGCTGATCATGCGGAATAAGTTTTCTGATTTGTTGATTTTTGTTCACATTCCCAATCAGTCAGCCAGCTTTCAATAAACAGAGGAATATAAGTGAGGTGCAAAAGGAATTAATAGCCCCAAAAAAACCCCAAACCAAAAAAACAGGGCTGGAACTAGGTACTATTCAGCTAATTAAAGAGAAGGCAACTTGATCACTGTGTATACATATTTATGCTGGGAAGAGATGTCTGGAGTTTTTTGCCCTTGCTGACACATTAGCAACAAGACCCAGTGGCTGGAAGTTGAAGTTAAACAAATTCAGCCTTGAAATCAGATGCACTTCACTAGCTGTGAAGGCAACTAAATAGTGTAACTGCTGGCCAGAAGAAGAGGTAGAGTCACCAGGCTTTGCTATTTTTAAAATCGACTACACTAGGTATTTTTCAGGGTCTGGCAGGCATCCTGCAGCACCTGTGCATGCATGTGAGCTGAAGCCCTACACAGCCAAAGTCATGCTCTCTAGCCTGAGAATCTCGGGAACTCCATTTTCTGGTTCACCCCCCTTTTTCCATGGCCCTTTGGGAAGGAGAGAGGAGAAGGACTGTCCACACTGCTCTCAGCAACCTTCACCCCTTGCAGCTCTGCAGTAAGATCATAAGTATGATCAAATCTCATTGTTTGGAGTTTCACACGTTGCCTGCCTCAGTCAGGGTAAAGGGAAAGGAGATGGGCTTATGCTCCCCCCATGTGTGCAGTTGGCTTGGACGTATTCTGTAGTGACGTTTCTTTCTTGCCGTGAATCGGCAGAGGCTATCTGGAGCGTGCCATGTGCTAATGCAGAGAGATGGTGGCAATGGGCCTCACAGTTGCCTAGTTTGTCTTGTTCGCACGTTCGGGGTCATGCCGAGTGCCAGACTTAGGGAATTTTCCCACAGACGGGATTATCTGTGGCCTTGAATTTGTTGCCCTGCTCTGCTGTGTGTTGCAGGGTTCACCTGCTGGATCAGTGGCTACAAGTTACCTAAGCAATTCCCTGCAGGTCACTGCACATTTTGGCGGAGCTAGGTTCTCTTTTCCTTGACTAGTTGTATGGAAGAGTTAAGCTGCAGAGGACTAGTGATTTAGTTCAGCTAAAGTTTTGGGGTTGAATATTTGGTAAGCCTGTGAAATGTAAAGCTGCAGTGGGGGCAAGAGGCCAGCTTAGATGATCTAATTGTTTCCTACAGCCTCAGACTTGAGGAAATTCAAAATGCTCTGTAGAATATCATGCTTACCTGAGCCAGGGGTGCGAGGCAGGCAGATGGGCTAGGCACTCCAGGTGGGCTTGCTGTCCACACAGCTTTTCTCTGTCTTACAGAGAAAGCAGCTCTAAAAACATGGTTTGCTCTGTTCTGGGGTGCTGTAACTGCTATGAGTAAGTCAGTCATGGAGATGTGACCTTCATTTATTCCTGTTGATTTTTCCCTTCAGTTAAAATAAATAAAAGTGGCTGCCTCTTATGCTGTTGAATGGGTCCTTCCTGGACCTGTGAATAGTGATTCTTCTAAGAAACTCTACATGTTTCTCCAAAAAATTAGGTTATCTGGAAGGAGAGAAAATGGGTGCTGTTGTTACTGAGTGTGACCAGAAGAGGGGACAGAAAGGGAAGAAAAACTTGCCATCGTTTTTTCAAAAAAAATGGATAAAACCAGTGACCACTTCTCTGAAAGCCTATTTCGCTCGTGATGATTGTCAATTGCTGCTCACAGCCATTGTAGCGCAGACTGGAAAGGTCTTGTTTTTAGCCCTGCAGGAGGACCTTTGGCAAAGACAATAATCAAGGGTGATGAAAAGCAACATACATTTTCAAAGAGATGTTGACTATGTGGGTTTCTGACTGGCTACTCAGTAATACATGAGAAAAAATGATGCATTCCACCTCTTTAAAAAGTCCACTGTCAACACAGGGGAATTTGGTTCTTCCAGGTTACTGAGTTAGGCCTAAAATAATTTATTGTCTCACAGAGAAACAGTCTGGGAGGACTGGAGCCCTGCCTGTCTGCCGCGTGGCTTCATGACGCAGGCTGGGGCCCTGTGGCTGCACTGCCTGGGGAGGTGGTTTGCTGAGAGATGGAGCAGTAACTGTGCACCTTCAATAATCACTGTAAAGCCTTAAGTGACTATAAACTTATAAGTAGCATGGTGGCAGTGCTTAAAAACTACTTCTATTTAACCTTGCATGATTTTCCTATGAAAGGGGTATGGTTTCTAAAATACTTCTGTATAAACTGTTAGGCTGTTTCACTGTAAAAGACCTGGCTGAATCCAGGACACAAAATGCCATTGAACAATAGCCTGAGATGGGATATGTTATCCTCTCAGGTACCTGTCTGGTTCACGTGTTTCAGATAATACTCCTTATCGGACTTAGGGTTTCCCCTAAATTCAGATAACAGGGATGCTCGGGTGATTTTGCTTCCTCCTCAGAGTGAAGTGTATTTCGTCTGCTGCAATCAGCACATATTTTATCTAATCTGATGTGATAGATGACTCCACAGCCACCTTGTTCTCACCTGCAGTCAGAGCTGCTTCGCACACAGACTTAACTTGTTTTGACTCCTGTTGATTTTTCCTTAAGTTTAAGTGGGTCAGCACCCTGCAACAGTGGGAGAACAGCCTACTCGCTTACTTTTTCTTCACTAGTCCTTATTCCGAGGTGCCTCCACCTCTTGCAGTTGCTGGCCAGCCTGTGGAAGCAGGAACTGCAATGGCAGCTGAGGAAAGAGAAGGTGAGGCTGTTCCAGGGACACTTTGGCCATGACTCTTTTACCTGGGACCGCTGTCACAAGAGAAGAGATTGTCTAAAGCTTTGTTCCAGCTTTTTCCTGACAGCTTTGGTCACAAAGCTAATGCATGTTGTGATTACCTGGTAATCACTGTCCCATAGCTGCCTGTAATTAATGTGAACAGACTGATATCCATCAGGAACTGTGCCAACAGCTCAGGGTCCCACCTGCCTGGAAATTCCAGCTCTCTGGAAAAATCCTTTTATCAATGTATCAGTGGGGTCTTTTTTTTGGTTTTTTTTTGAATCAGGTTCATCTGTCTGTATTCAGTTAGGTGTGCATTTTGATCGACTGCTGATAGTAAGTGAAGTACAAGAGTAATGCTGCAAAATTGTATTGATGGCATAGGTAATTAAGAACACATCTGTGGTGTATTTCATCCAGCGTAAGTTAGCCATCTAAATTCATACTGAGACTGTAATCAGAGGCAGGGTGAATTGACTTGGAATGAGATACTAAAACTTTGTATTATCAGTCCTTTCTAGAGGCTGGGGAAAGAGTGCTGAGGAGTGGGAGTTAGAGAACTGGGCAATTGGCAAGTTGTCCCAAAATATCTTCCAGCACAACAGTGTAGGCAGAAAAACGAAAGAGCCTTGCATTACAGATTCCTTTTCTCCTGAGACTGGAATTCTCTGTTCTAGTTCCTCTCACTTCAAAATTTAACAGTCTCATCTTGTTACGTATTTTGTAGCACCTATTCTATACTTCCTAGAGACAGACTCACCTTTGTATTCACGTATACTGTGACAAGGACATTATGTATGCCTGTGTGCAAGCCTCCACCTCTATTCAAGGAGGTGACAACAACCCACTTGTCCAGTGCAATTACTTCAGTTCTCTTCAGTGACAGCTGCTCATCTCCCTGAGTTGCTTACTGCCTTAGAGGTCAGGGTGGAAGCTCCCACAGGCAACCTCACACCTGGATAGCTTACACCCAAGCACTTGGCTATTGTTCTCCAAATGGCAAAGGGTTCAGGCTCACGAGAGGTATTGGGTATAAGTCTAGAAGTGAAGTTGATTTTCTTCCCTCTGGAATGAGGCAGACTTGTTAGGGAACTGCCCCAGACTGTCCACCACTCAGCTGCTCACTTATGCAGGGCTCCCCACCATCTGCCCCCATTGAGAGGGGATTGTTGCACTGTTCAAGCAGGATTACAAGAGCAGGCCTGAGGGAAGTCAGACAAGGGGACTCCTTCACTCACCAGCAGAGCCCTTATAAGGAGAAACATGCATATTCTGTACCTGAACCTAAGAGAAACAGGTTTCTGGCCTCACAAGTAGATTGTTAGTAGTTGCAACCATGTAGCTTCTGTTCAGTTCTCTAGTATTTTATCAGATCTACTATAATCTCTTCTTTGCTGTAGTAAATAAAGATCTTAGGCTTTGGTTTTCCTGCCTTAAAGCTCTTTTTTTTTCCCCCACGTGGACATAATAATCTAAAGATAAAATCTCACAGGACACAAAGAAAATTCAGTTTTTTCCTTGATGTAGCTGGCCACAGACAATCCCTCCTGCGATTTACCTCGACAAGCTGCATAGACATAAAAACTGTGATGTCTCATCTTACAGAATACTTATGCTGAGAGAACTACATCAGGTTGGTCTCCTGCTGTAAATCTACAGAGTACTGTTGTTCCTTCCTCCCATGGCAATCTAGGGGAGTTCCCTACATCCAAACAGCTGTCCAGCTGTCACAGGCCAAAGCGCTTTCAAGTAAAATAGCAAAGCATTAAGATCCAGTTATCTTGGAAGAGGTTTGAAGTATCATCACAGACAATGTCACGTTCTCCTTACATGCACATGAATTTGACATGTTAATTTGAAGATGGACGGTTTTACTACTACTTTCAAATTATTTTTCCTCTAATGGAGCGCATTATTGACAACATTGGGTTGTATGGCATGCCTAGTTATAACAAGATACCTAATATTTTCTCATAACCTTTCCCTTCCAAAATATTAGAAGTTGATTGCTTGTTTCCATACTAGTCTTTTAAGTAGTGCTGAGTTTCCTGAGAAGCCAATAGGGCTGAAGCTTACAGAAACTTTGGCCTTTTTCAAAGATGAATAGTAAAAAAAAGTTGTTTTGAAATTCAGTTGTGTTGTCTGCCTAGCTTATCTCTCAGAGTGGAAAAAGCCCCCAAATCTCTATGGGGAGCCTCTTCAAAGAAAGTGGAACATGAACCACACACAAAATTGTAGCCTACACTGAATTATTAAAATAGTCTGCTGCTCTCTGACAGCAGGGTCAGAAGTCTTCATTTTAACTCCATATTTTGTTTGCAGGCTTTCTTTCCCTTACTGCAAAATCTGTAGCTGACAGAATTCAATATAGCTTCTGAAAGGACTTCTCAGTACTGTTGTTATAGTTGTATTGTGCTCTTTGATTGCTTTGGAGATGTCATAAAAGAAGTAGCAGGTATAGTAATTGAATAACTACTAAAACAAAGTCAAAGGTGGCAATTTGAAAAGAGAGAGTCCTTGACGCTCTTCCAGACTGCTTTCAGTATTTCCATCTTCCCTCTACAGTTTCCCACTGTGCAGCAGATGTACTCTTTTCTTCATGATCAAGAGAATGGTCTCCATTTTATTTCATGGGAAATCTCTTTTGTGTGTTAGAGGCAAAAGGAATTCACTTACACTACAAAGTTTTCCTCTGCAGTATTATAGAGCAAGAGCTGTGGAGAACACTGTGCCCATGGACTACATACTTTTGGAAGTCCAGTTCTGTTTAAAGATAACTTAAAAAATGATAAAGTTAGACAAATAGTAACCTTAAAATTAGGAATGTAGTTCTGGAAGGGGGCTTCTGGGTCACTGAAAGTGCTACTGCCAGACAACCAGACCATGTAAACTCCTCCAGCAGCTGATCAAGCTCTGTTTGAAACTAGCTTTTCTTTGTACTTTTCATTTCTACTGGAAGGTTGCTGCAGAGCCTTACTGCTTTCAAGACTAAAGGGATGTTTCTCCATCCCAGATGCCCGCTACTGCGTGTTCTTTTGAAACTTATGGCTAACTCAGGCAGCTTGTTCTTGTGCTAATGTTTTCTTTTTGATAGCTCCTTTCCTTTTCTCTTTTCCTACTGCTCATAGACAATGTTCTTATAGATAGCATCCCTCTCAGTCATCAAGCTGTTAGGCAGCAAATGTCACGATCTCCTAGGCAATGTGTCGCTGCTCCGTGGGATATCTGCTATCCCCTTCCCTCCGTTGTTCCGGCTGGGGAACCCGTTGTGCTACACTATGCTTCCCTTCTAGCCCAGACATCTTAGTTGTCTTCCTGTAGAAATTAGGACATAGGGGAAAAAGAGGGAAATGATGTGTACCAAGACCTTATCCTGGAACTGGGACACAGCCAGGGAGGGCACACGAACTAAGGATATGGGACATACTCTAAGATCCTGCAGCACAGATATAACTTCATCTTTCCTAAGATAGATAAGGGAATGGGGAGACTAGTAAATAGCACCTGTTCCATCTGCAGTTCATGTTTTTTGGGCCTGGAACTGATCAGCTAGAGTCTTACTAGTGCTTTGTAAAGTAATCTTGATACTTTTTTGCATCTTTTCCAAATATCTTGCCTGATAAATTGTAGTGTTCTAGCTGACTCTTTCCCATCTGGATTGTACTGGTGATTCATGATCATCCAAGGGTTGCTAATACTCTCAGGTCTTCATCCTCTTTTATTTCCTGTGGATGTATTTGTAACAGGAACCCTTGACCAGCATGCATGACCTTGCACTTCATATCACTGATTTTCACCCTATATGCATCTTTCCAGTCTGCAACGTCATCCAACTCTTTTTTCAATAACAGTCTGATCTCCCTCTATGTTACTGCCTTTATATTCTGAGACAACACCAAATTTTAATGATGAAATCACATTTTTGCCTCAGAATCATTAAAGGAAATATGAATCAAACTTACTCTAAGACATAGTCCTGAGAAACTGCCTATTAATTTACCTTTATCTCCAGGCTTTTCATTTCCCTGTCCCTCCTCTTTAGTTAGTTCTTCTCCTAACTCATAATCTAATATTATATTAATCCCTACCTCTGATATAATGTTTCCTTTTTCATGTCACATCATACTAGATATTGTACTGATTTCCAGGTAGATTGAATCAGCTCAGTTTTAATAATTAGTTATTTGTTGACTCTTACATGTTCTTCTACTAAACCTATAAGCATTTCCTTCCATATCTTTAATTATACTTTCCATCAAAGTTTGTTCTAAAAACCTGTGTACAATTGTGGTCAGATTAATAATCCTCTATTTAACCTTATTATGTTTCTTCCTCCTTTGCTATTCTCTAGCTGTATGATCGCTTGGAAGTTTTGATTAATTTAATTAATTTAATGTAATTAATTAAGTACTGATACAGTACTTTCCATTCACCTGTTTTTGTTCTTTTTAGCCACTCTCCCTTTGCATCCATGTTCAGTCATCCCTCATATTTGATAACTGATATGAAGGTATTGGTCTAAAGTATGATTATCTATAATCTTTGTTTTACTCCATTGTGATTGCAATGCCTGAAAACTATGTTGCTGTCTTCTAGAGTGTTTATGCAAGATCTAATTTTGTTTGACTTGTAACAGAATTGCTATGTTTCCATAAGGTTTTGTGTATATGTATGCATAACTTGCAGATTCTACTTTTTAAAATGCCTGGCAAAAGAAGGACCATGGGATCAAAGCTCTTGTTATTTGTTTCTGATTAACAAGATGCCATGTCAGATTAGTGAGATTTAACTGCTTGGATATTGTGTTGGAAGGGGTAACCAGTTGAGGAACCTTTCCTTTCCTTTCCTGGTTTTATTAGAGGATTCTTTGAATGGCTTGTAGACATTTTGAGAGTTTTCTCCAGCCTCTTGTTGAAGGGGCGGAGAGGAGGAAAGCATAATAAACAGGAGTTTTCTCCCCTAGTATCAAAGTAACCTCAAATGCCCAAACTCTTAAGTAGTGATGGGGGGGAAGTATTTCTTCCTAGTCAGCTTGACTTCCTTGGTAACTCTGCTACTGTTAACCTTCTGGCTCACTATTCATTCATTTCCAAGGTAAATGAAACCTGAATTTTAACATAAAAATCAACACAGATATGAAAAGGAAAAAATAAAGGGTAGAATTTTTTCATAGAGCATAGCTAAAGTAAGCTCAGTGGACTAATCAGAGGTGGAGAGAAGAGGAGGAAGGAAGACAGCACCATCTTAGGGCTATCTGATCAAGGATTTTTCAACAAAATGCATTAGTGTCAAAGCATGAAGATCCACCAAAACACACTGTAGGCAAAGTGTCTGTTTTTAGCCATTAAAAGCCATTTGGAAAATTTTGAAGGTGTTGAAATCCTGCTGTGGTATTTTCGAGATGGAGCTCCTCCTGCTTATTCAAAACAACTTGTTTTGAGACTTTAAGCCGCTTTTTTTTTTTTTTAATCAAAGTTTGGTTACAAAGTATTTTCATTGGTCTTAATCCATTTTGCCCGAGTTTGGAGTTGGGAAAGTTTTTGCAATGGTGAAGTTTTCCCAGGATGATAAGACAATTTTCTGCTCAGTTCCAATTAGCTTATTTGCACTATTATCTAAACCCCATAATTAACAGCAAGTTAATTCTGCCGCTACAGTCCTTGTTTGTTATGTTTATTGCCAAAGAGCACTTAGCGTAGTCCAGGAGGACGTGTAAAGACACGGGGGCAGGTGGGGAGGCGAGCAGGCAATGCCTGCCCAAAGAACTAACAAACAGGGGAAGGTTTCTGGCGTAATACGTTAAAACGAAGTTTTGATATATATTGGTGAGGTGCAGTGCCGTGGCTGGGCAGGGGCAGGACTGGAGCCAGCACCGCTGCCACGGGGCAGGGACTGACAGCCCCAGGCTGGGCTGAGATGGGGCTAGGGCTGGGGGGGGTGTTTGAGTGCTTCAGGGCCCCGGCAGGCCTGGAGCTTCCTCATGAGATCTTCCTAATTACATTTCAGACAGAATAGTTCTGTCCATAAACGTGGGACTGCTGTAGTTCAGCCGTGAGAATTTGGTAGATTTGCCTGAGTTCAGTACGACACAGCTAGGAGTCATTTAAGTTCAGAAACTCATGTGCAAGGATTCTGATTTGTGGTAAAAGCTACTAACAATTTAAATAGAATGTAATCAGGATTTGGACATGATGCCATGGAAATATCTGTAAGATAGAAGCTCCAGTTACAGAACCCTGTATTCAATGTTGCAAGGCACTTAGAAGTAAGTTATTCTAAAACTGAACATAAGAGCTATAAAGTTCAAACAAAATGATTTCACTGGCTTATATAGACACTACATTTCATGAAGTTCAGACCTATCTTATTATGTTTTTGATCTTTCAACAAGAAAGTAAAGAAAATGAGAATTCTTTTGCTTGCTCTTCTTTTCTTAATGCTCTTTATCTTGCTTCACTTTGAGTTACAGCTGTGACATTCAATTAGGTGCTGAAAATGTGCTAGTTGATTTGACACTGAAAGAAAAAATTTGAATAATTTGTCATAAAAATACTATTCCTGGAGGATTTCAAGTTGCTACTTAATAACGTAAAGGAAGTTTTTTTTTTTTTTTGTTACTCTCCTGCAAAGATTTTGATGGGAATTTTTAGGTGTTAAACATAGCCAGAGGAGGGAGCCTCTAATTGTCCTATGAATGCAATGAAAACCTTTTGGGAATTAGAACAAAGTGAGAAACATTTCAATTAAAGAAAAAGAATGCAAGCAGAGGCCTTTTGTCGATTCCTACAGCTTTTCATGGAAAAGCTCTCCACCTAAGCGCACTTATTGTAGGATCTTTTTCAGTGACTCAGTGCAATGAAATCTATGAAATTCAGCCCATGAAACGCTCACAGCTGATACTGCAGCTGATACTGCAAATGCTGCCCAAACTGTCAAATGCTACCTCCTGCCTTTGAAACTCGGCCTCCCTCCTTCCCCGTCACGGCAGAGCAGCCTTGCGTCGCTCCCCATCCCTGTCTGACTTCCTCTCTGTCCTTTCCCTTCTTCCAGGCCGGTGCTGATTATGCCTCCTGTGACCTGCTTTACGGGGCAGCCAGTCGGGGTTGGGGATGGGGAGACTGGCAGCGGTACGACTTGAGGGAGAGGGGTGGGATGGAGGTAAGCTTGGTACTGGCCCAGATCTATGGGAGCGTTATGGTCATCTAAGTCAGATCACTCTGTTTTGGAAAGTGCAAACATAAAATGTTCTTTTCACATTCTGAAAATGACTGAATGCATATCTGAGAATTAGTCATTACAGGGGAATTTCCCTAACTGTTAAATCCTCTTTGAGGCTTTAATCGTTCTCCCTGTATGCCGCTAAATAAACTATTCTGAGCAGAATCATACCTGAGATTACAGATACTGGAATAATTCCATGTGTTTGTGTCTCTTTTCTGACTGTTGTAGCATTCTGAATGCTCAAATTGCTGTGCTTGTGCAACTTTGTGACGTGCTCAGCTTATCCCTTTCTCTTCAGCTTCCTGTATCTGTGTAGAAAAACCCACAAAGATATAAAACCAAAAATTAGTAAAGTCTGAAATCAGGTTGTCTATAGGACTGTAATTTTTCCCTTTTTTGCATGTGCATATGGCTTAGTCTTTGATGACATTATTCCATACCTTCCATGACATTATTCCATACCTTCCTTTTTCTTTCTCCCATGAAACCCTGCTTTACTTACTGTACAGAGTGGACATTCTTGGTAGATTTGTAGTGGAAAGGGCAGTGAGATGCAGACTATGTCTAAAAAGAGACAGTGTGGTTTCACGATTAAGATAACTGGAGCATGTCCTGAAGAACTGAATTTTTCCTGCTACTACCATAGAGATTATATGATGTCATGGAAAGTGACATGAACAAAACTTTTCCTAAGTGACCTCACTTTGTTTTCCACACTGTCTTTGTGCCTGCTTTTGTTCCAATGTATGTGGGTGCTGACACTTACAACTATATGTGAAGACAGCAGGTCCAGTGCTTTCTGTCCTGTATGATGGCGAACCCTCTGGAAAACGTTGCTCCCAGCATGTCTGCTTGGGCACCAGAATCGTTAGATTCTCCTCAGCCACTCTCTGTGCCTCCGTCTGACATATATGAAATGAGGCCTAGTCTGCTTCCCCTTCCCTCCTTGTTGTAAAACTGAATCTAAAGCATCTGTGAAAAGACTCCGCTGGGAAATAGTGTGGATTGGAGCCTGTCTGATTGGAACTGCAATGCTGTAGCCCTTTTCATAGGTGAGACTGCTCTTGAAAACTATCTAGAAATTACTCTTGGAGCAGTAAAATGTGTCTGCTTAAGGAACAGCTCCTCAAGTGAGTGACTTTCTGCAGTAAACAGTCCCACTGCAGTAATAGTGGTTTCACTCCTGTAATGCATTAAAGTACAGAAGGTTTTCTTCAGTGGCGGTGCTTGAACCCATCAACTGGGTATAATTTTCACGTTGTTTTTTATCTCGCACATCTGTGCTCTTTGATCATATTTGCACTGCATTATGAGCTTGTGCTTATGAGTCTTGCATGGAAACAAGAGTAACTTTTACTGCCGGTTTTCTTTTCTATTACCACAAATGCAGGACAGATAGGGACAGAAAATAGATTTAGGAGAAATAGGCTTGGTGGATTTCTGATCTCTTAGAGCTTTCAGAAGAGGTTAAATACTTAAAAATCTATTTCTTGTTTTGTTAAACCACTCATAATTATCTTAACATACATAACTGTGATTCACTGAACATGAATTAAACAGAAGCTTTCTACAAATTGGTTCAGTGATATAAAAGGGCTCCCTCAGCCCTTCCTCACTAGCACATGAATGACTTCCAGCAGGATCTCCAGAGCTCAAAGCACGAGCAATTATAGCTTAAACTGAAGGGTTAAGACACTGTGATCAAAAGCAGTAACAACTCCTGTCATCAATGGACTGGCACTGAAGGGGGAGTTATAATTTTTACCAGTTAGGTCACTTTTTTGCCTTCCTTTTGCTCTACAGTTCCTGCACCAGTATGATATTTTAGTAGTAATTTGTATTCTGTTACTGCCTGGTTGTCATCAAAGCCTTAACATGCAGTGAAAATTTTCTACAGAGGTCCCGGTGCTGAACACTTTCCATTTCCTTTTTGACCAGAAATCTTTTCCAGGGGTTTTTCCTGTGCGCTAGAAACATGTGATTAAAAAAACTGCTCTCAAAACTTATCGAGAGAACATTCATCTCACATTTGTTCATTCTGAGATTACAGGTGCTTGCTTAACTTTTGCCACATGTGGTTTTAGTTTCCTTTTGTTTATTTGTTTTAAGGGATTTACTCAAGACAATGTTCAAATCCAGATCTTAGATCTTTCCAAAACTTGTAACTCTATTTTGTTTTATTCCATTGCAGAGATGGAATTTTTGTTTTCCCAAGTAACACGTGGATAAGGACATAAGGATAAGGTGTCAAGATCATAGCTTCAAAAGTGCACAGTGCAGCTAAATGGTAGTTCCACTTCATAATAAAAATTTTTGTTTACTTTTATTTTTTAGTTTTATACCTCAAAGAGTCAGGTACGGACTACATACACCCCAATGAAAGTGAAAGTCCCTTCTAGCTGCTGTAGGTAATCAGGTTTCAGATAAAAATCATAGCACTTTTCAAGTTTTTTCTCTGAATCTATCATCTGATCCTGACTTGCTTGAAATCAGAAATTCAGATCCTTTCAGACTCTTTCCAAAGGTCCAGTTTGATGTTTTCAGAGCATTGCAAGCCTTTCACTACAGGTCTTTTTTGTGAAGCCTTTCACTTCCCAACAGTTTTGTCCAGCTGGTGGCAAATATCAATTAATGTGCAACTTTCATGAGCTGATGTACATTTTTAATGTAAAAAAAGGATGAAAATGGCCTTGAAAATGTGGACATTTCCTTTTCTGAAAGTACTGCACAGACATATCTTTGTTATACTAGAGTGAGCTGCCACTGTCCGAGTTTCTTGAAACTAGCTAAAATCATCTTAACGTGCTGCATTGCAGACAAAGCTTTTCAATGTTCAGTTCTCTTCACTGAAGTGTTTTCCTTCCTTGGCTCTCAGCCACAGATTAATAGTCTGTAACCTAGCTCGCTCTCAAAAATGTCAAATTTAATTGAAAAAGGAAAATCAGAAAATAAAAAGTTATCTGGCATAACTCCTCTGGGTCCCACTTCTACAAGCTCTGCAGGTTCTCCTGCTTCATTAACCAACCCTGCATTAGCAGGCTAAGCCATCAGTATCACTGTCCCCTCTGCACCTCTGCGGGGAGTCCCAGGAGCACTGTCTGGCCATCGTGGCACTGGAGCAACCGGGTTGCAAAAAGCAGCTGTGGCACAGAGCAGTAACAAATGTCTGCTGCCCCCTTTGCCTCCCACCTCTGTGAATAAGCTGAAAAAGGCAAGAGCACAAACTGTCACATGGCTAAGGACACAGGTTGCCCTCTGTACTTTGTTATTTCTTGGTCCAACGCTGCGTGCCCCGTGGGGGTGTAGGAGGGGAATAGAAGCTGTCAAAAGCACAGGCATGAGCAACTGAGCTCTTAGAGGACATCGTGGATAGAGTGGGCCAGAAGTTTTCTTAAGAAACAAAGGGTTAAGCATAAAGCATTTGGTTCAGAGCTTCCTGGTTTGTTGCGCTTTGGGTGAATCCAAGGCAGAGTTGTGAAAGAGCCTGACGTCCTTCCCTTTGCAGCAAGGGAATCTGCGAAGCTGCCAACGGCAGCACCTACACGGCTCTGGAACTGGGTGCTGGGAGCCACCCACTGCTCTGTGAATTTGCCAGCCTGATCAGTTTTGCCGTGTGCATGACCTGTGAAGCTGGTAGGAATATCAAAACCACAACTCTACTCTCCTGTAAATTTACTGAAGAGCAGAACCCTGGGGTTTTGGCTCAATATCGTGCTGGGGAAAACTGTCAAAGTATAGAATTTTGTCCATGACCAGCTGTATATAGCTGTTGTGAGTGTATACCCACCCCAAGCTGTGTTTGATAGGTCCAGTATGCCTCAGTTATCAAAGCTTTCCAATGCTTTTATCTGACTTAGCGTCCAGCAGACTTGAGAGCTTTTGTATCTTACAGCAAGGAAATTCGCTTCTATAGGATCTTAGTGTTACAGTATTTACGGAAGATGGTAATTGTGCCTTGACAGGAGAGGGGTTCAAAATATAATAGAGTACCATCCAGCTCTGGGAGGGTCTCTTCAGGTAGGTATTCATAAGGCTTCTGTATCTGCACACCAGCAGAATCCAGCTGAGCCCATTTTCTAGTCTGCAGATAGAAAACTGTGTTGATCTAGAAAGCAGCATAGTGCTGATGATTATCCATTCAGAGAAAGCATGCACATAAGGCTTTTCAGGTTTTGGTTTTTTTATTATGCCTGTGCCACTTGCTAAAATTATTCTGTTTCCTTTCCTGAATCTTACCTCATAGGGAGGCAAAAGGCAGCAGAGAAACAGCTGAATCCATGTTAAAAAATGGAATTCTCAGTCCATTACAGACATGCAGCGAGTCCTCAGTATCTATACAAGTCATAGGCTTTTTTCCATCTTCACACAGGACCACAGAATTGTAGGAGGAGAGAAATTTATAATTGATCAGGAGCCATCGTTACAACAACTTGCCACTTACCTGTTCACCATTGAATTTGTTGCATAGGATGTGCATCTGTGAGGAATTTATTAAGAAAAGTGTTAATTTCCATAGAATACTCCTTTTAATTTTTTGGGCGTGTGGAGGGGGCCCTTCATCCTCTGATAGCAGTCCTCCAAGCAGAAATGAGAAGACTTGGTACAGACACAGGAGGTCACTCTCAGGTAATATATTTGGAAAAGGAGCTTACCTGTTCATTTGTATGATTTAGCTCTGTTGGTCCAGTTGGATCCTTCCCCAAACAAGGGGAGGACTGTGCTCCTTTTGAGAGGTTCTCTCTCAAACTCTAGAGGTTCTCCTTTGGTTTTGAGAACCAAATCTGGAGGGGTAGGGGGCTCCTCAGAAAGGAGCCTTTTCCTCACTGCTGCCTAAAGCTAGAAGGACTCCCTTGGCAGGAGTTAGGGCTTGCAGGATGTTTTTAGCTGATGGAAAAGTGCCAGAAGTAAAGCTATCACTCATAGCTAGTCTACATGAGGGGGCGGTAGACTATAGCTGCCAAAATACCCTTTTCCTTTAGAACTGGAGGCTGTGCTGATTAGTGGTTAGAACAAGAGTGGGGTAATGGATGTTCTCTTCACAGCTCTGTCATTGACTTGCCTTAGGCAAATTGCCTCACTTCCCTTATTCCTAAGTTTCCTCAGCTGTAAACTGTGAATAATCATACTTGTGCCTTTGCAAAGTTCTTTCAAGAAGTTAGGCAATAGAAACAGAGTATTATCTTTATGACTAGTCTAGGACTGTCTTCTTGCAGGCAGACAATGTTTTCCCAGCACGCCAAGGAGGTGCAGCCAATAATGGATTACTTTTTGGTTCGGTTGTGTGTTACAACTCCTCTTCCAGGTGAAGTAGGTTTTAAATGTTCTTGTCCCTGTGGGTGTTGCTTGGTCTCCTCTCCTGTTTGAAGGTGGGTAAGATCTTGCTTCCCTTTTTTATCTTTGGCACAACAGTTTAAGGCAGTTGTTCTCAGGATTTTTTAAAGAGAACACAAAACAATCTGCACCTGCAACAGTCATGATCCAGCCATTTTCCATAGATGGAGAAAATCCACTGCAAGCTCCCATGCAGACCTCATATTCATAGAGAGCCTTGCATTTTCAACCACTTCTAAGAAATGCTCTTTCCCCATCAAAGCAGACCATTCAGCTAACACTCAGCCTGAGTCTTCTTATATCAGGGAATCCGCTCAAGCTTACTTTAACAAACTTACGATCACTTTTACAAGGATTCATTGGAACAGGTGGATAAACTATTTTCTGTAAAATAATCATCCACCTTAAAGTAACACTAGATGAAAACTGGAAGAAATACTAGCACACACAAATACTAGCAAAGACGTAAAAGCCAGACTCCTGGGGAATATAATGTATTTGCAGTTACACTGAAGGGCGTTTACTGCCTACAAACATTTTTCAATTTGAATAACTTCATAAAGGCCATGACAGTAGCTACTGAGCATTTATTCAGAAATAGCAGTATCCAGTCTCTTAAAAGACTAGGAGAATAACTAGGTAAATTTCACTTACATGGCTACCTACCTCCCAAACTTCCTCTTAAATGTTAAGTATCTTAAATATAATTTGTGGTCCAGCTCAACATAATCTGTGTAAAGAATTTGTTTGATCCATCACTGCCCCCCCCCCCCCCCCCCCCCCGCCTCACAGAATGGATAGGAAGAAATAAAGGTAGTTATCTGGTACTAATGATTGCTTCCTAATAAATTAAAACTGCAGTATCTAAGACACTGGGGGATCTCTCTGATGGCAGCCAGGCGATGGATGCCATAGAAACGCATGTACCTTCAAGGTATCTTTGCAAGAGCTAATATGATTATGAGGGTTTGAGGGTTGCAAGTGCATTGTTACCTCTGCTTGTTTAGGGTTGTGGGACAGTGTCAAATGCATCTCTGAGACAGTGAGTTTGAGTCATTAAATGCTGCTGAGATTATAAGAGTTATCAGGAACATCTCGGTTCAAGCACTCTCAATTATCCAAGCAAAAATCTCTTAAGAGCCATTGGTGTTTCCTTCAAATGGTAATTCATGTTATTTCTTTATCAGTATGTTGGACATACATAAGGATTTGAAATCTCATTCAAAATTAGTAGTTACACTAATAGCTACTTTTTTTATTCATTCTTAATAATTATTGGAGAAATTAATTCCATTTCTCTTAGAGTTCTTTAATAAGGAAGTGCAAGCTGTCTTTGAAGTACTAGCAGCCCAGTTATTCCTCAGTGTTACTCTGACTCAGCATGCATCCATCTTCCTTCAAGGCTTTAAGCTCTTCTGTTTATCAAGCAAATCAGCAAATAAGTCAAAGCACAACTCTAAAACTGAATCAGTCTTATCAGCAATACAGGAAATACAATTCTGCTAGTATTTTATGGCACACACAGCCATCAAAGAATAGTCTTTATCCAAATCAGATTAACTTTCCAGTAGATCAACTAGAAGTAAATTATGGAGAAAGGTAAATGTACTTGAAGGTAAAGGGAAAAGTCTTAGATCTCAAATCTAACATACCTCTGCTGGAGACATGTCACTGATCAAAAAGAATTTTGCCAAAAAAAAAAACCCCAGAAATCTACAGCATTTCTTTATAATCCAGTGGAAATATTTTTAAAAATTTCCAGACATTCACATTCTTATTATTAAAGCAAAATGATGAAAGAAAACAAGAATAAGGATGTTTGAGAAAAGTATAAGCCTTTTTCTACATGGAACCGTATATTTTTTATTTCCTTTTACCCCATTTATTTCTGTGATGATACGAGTAGATTTTATAGAGTCTGTCCATCTGTCCACTCTGTTTACTTTGGGTTAGCTCCCAATGAGTAAGAGAGAGATTCACATAGGTCTAGGCTTTCTCAGAATAGTTGCATACTATCCTGGGTGCAAAGTTCATCAGAGTTTGCATTCTGGGATTTTTTTCATTGTTGGTTGTCCACTAGAATCTCATGGATTTATCAGTCTTGGGGTCAAATTCAAAAGATCCCATGATTCCTCTGATCTCATTGTTCATGTGTTTTTAATGATTCCACCACCATTTTTATATCGCCTATGGACACAACTAAACCCTGAAAATCAGATAGTCATCACTATCAACAGGGTGATCCGTATGTTGTGATAGTCCTACAGCTTTGATGATTTTGGATAAAATTGAAACTGCTTTTACCGTAGCCACTACTGTGCTATGTGGATACTATTTGAGATGAAAGAGAAAAAAACATAGCGGGTCACATCAGAGGTCCTTCCCATAAAGTATCCTGTCCCCAGCAGTGACTTGTCATGTATGCAAAGGAAAAAGTATAAGAACAAGGAATGGATATAATGAAACTTTTTTCAAAATGTTATTCCAAGTTATTTTGTGATGTAAGGTATTTTCGTGGTGGTGCCTTGTTTCTTGTTTTGATCAAGTAGCACTGATGGCTAATACAGGCAAAGGGCTGCCTGCAAAATGAGCCACCAGCACTGGCTGCAAAGCTGGAGGATCTGGGAGGCTCTTTTGCTTTGGGATCTGAGCATAGATCGTCTGAGAGCATCTGTGGCATACCACTAGTCTCACCTTCCCTTTCGGCAGAGGTCTCTGCCAGATGCCTTCCTGATACTTGTTACTCCTGAGAGCTACTGCCGATCGCAGACTAGCCCAGCGTTGGCTGACCAGGTGTCTGGGCTGTGGTCATTGATGGTACACTATTTAAGGGGATGCTTTGCCTTTGTTTGCAACACCAGGCAGTGCACAGGCAATGCAGTGATAGATCTGCAGGACTGCGATTCCAATGAAACACAGAGGTCACGGGTGGGACCTGGTTATCAGACCCTCCAACGTACTAAAGCGCTTACCTCCCACTGAAGCTGCCTGTTTATTTGTTCATACAAAATTCCAAAGCGTGATCTAAAATTAAACTTCCGATTTTGTCTGTAGTGGAAGTTAATTAGCACATCTCAACTTGCCCACCAATATCAGTTTCATTTGGTGTTAAGAACAAGTTTAGCACACAAGTCTCTCTTTTTTGGAGCAAACAGCCTATGCTTATTATCATATTAAAGGAATGCCACTGGTTAAATCAAGCAATGAATATAAATAGCTGTATTACTGCCATCAGGCATCAGTGTTTATTTAGTGGATGTGAATCATGCGTGCCTCTTTGATCTGGCTTTGACTAAGCCATTGCTGTTTTCATACAAAAAAGGTTATTTGCAAATGCTGCAAGAGTATTGTATACATTAAACATGGAACTAATCAATATGGCACGCTCTCTGCCACTCCTGCAGCCCTGTGCGCTGCCACAATGTTTTTAAGTGCTGTGAATGTCTCTGTGAGTGCCTGGATCCCTGAAGACACTCTCAGCTCCTTCCTTTGGACTAAGGAAGACCAAGATTGAAATCTGGGCCCTACTGAAATCAGTGGCCATATCACTATCAAGTTCCTGTGAACGGTATATATCTGGCAGCAGAAAGAACAAAAACAATCAGAGACAACACTAATTTATTTGTGGCCTGTTTTGATTACAGTGCATTCAGGAAAGTATTTGAAAGAGAAATTTGTTTGTGCATAATCAGATAAGCAGCTACTCGTGCTCATTACCCACACTGAACTTTTTATTACTGCTTGCTAGCACAAAGCTCCTGTGCAGAATTTTAAAACTGAGCACACGTGGCTCCCCTTCAACAAACTGAGCGTATTGTTGTGAGTGTTAGAAAAGCAAAAGATAACCCATAGGTACTGCCAAAGTAATGTTATCACAGTCACTATGATAAACAACTTAGAATGGGGCTTATTCTAATGCCAAATATTAACCTGGGCAAAATAGCTGATAGGAATAGTGTTTATTCAACCAAGAGACATAACTGACCTCAAATGCTCTCTAATAAGGGAACTGGGGATGGCAAAGGAGGGGAAAGAATTGCAGAAATATCCAAACAATTAGATGTTACTCAAACCTGAGAGTACATCTCTCCCTGTCTCTCTGTCTCTCTGTTACTTCTGCTATGATACAAGGTCAGAGGAAGGTTTAAGTTGTAAAAGAAAGCTGAACCTCAAGGTTTTGAGAAAATTTGATCTTCACTTTTACATCTGTAGCAACATCAGATCAGTTTTGTATGGTGTGGGATTTTTTCATTATCGTTTGATGCCATTTTAGATATTAGTTCGCTTTGTTTTTACTTGCAGGTCTTGCAGAGAAGGAGTTTTGAACTTATATGGAATGCTAACTGTATGAGGAAATTATAGCGGACTAGCAAACTGTTTCTCTTAGAGTCTCTGATATTTTGTAATGGCCTGAATTACACCATAACTTTACCTAGTTTTGGAAAAATGGTGGGAATTTTTAAAATGAAAGTGAAATGGTGATTATTTTTAAAAAGATTCACCTTCAGAGGTGAAAGTGAAAGGATTCACCTGAAGAAGTAGGGAGTTTGGTTGTGTTCTTTTATAAAATCCATACTCTCTTCATGTTAATGGTATGATATTCTCTTGTCTGAGTGCGTGTTATTACATCAAAGGGCTTGTCAAAGGAATCAAGTCAGAACAGCTAAACGATGACCCGGATAAGGGTCCTTGAGGAAACAATAGAGATGCTGTTATTGGGGAATACCTTCTAGCTGGCTTCATCCCAAACTGGAATGATTTATTTTTCACCAGGCTAAGTCTAGAACCCCAGAAGGGCCCAAATCTTTGAGAATCTGATAAATTCTTGATAAATTTACTGTGAGGGGAACAGATATGTTTAGCTTTCAGAGTTTAGACTGTGAAATAAACCAAAGAATTTGTTTCTCCCAGCCCAGAAATGAAGACTAGTTGGACTGAAGGGTAGAGTGACCACATCTCACTTATTTTAAGAGGTGCTCCTCACTTCATTCAATGTTATATGTAGAAAGGGAAGGTGGGTCAATCAGTCAAACCTTTGTAGAACAACTGTAACTGATGTAACTATTGATTGAAGCTGTTTTTCACTGTAGAATTGAGTTTGAAGAAATATAGTCTTTTAACATAAACTAAGCCAAAGCTTTAAGAATGCTTTCAAACTGTTTTTTTGTTCTTTTAGGAGAGGCCAGAATTGCATACCTTGAATTAAAATTATGGCTGTGACTTCATGGTTAAACCATGACATCACCTCAGGCTTCTGCTTCTTGCACCTGTACCAAGGTGAGGAAAAGGCATGCACGGAAGAACATTTCTGAACAAGATGAATTAATGTGTGTACAGCTTGCTCTATGTGTTACTGAAAGGTTTCACTGGCTTTGTAGAGATAGTACTATCCTGTGTTATGTGCATACCTCCTCACTGCAGTAGCAGAACACTGCTGTGCCTTGCATTGGGGTTTAGTTAGGCTTTGCCACAGTCTGTGTAGGTAAGAGCGGCCAGAAACTCAGTCCATTTCTCAAGATACTTTGACACTTCAAAATATGTTTTCATCCACTCAATCAAAAGCTGCTTCTGTCTCCCAAAATTCAGTTTTGACTATTTTTTCAATCCTCCCTATAGTGGATTCCTTCTGGAGTCTCCCACCATAGTACTAAAATTCAGATTACTGTCTTAATGAATGCTGTAACAGGTGAAGCCACTACAAAAGGCACCTGAAGAAATAGCCTTTTCCCTGCATTAATTCTGGATGAACAAACTGGTGTTGACATTGTGAAACACAGTTTCAACCTTTACCCTCCGCTCTGCTGCCAACCCCTCCATGTGCTTTGGCAGTAGCTTCAATGGGAGCTCAGCTCACATGGAGGGAAATTAGAGGGCAGGTGGTGCAACGAGAGCATGTTAGTGTTCAGGCAGTGAGGCTGCTTACCTTGCCCCAGTTCAGGTGCAGAGCCAGGTGCTTCTCTAACATCATAAAACAAATAGCAGAAACTGCTGGTTGTGAAGACAAACATTTGCCACGTTACAGATCCTTATCAGAGGGAATGTGTGCTTGCTGTTTGTTGGTATGACTTTCCAGGAACTGGAGATACACGGGGTCAGAAACTACTGCCACCTTCACTGGGCCTGAGTTTCCACCCTGGGTGTCTCTACTGTTTGAAACCACAGCTTGCTCTTTTTCTCTCCTTCCCTTCCTCCTTCTCTCCTTCTCTTTCTTTCTGCTTTCTTTCATCTTTTTCTGAAAACTGTTCTGCCTTGCTTCTCTATCAGCTCTAACATATAGACAAGACCATAGCTTTCATTTCTGTCCATATCTAATGCTCTTGAGAGCAGGCTTTGTCAATCCTTTTTAAAAACACACGATTCCTCATGCTTCTGGCCATGCTTCCTCATGGCACCCTGGCCCTGTCAGAATTTAGATCCTCTTTGCAAATCTCTTCTCAAGAAAACTGGATATGTTTGTATGTATGTATATATGTATGTATGTATATGACCTGGGTGAAGGCACAGAGTGCACTCTCAGCAAGTCTGCTGATGATACTAAACTGGGCGGAGTGCCTGATACCCCGGAGGGCTGTGCTGGCATTCAGTGGGACCTGCATAGGCTGGAGAGTTGGACGGAGAGGAACCTCCTGAAGCTCAACAAAGGCAAGTGCAGGGTCCTGCACCTAGGGAGGAATAATCCCATGCCCCCATACAGGCTGGGGGTTGACCTGCTGGAAAGCAGCTCTGCAGAGAAGGACCTGGGAGTGCTGGTGGACAACAAGTTAAGCATGAGCCAGCAGTGTGCCCTTGTGGCCAAGAAGGCCAATGGTCTCCTGGGGTGCATTAGGCAGAGTGTTGCCAGCAGGTCGAGGGAGGTGATCCTGCCCCTCTCCTCAGCCCTGGTGAGGCCTCAGCTGGAGTACTGTGTCCAGTTCTGGGCTCCCCAGTACAAGAGAGGCATGGCCCTACTGGAGAGAATCCAGTGGAGGGCTACAAAGATGATGAGGGGACTGGAGCATCTCTCCTGTGAGGAAAGGCTGCGAGAGCTGGGCCTGTTCAGCCTGGAGAAGAGAAGACTGAGAGGCGATCTCATCAATGTGTACAAGTATCTGAAGGGGGAGTGTCAAGAGGATGGGGCCAGTCTCTTCTCTGCGGTGCGCAGAGATGGGACAAGAGGCAGCGGGCACAAACTGGAACACAGAAAGTTCCATCTAAACCTGAGAAAAAACTTCTTGACTGTGAGGGTGACAGAGCACTGGAACAGGTTGCCCAGAGAGGTTGTGGAGTCTCCTTTGCTGAAGGTATTCAAAACCCACCTGGACGCAATCCTGGGCAATGTGCTGTAGGTGCCCCTGCTTGAGCAGGGGGGTTGGGCTAGACGATCTGCAGAGGTCCCTTCCAACCTTGGCCATTCTGTGATTCTGTGATATATAAAATGTGGATTCATGGCTTCTTGTTCATCAGATTTCCTTGTATTAGCCTCTTCTCTGTGCCCTAACTCAAGGATATACCATGTGCAAGGAAACAGCTATCTCTAATAGCTCCTTAGGACCTACAAAGAGAAAACCCTTCAGGAATTAACAGCTTGATTTGCCAATTTCTTAAATAGATTAGCGTAGGTTTCTAACATGAACATACTCATAATAGTTTTTTGACTGGCTGTCCAATTTCAATGAAGGAGTGCAAAACCTGAGGATAATTATATTCCTAGTGACTCTATCAATAACTCTGCAGAAAAGAAAGATTGCAGTGTGAGCTCAACACTATTAGACACCGCAGAATCCGTCTATACAGAAGTTTTTATGAGTAGCCAGCCACAGGAAAAGCGGAAGTCCAAGCCTGCACAGTATGAGATGCACAAAATCCCAGCCAGAAGTATCAGCACCACAGGAAGCCAGACCTCATCCGTTGTGCTGTGCATAGAGCTCCCTGTCATTGCAAATTCAGGAATAGGACAGGAAGCTTGTGTATTATCTGTGCGTTATGTCAGCTCATTACCATAGTATTTAATATCCTGGTAAGTCCGGTTAAAAAAAGCTGTCTTTCAAGACAAAGTGCACATCACAACCATTAAATAATCAGTTAGGTCGAATACCGCAATAAATTTCACTGCATGGGGCCTTTCTGAAGTCTGTAGGTCTCTGCACAGATGCAGAGCTCTGCCTTTGCATATCTTATTGAAAGATTATGATCAAACCAGTTAACTGAGCCCTGCCTTAATGGTCTATTGAGCCAGTGAGGGTTTCCAGATAATATAATAATGTTATATTGTATTTAGATAGCTGAGTATGTGATCAATCAGCGTCCTGCAGGGCTGTTCTGTAAGTAGGGTTTCTAAATTTACTAAATAATTACTGTTTGGTTCTGCTTCTGGAGCTGAGTTAATTTTCCGTAATAACCAACATTTTTATGATTTATTTCTGGATTTTTAGGTGCTCTAAATAAAGATCCTAAGGGTGAATCTGAACGAAGTGGCTCGTGGTATGCGTTTCCCAAAGAAGCAGGGAGGAAAGATTTGTCATGTGATTTTTTTTCTTTCTTTAATTAACAGGTGTATCTTTCCTTTCTTATTTTGGTGTTGCAAGTTAAGTTCCTTGTATTTTCAGGGTGAATGTGCATGTCTCCTAAGTGCTTAACATATTCATGGCTTCTTCCCTCTCGAGATTTCCTTGTATCAGCCTCTTCTCTGTGCCCCTAGCCTTGGCCTGTTTCCAGCCTGAGGAACATTCAGAACTCTCATCACACCTCATACTAGTAGCTAATCTCCTGA
Organism: Struthio camelus; assembly: GCF_040807025.1. NCBI lineage: Eukaryota > Metazoa > Chordata > Aves > Struthioniformes > Struthionidae > Struthio > Struthio camelus. The sequence continues at coordinate 54,888,680 of NC_090946.1, read as the reverse complement.
ACAAGAGGAGGTGGATATGTTTCCAATATTATTTCTGCCTGATTTATGCCTCAGTGAAGGCGGACCAGTCTTTATTTGGAGAAATTTTTGAGGTGGGCTGGCACTAGCATCTGTTTGTGGTTACTTGCATGTTCCTGGAGTGCTCTGCTAATATCACATAGAAAAAAGCGCTGGGATGCTATTGGCAGGATAAGCAGCCTCGCTGGAGTGTGTAGCAGGTTTTAGTACAATGTTCTGACACAAAATTTTACCTTAATGCTGTAACCCAGGCGCTGCTCAGAATAAATACTCTGTTCTTACGGAAAGTTACATATGCAGCTAAGCAGAGAAATCCCAGAAGAATGTTCTGTTTCCAGCAATGCTCCAGGGAAGAAGCTGGGATAGGTTCATTCTCTGACTGTAACTGTGAGATTGCCTCTTCCCCAAGGTCCTCTATCGACCTCATCTGTGCTACGAGATGCCTACAGGTATAAATCTGCCTAGACTAGAGTGTGCATGGTGCATAGTAGAAATGAAGGGTCACTTGTGGGGGATAGTGACCAGAATTTGAGGGAAAACACATTTGGGTTCCGTATCCTGCACTTTCTTCCTTCCCAAAACTCCATCTACTTTCCCTCTCTGTCTTGCTCTCTCCTTCAGTAGTCCTCCATCTTTTGATTAAAATTCCTATTCCTACCAACACTTCTCCTTCATGCCCTCATTGTCAACCCCACTGGTGCTGCTCTTGCCCTCTTCCCCATTCTGCCCTCTCAATATTATGTCTCTTTCTTGTCTTCGCATCCAGAAAAAGGTTTTTATACACAGAGGTGGGGTGGCATCTTGGCTGCACTCTTCCTCCTACCTGCCCTAAGATTTCACATCGCGACTGAGAGTCTAGGACTTGCAGTGGTCTTGAAAGAGAGTCAGAGATGGGAGAGTTACATCCTACTTGCGGATCTGAGATTCAAACCCAAACAGATTTTGGGCTTGCTTGAAATGCATTGTTCTGGTCAAGCACGTAGTTAGCTTTTGCATAAAACTTTTGCTGTAGAATTCAACTGAGTTCTGTGCCCTGCATTATTCAGCTGAAATAGCAATTCAGAATCTCTATAATAAACTCCTTCCTGAGCAAATGCACAAACCGGGCTTTTAGTAACAGCAGTACGATAACTTTGTGACGTTTAGTTCTAAGTGGATAAACAAGCCCCTGAGAGACAGGGAGAGGAGGAAGATACTTACTTTCTCACGTCTCAAAAGGCACTGATGGGAGGTAAATATCTCATGATAACCACACCCCCTGTCATCCTCTATTAGTCACATCATACACTTCCTGAACACAACACTTCTTCATAGTCCCCTGACGTTTTGCACGTCTCATAAGAACGGTGACTAGTTTTCATCCTCGGGGCTAACACCAACTCAAAATACAGTTCAGTGAGCCTTAACAGGAATGTTTAATTGACTACGTACAGTGTGCAAAGCTTCACAGAAGCTGTATTTACTCTTTCCAGAAAGAAAATGCAATTGAATAAGATATGATTGGTATGTTTTGACCTTAAGCTTTTGCTGTATCAGTCAAAATGGAGCTGAATGCTTTCTAGCTTTTACTGCAAAAGCCTGAGGGCGACGTGCTATGGCTCTGCCAAATGCTTGGAGCAAGTCTGCAAGGTGGGATAAAGGTTTCCTTCTGCTAATCCCTGCTTTTCCCATGCCTTGGGATCATAGGACACTGGTCCGGTCAGTCCCTAGGACAAGGACTTCCAGGTGGTGCATTCATAGACTCTAAGGTAATGGGTGAGCTGACAGCTAGAGGAAAATTCCAGCTATGCTCTGTTCTGGCTGCAAATGAGGGTGGCAGCCTATAAGACTTCGAAGTAACTTTGAAAACTGGGGGCTATTTTAGCTAATTTCTCTTGTCATTTCTCCATTCAAGCCATTGCAGAGAGGTCTTTCCAAGGAACGAAAGAGAATTAGACACCAAAATCCTATTGGTTTGCTGTGAATGATTTTAGTGGGCTTCAGTAGCGATGATGTCCAAATGCTTCCCCGCCCTTGGGATTTGTATATCTAGCTGTCTTTCATTCTTTTGAAAAATTCGCTTTTGCAGATTTGTCAGCAATATATTGTGATGCTGCTGCTGTTTGTGATAAAGAGGTACATGACACCTGCTAAGCCCATTGTGGGCAGTATAGAGTCTTCTCACTTCTTGCCTGGCCTGGATCATCAAAAAGGTGAATTTTTATTCATTTTTACTTGCTACCACATTAAGGATGAAGACATAGAGTGGAACTGGGCTAGATTAGGTGTTCATATCACTGTGGATCCAGTCCTTCCATCAGATAAATGCAGATAAAATCCTTCAACCCTCCTCAAAGATTCCTCTTCCAACTGTGATAGGCTTGAGTTAAAAATAGTAAGGTAGAACTGGGCAACTGCTGCATATGACAAACGCAACCAAAGGCTGTTGTGGTTCGAGACCTTAATAAAAACATTATGTCCACGCATAAGCCAAATACCTTTTCCTGGAACATAGGATGCTTTCTTTTGTGTGTGAGGCTCTGACCACTGAGTCACTTCCTGTGGGTTTGCATTGTGTAGATTAGCAGGTGCAATTCTAGGCACGTATAGAAACTTCCTTTCTTACTACTCTCCTCGGGTTTTTCCTCAGCTTCCTCAGAAGTTCAAACTTCTCTATTTCCTTATCCACTGTACCTCTTTCTTCATCTCTATCTCTACACCTGCCTGTCCCTGCTATCTACCCAAGCTTTCTTCCTGATGGCTTCTTTCACTTCTTTCTTTCTTTCTTTCTTTCTCTTGGCCAGCAGTCTTAGAAAAGATGGTGAGCTAAGCTACTCTGTTGACTAGCAAAGCTAACTTCTTACAAGAAAGCCTTTGTCTACAGCCATCATTGCAAAATCTGAAATTATGTTTGATGGGTAACTTTTTACAAATGGAAGAACAGAGGTGGGAGAGGTTGTCAAAGATAAAATACTGACAGAACTAGAATGCATCAGGAATCCTGCTCCTTCAAAAATCTCGTACCGAAGCTGTGGTCAGCACATGTTGATACTAGAGTAGCTATTTTAGCTGAAGTATCAAGGTTTTCATCAAAACATCTAAGTCAGTAAAATGCACTGTGAGTTCAGATGCTCTGTGTTACTCCTGTATTGTTCTGCTGCCTGCATGGGAATAGCTACGCTGAAATGTTGCTTTAACCATCCCAATCTTTGCGCAGATGACCTCTCCGTCTTATGTTTACTTATCTTGTGAACAAGTACGGATGCTCCTTATGTGGGTTGTTTTTCAGAAAAGAAAAATTAAAGTAATGGAGCATATATCATTCTTCAAACACAAATCCATCCCTTCATTGTTTCTTTTCCCTGTTAAATTTGTAGCTTAACCATGAGCAGCTCTTTTAAAGTATTTCTAGCAACTGTCTCCTTTCAGACTACTTCACAATATTCTGGAGGGACTCCTCTAGTTTTTTTTTTTTTTAAAAAAAGAGTATACAGCCAAAAAAAAGAAAGCTGGAAAAAATGTATTTTCCCTTTTGAAGACATCTTTCATTTAGAAGGACTGCATGTCTACTACTCTGCCAGATAAGCATGAGAACATAGTGATGAGTTTGCTGAATGAGAGCATGCCAAAATGGGAGGCAGGAGCCTATCACCAAGAATTGTGCTGCGATTAGCTGATATTCTGGAACGACAGTGTTTAAAAATACAATGACAGAAGCAAATGGTTTCAAACCTTGCCAATACAAACGAGCACAGGGGAGAAGCCGAGAACAATCGTGCCTCTGTTCTCCGTTTTCCAGAGCTTGCCCCTGGCCAGGGATGGGGAAGGGATGGGGAAGGGGGAAGGACCTAGACTCAGAAGTGTGTTGAACGTTTGTTTGTTTTTTCAGAAGAAAAGGAGAAGTGATTGAGATGATGGTGCTTCACATCCCAGAGGGAGTTTCGTTTGACAGATAAGCACCCTGAGTCATGAGCTGAATACGTGCCTAAACGTTTCAGTCTTTGAAGGAAATCCTATCAAAGTTTGCTGCTGCGGTTGAACGTGCTGACTCAAAGCCCTTAGTACGTGAGCTACTGGGGAGCAAATGTGGCTGGCAGGCAGTCGCACAGTGGGCTGCGTGGAAATCAGGGGGGCAGAAATTATTCTTTGCATGAACTGGAAGCAATCTTGGTATGTGAAAAAGCAAGCTGTTTGTTTCAGGGAGGAGGCTGGGTTTGGCTTTATTCCATGTGCTTATTTGAAGGCTATTATAAAGAAATGCAAATCATGATTTATTTTTACTGTGCTGCGTGATGAGACTCAAACTTCACAGGCAGAGAGACAAGTTTCTGGACTCTGTCCATAAACTATCTAAAGAAAAAAAAACCTCACATGATACAGTTTGTTTAAAATGATTATGAGTACCTGAAAAAAGCTTAAACGGGATCTGCAAAGGACAACAGCAGCTACTTGTCCTGGAGGGGCTGGCTGCAGAAGGAGAGACATTTTGATCCGCTGGCCAAATAACATGAATCTTCTGGGGGGATTCGGCTGTTTTTCATTAATTGAATTTGTCGCACAATAGGAGTTTTCATTTCTTCCTCTCTTGTGTTTTCACATGTATGTGAAACGTGTTTAATGTACATCTTATATTTCATTCTTAGTCACCAGAGACCTCACACAGTCTTTTTTATTCTGGCCATGAAGAGGGTTGGCACGATTTTTGAGAGACAGAATTAAAAAACACACATTTTTTCAGATTACTTTTGGAAAGTAAGGTACTAACTATATCCTGGCCCACGGTGAAATGCTTTTAATTTGTCATAAATCCTTTATTCTGATGAGGCTAAAAAAGGGGCACTTAGCTAATGATTAAAATGTTCTCTTACTGTACTAAGAAATGTGCTGCTGTGCAGTGCTATTTCCTTCCTTCTTACTCTGATGAAGCGGAATGGTTGAGAGTAAACTTGAGAGAAACTCGTTAGAAAATAAAACTCACAGAATCACTTGGGTTGGAAGAGCTCTCTGGAAGACATCTTTTCCAAACCCCTGCTTAAAGCAGGTCAACTTTGACATTAGCTCCAAGATTAAATTAGCTAGAAGCTAGTCACTTGCTGAGATCTGTGAGGTCTGATACCTGAAGGGCCAGTCGTGCTCTCCCCCTCAAAAATATTAAGGGGGCATTTAGCATATGAAGGAAACAAATATGCAGGCATTCCTCTAATTTCTGAAGCTGTGAGTTATGTGCACAGAATGAAGCGTCTGAATACTGTAAAGGAGTGGTGTCATCCTGATGTTTCTGATTACTTTATAGCTTTTACTTTTATGAATATCATGGTGACTTCTGATTTATTTAGGAAATACTTTTAACTTGCATAATGACTTCCATATTGACCCAGGTGCCTTTTCTACTTTACAGTTTCAAAGGCCTTAAACACTAATGCTAGTGTGACCGCTTGTTGAAAAGTGACCAGCAGAAGCATTCCCGCCTGAGCACAGCAGGAAATGGAAACACCGTGATGTTAGCAGCTGGGGAGGGTGCATGCTCCCACAGCACTGGGAAATGCAGGGGCTTTGCTTGCAAACGCTCCCTTCGGGATTCTCACTCCTACTTTCTCTCAGCAAAGGCAGACACCCGGTTCTGAGTTTTAGTCCAAATACTGCCTGTGAGAACAAACCACAATCTTCAGAGTACAAACACAGTTGGAGCTATCAGACCACCCCAGACTTGGCCTAGGAGCCTCCTCAACAACACAGGCCTGTAGGTGCAAGGTTGGCCGCTTCTGAGGCATTGCCTTTACTTGCTTATATATGGATATGCCCATATTTTCCAAGAAGAAAAGACAGGTAGTAATATCCTCTGCATAATATTGTCATTAAACAGTTGGTATAAGTTTGTGTTGCTCTGCTGGAAATAAACTCCACCACTTCATACCAGCTGTGCTAGTAATCCTATTTTTGTAATGCCTTTTTCCAAATAAGATTCCACAGTGAAGGAATGGAGTTGCAACAAGAGATCTATGAAATTGCTCGTCCAATGTCATGATCAGTACTGCTCTCCTTCTTCCAAAATTGAGAGTTCCTCATGAGAATTAAAAAGTACCACTAATAATCAAGCTAGGGTTCCTAAAGTCAAGCAAGACAGAAGACAGAGGCTTTAATGGGTTATTGGTATGTGACCCCTCATGATATCTCGGGCACCTACATGTTCTCATTAGGGGTGAAGTAGGAATGCTTAAGCAGATTAGTAAGATCATGTACTGTTCACTAGTCATGGTGCTCTCCTTTATTCCCTGGGAACGCAAATAATGAGCAGTTCAGATGCTGTGCGGGCAGCAAGACCACCTAGTAGAGACTGTAGGCACATCCAATTTAGCAGTGAGTTGGCAGCTGGCTGGCGCACGCCACAAAATATGCTGTATTTCTTTATCAAATCAATAATAAGTGTTCGTGTTTGTTCTGGTCTGCGTGCAGGAGCTCACGTATGCCTGCATACCTCGTAACTCTGCCCAAGCAATTACATCCCATACTTCCCTTTTCTGTGTTGCTGTATTAAGAGTTACAACATTACGGAGCTGTACAGAGAATAAGCCTATCAAAATACATACCAATATACAGCATTTCCTTACTCACTTATTGTTGCTTTGGAGCTCCAGCATATCTTCCTACTTCTCTTTTCCCCCCTGTTTTTTTAATCGTCTATACAGCATCTTCTGTCCTTTCAGTGATGCCTTTGCCCTCTGTCTGCATTCTGGCACTTGACTTTGAACTCCTCTCTCTCCCTTGTTGCTAGTCAAACAATTGGTGGCTGAGATTTACTAAGTCTCTTCTAATAGAAAAGAAGCAGAAGAAAGGGGTGGACAGAGACAAGAGGAAAGAGCACATGATGAGCCTGGCAGATGTTTGAGGGTTATCACTGGTCAACCCAAAAGTCAGTCCTCATGGTCACTCTCATGGAGCCTTGGAAAGCAGAGTCAGACATATTCCATTTACCAGTTCTGATGATAGCATAATTTTAAAGGCAGGCTAGAATTTGTTCAGCTCTGTCTCATCATCCTTGCAATACCACTGTATGTTTGTTGTGCTCTTTGTAAAAGTCAGTTGACATGTCATTTCTGCTCTTGTCCACCTTTCTGTTCCAGCACCAAAGAGAGGTCTTCTCTCAGCAGGTGCCATGTTAGCAATGTGACTTTTCAAATTTGTCTGCAACTCCGTGGGAATTTTCAGTAACTCTGTAATTATCCCTGTTTACCTGATGGAAGTCTTTTTGCATGTCCTATTTAGCATTTGCTAACTGCTGTTTGTGCTTGCCTCTCCCTGCTAACAATGGACTTTGGATTCTTTTTTTTTCTGTATGATTAGGACTTTGTTTTTAACTCTTACATAGTTGGTTTGAACTGTTTAGTAAGCACTGCATTTGATATTTGCTGCTGTTCTTTACAAGTCAAGGATCCTATCTGAAATCTTCAAGAATCCTGTTTGAAAGTATCAGCTAAAACTGACCTTGAGATTATAGGCAACACTGAAATCTCATGCTAATTCTATGTGATATGAAACCACACCGTGCAAAACTTTTCTCTCTTTTATACCTGTGAAAATGGCAAATTGATTGACTGCTCCTTTCTAAAATCAGACCAAACTTGTTTACAATTGAAGCTGCTAATATTACAGCAGCGCTGGATGCAGCTTCAGTATTGCAGTGATGGTTGTACAATGGTGCATATCCTTTCCTGCCAACTGATGCGGGATGTTTTCAGCAGCAGGCAGCTGGCTTGGGCGGGGAAGGGGATAGAGAGGAAACTATATCTTGCTGAAGTCCTGTGCTAGAGTGTGGAGGCACTAAAGGAGAGAAATACCCTAGAAGGATGAGTGTTTGGCCAGGCTAATAATAACAATCATTAGATCCACAGAGGCCCAATGTAACAATTCCTCTTAAATGTTTTTTAAGGTGATTAATTTACATTGAAATGAACAGATTGAAATACAGTTAGTAAAAATATTCAGGCAAGTTCACACAGGGAGTAATCAAAGTCATATTTTCTCCTTTCATATTTGACCCCTAAGAAGAATTGATCTAGGTGTAAATAACCTAAAAAGTGCCTCTAAACCCAGCTCTAGCCAACAGGAAACTTTAAGGACAGGGACTAAATTGTGATTTAGGCTGCAACGGTCTGGCCCAGTAGCTGTGTCCGTGCTAGTCCTGTTGCTTTCTCTTTTGCCTTGCTGGATCCACGTCTACCTGGGGCTCTTCTAGAGACTTCTGTTGCCTTGGGACATAGTTGTCAAGATAGCATCTTGGATGGACAGGATTCAGGGAGATTTTGATGGCTAGGAACGGCAGAAGGCAGACTGAATGCTCTATCAATCAGTAGCATTCATCCACATTGCTATTAAAACAGTGCAGTCTGCTGGAGCAAGTCTAATCTAAACAGTATTTTGCAAACATATGCATAGTTCAGAGCACTCTTGTATGTTGGTGCAAAGTGTTTTATGAGCACGCTAGAAGGAATGATTGTTAAAATGAGAAATTTCTCTAAAGTAAAGTGAGTTCCACAAGTGCTTTCTGAAGCAGCATTGAAAAACATTTTGGGAGGGAATGTATGCACACTTGAACCACTTTCAATACCTGTTTGAGAAAACACATTTTCAAAATCAGTTCTATTTCCTCCTATAGACCAAGCTGTGAAGTGAACACACTTGTTTTTAGATTTCCAAATTAGATGGTGCAATGACTCAGCATGAAAACCAGTCAGTGGCAGCAAACATGCCTTCTTTGAGGTGAGTGTTTAGAACAATCAAAATGAAGTAACACAAGCAGAAAAAAGAGATGAAACAGCCTGTTGTCCCCTATAGATTGAAATTCTTCCTCCTTTGGTGGTCTTACTACATTTTGTTTCCTTGCAAGCACCTGGTAAATGTAGGAGGAAGTTAACCCTATTTTTTATTTTAAACCCAGAATAGAAGGTACTGTTAAGAAGTTTTTGTATGAGGATAAACATTTTGTCTACCCAAAAAAGGCCACTTATGTAGGTTCTTATATTTAAAACTTATCTTCTATTTCCAATGGACCATTAAGCAACTGAAATCTTTGTAAAGATATTGGGTTAGCTGCAAGAAAGAGTTTCCCATAGCAACCTGTTGAATAGTTCTTAATTACATCAATAGTCACAGATTTTTTTTTTTAACTTAACATTTGCAAGTGAATGACCAGAGTTCTGAAGTTTGATTAAGGGTGAATTTCCTTGAATCCTAGCAGAACATTAGAGAATTTTTTCAAAAAGTACATCCGTGGTTTTTCTGCTATGCTTCTTCCATATTAAATAAGAGATGAGAATGTAATCTTGAATCCCTATTTCTCATTTAAGTTAATGTCCTTCTTTCATCTGCTAGCAAATGGAAAGCGTTCAGATATATTCCTTTGAATACAATGTTGGGAGACTGCAAATGTGATTTGATTCAGCAATGGTATTGCTGCTGCTTGTTACTGTGACAACAGAGCTGCAGAGCTCTCTGGATAGTGATGAAACAGGGGTTCTGGGTAGGAGTGAAATCTCCTGATTTTAAGTCTTCAGAAATCAGATACCTTGGGTTCTTTGCCAGTTTTATTAAATGTCCAGATGAACTTTTTGTCTGTATGCATCTTTTTCCCATTGAAAGTCGTGGTAATGGGATGATATTGTGCAACTATATAGGGCCTTTCATCCCACAGAGTTGCCAAGGGAATCTTCAAGCTGTCATGTCCACCACTGAGGTTCGGTGTGTGTAGGACAGTAGGCTTAAGGATCTGTGAAGGACAGGACTGCTGTAATTTCACAATAGATGATAGAAACATTTAGTCGGGTAGTAAGGAACAGCACATGTTGGAGTGCGGGTATACAAAGTGCAATTAGCCAAAGAGGAAATTGCTCAGACTGCAAGAGCTAACAAAAGCATACTGGCTGGGAGATGGCTACATGCGAGTTTTCACAACCATGTGGCCTTAAGGTCGCTTTCAGCAGCAGAACCCCCCATGACGGCAGAGTTGGGAGGGACAGTGATTAGCTAGTCAGATTCTCTGTTGCAGGATGGAAGGAGCTGCTTGTGGTCCCTTCTGAAAGAGACACTGCCACTGATTAATCATCCTCCCTCTAGTCTGTGAAATATCTGAGATCTAAAGGTAGAACTTCACAGACATGGATGATACTCAGGAAGGACAAAGTGTCACATACTTTACATATGTCTCAGCCTTTTCCTTAGTAATATAGTTCAGCAAATCTCTTTGGCACAAACAAAGTGTAGCTTTTAAATTTAATAGCACAGCTTCCTGAGAAAATATAAACTTTCTTAAACTCTCTCTGCTTTTATTTGCTACTGTAATCGCATCTTTTGAATGTGGAAGTCATTTACCACAATACAGGCAATGAGTTATTGCCATTGTTAATGACTAGGCTACCAGCTGACGCAGTGGCACTGGAAAGCTCCAGGTACAGATAAGGAAAACACCCATTAGATGCAGCTCTTGAAACTGGAGCAAATGCTGCTAGGTGAACTGGCAACACCCTCTAGGCCACGAGCAAAATCTCTATCTTAATCAGCAGCTTTTCATCCAATGGGACCAACTCTTCATGAGAAGTTCTTAAGAGCAATTGCTGTTTCTTAAAATACTACTTTTCTTATTGTAGCATGGAAGGTATCGGCCTAGGTACTTGGTCTAGGTAGGAAATGTAACAAAACTCTAGAAACAGGGGCTTTAAAAAAGAAAAAAAACGACTTCAATCTGTCCTGAAAGCTGAAGTGGGACCCAGCCAAACTATAAAGATACAGTCCTGTAGTTTTAGTCAGAATTTACGGAAAGTAAAGAGAGGCAGCTCACATACAAATTTCTTTAAGCCACTGGCAATCCCTTTACATTAAAAACTGAGTGTTTAGCTTTTGTAAACTTGGTAACAAACATGGGTAATTTAACTATCTGCGATGTAAACCCTATCCATTCCTACTAGACTACATACAGCAACAGCGAAGAGGACAAGACATGTAAAGGCTCCTAACTTCAGAAGTGTTTTAACTTGAATGAATAAAATGTTATTTAGCATGGATATTTCTCCAAATGTGCAGCACATTAGGAAGAACAGATAATAGAGGGACCACTTTTAAACTCAAATTTCCATCTGCCTGATGCAGTTTCATGCTGCTCCACTTACAGCAGTCTGGAATATAAAATAAGTTTGATCAAAGCCATACTCAAGCACAATTTCCATTTAAGTCAGTGGGAATTTTTGCTTGATCAAGAAGTACAGGATTTAGTACATAGGAATTCATAGTAATTACTTATTTTAGTGGGAAGTTTAATAGTCAGTGTAATGACAAACAAAAGGGAAATAAGTTGGGATGGGGGATTTATAAGAAAGTTCCTGTGTTTGCACAAAAAATTATCCTAGTTATTTTTTAACTCTTTTTCCTCTTGTAACACCTGTGTTGTAATAATCACAAACAATGCTGCATTTTAAAGTTAGCTCATTAAAAATGTTTTTTTTTTTCTTCCCCTGTTACTCACATTTCTTTTCCGGTTTTTATTATCCTGCCCCAATGGGGATTTTCTTTTAACTTTGTTATAATATAATTGTTAGTGTGTGTATATGAAAAGACCACTGACCTTTTTCTGACTTGTGAGTCAGAGGATTAATAGCTCTGCATATGGCCTTTTGAAAATAGTGGAAAATTTTCCCTTAACCTGCCTTTCAGGTGAACAAATGTTGAAAAACCTACTCAGTACTTTTTCCTCATTTACAGCAATGGATTGCTTCTCTTGTGTAACTGGCTCAATTTTTAAACTTGTGTCTTTTTGCTTACTAGTTTATAGTCTGTAGAGATAGCTCAATGATATAGGAAATGTAACAAGTATTATATAGTTGTATGTTCTGTGTAGGTTTCAAGATGAGGAGATTTTGTGCATTTTGGAGGACATAGCCTCTAGAATTAAAGTTATTTTGAATAATTATTGGTTAAGGTCCTGCTCTCTCCAGTCCTTGAACTCAGTAATATCTTAACTCATGTAAGTAGTTTCAGTAAAGGTCACAGTTTTCCTATATGTTCTGTCCCACAATTGTGAAAAGCAGCGTTAGGACTTTGGATTCGCTTCTCACACTGACCTTTAGGGTAAAGCAGATTCGTGAAAATTTTCAAGAAGCATTCCCCAATTTTAGAAGTCCTGAACACCAACAGCTTTCTCTGAAATTCTTGGGAACTAAAAACCCCATCCCCAAGATGTCAAGTGGAAAGTGGAAGTCTCTTAGAGAAGTTCTGGCCTTAACCTCTCTGTGTCTCTGTAACCATCCCATATAACACGTAGAGGTTATGAAAAGTGAGAAGGACAAGGAGATATCGTGGGAGAAAGATATTTGGCAGTGGCATTTCCTGCAGAGAAAAAGAAAATAAAAAAAGACTCAAAGTCCTGAGGGTCTGCTTGAGCTCAGCAAGAAGGGAGAGTGTAATGGTGTAAACACCAGTTCTCAAATGGAACAGCAGCAATATCCAGTCTGTCTTAACACCCACTTTCCAGGCACATTATACAGCCGGTAGAGAAAACTGCAGAATTAAGGCACTCTACCTAGTGCCTAGAACCTGTATAAAATAATATTTCATTTGCATGTTGTTTGATTTGATTTTTAATCCTTCTTGCTTTGTTTTCAGCACTATAGGGCTTTCATTATTTATTGAAAGCTAGAGCTGTTGTGAGTCAGACGGACTGAGAACATGGGGGTGGACCAAGGAAGCGTATCCCCTAGCAACAGAAGGCAAGTTAGGGTTCTTCAAAACTTCTCTATTCAAGTTTTCTCTCATTGTTAATAGCCCTTTTACAGAGGAGTTGGCTCACACTTCATTTGGAGTGCTTTAAACCTAGATTTTAGTCAGGTTTAATGAGACAATTTTGTGAGTTTAATTTGACCCCAAACAGTTACTGAAAATCATGTGCTAGTTATATCAGTTGTGCCAAAGGTATATGTATATATCTCTTCAGGAAAAAGGCAGGAGGAGAGAAAGACTTATGTCATTATGTATCAGTTGATGTATCATTTAAATAATTTTAGCTAAAAAGGATTTTAAAAATACAGTAGTTAGTTAGTTATCTTATGGGCAAACTCCTTAGTTGCAGTTAATCATCAGTGAAGTAAGAAAGTCAACTTGGACATGTCTTTCAACTTACACAGTTGTATTAGGTACTTTTAAAATCCCACCAAGCTAAGATAGTCCTATGGAGCTAAATTCTGCCACGGCTGTGCTCCAGAGGAGGTGAGCAAATGTACCTGAGAAGTGACAGTGGGCTCCTATGTCTCCTGAAAAAATACTTAATGCACAGTAACTGGGCATATTACCTTTCTGTCTCAGTGACTGTTTTACTTCAAGCAGAAGACAACACACACAAGACAACAATTAAAGCCAGGTATGTCATCTGCTCTAGGGTTTTATCCTGCCTTAGCCTCTGTGCATTTCCCCTCAGTCTCAGTGAAAGCTGTGCCTGGTACCAGAGGGTAGTATATGACCCTGGTTGAACTTAATTAGTTGTGAAACCTCATGAATATTTTCCTGCGACTGGGCCACACTGATAACGTTTTTCAAGACAAAATACTTAAACTGCAGTAAAACTGCTATTTTTTTATGCAGCATGAAAGCAAAGTTCTGGAGCTCTTTCACATTTGTTCTTCGCTCTCTCTCTCTCACCTGACCGATCCACTGCTTTCTCCCACTCCATCCTACTTGTGCTGTGGGGAGCTGCAGGACCTTTCGGTACCAAATCTAGACTCTTGCCCTTTGGTGCAGATACTGTGTGTATATCTTTAGCTCGTGCTCAGCAGTGGTTGGCACCGTCACCGCTACCAGCCACCCTTCCCGCTCCACCTTGCCCTACTTGCCTGTATTCAGACACAGGCCATGGATGTGACAGTGAAGGGCAGGGAACCTTGTTCCCATCGGAACAAGGGAGTCACTCACAAGCAAGTCACTCACAGAGCATTCCCCTACGTGTCCCGTGCGAGGCAGCCTTGGTAGCACCCCCAGTTCGTACTCAAGCAGCCCAGGTTGTGACATTGCCTAGTTCCACATTGGTGACAGCTCATAAACCCCAAGCTAGTGCCCCATATTCATATTCATCACGCCCAGAACACAGACTCATAGGCATATGTTTCATGAGACGAAAAAAAGAAGTTAAAAGGTAATGACCAACTTCATTGCCCCTTGCGTATGACAAATCATGTGGCAAAATCATTAAAATGGCCAAGGAGCACTGATAGGAGGAGGGAAATATTTCTCATAAACGGAAATAACAAAAATAATTCAACACCATTTAATTGTTTTCATTTTAAATAAACACGTTAAATTTCAAATGTTAAAAAGCAATCTTAGCAAGCTAAAGAAAAACAAATCTTTCTCTGACTGTATTACTTAGTTAAATGAATGAAGTGTATTGCATATTCCTACTTCAGACCTTTCTTTAAGTGTCTGTTCTGGATTGTTGATTCAGTGAATACTTCATTTATTTTCTGGCAGTTATCTCTGAAAGGAAAGCCAAGGAACATCATCTGAATAAATAATTGTGGTTTATTTTGGCAGTATCTTATAACAGCTCAAGTGGTCAGGTATTTTATTTTTTAACTGAAACACCCTGTCATCTTGGATCCTTACCAACCACTTTCTGCCACTTCAGATAACTTAGTTGTTTCATTCAGCAGCCTGACCAGACCTTTGCACTTCATGCACAAGACTTTTAGCTAAATGTTGCTGTTTCTACTTTAAGATGTCTATCTTAAAAGACATAAGCCTAGCTCTAGAAAGAGTAATGACTTTGTGGTCCACAGGTGGCTGATCTGCTCACCAGTGTTGTCTCTGTGGCAAATCTGTAAGTAATTTCTATAGAAAACCCCTTTAAAAATAATAAGAAAAGGAAGGGACCCGCAAGCCTGTGTGTTTTGGAAAATTTTCTGATAGTCTTATGTAAAAAAATCCCCAAACAAAACTCAGATTTGGGTAAGTTTTGAGCCCCAACCACCGATTTTTAAATTTATTTTACCTATTCTTGGAAAAATTGTCAGCAAAAATTGGCAAATCCTTTAACTCAAAAGAAGCAGACATTTTCCACCAAGAAAGGAAAAAAAAAAAAACAAAAGGAGAAGAAAGTTTTTATAAAAAAAATTGACCAGCCTTCTTGGATAAATTGACCAGTCTTCTTGGTTTATGCTGGACTAAAAGAGTACTTGTGTAAGGTCATTTGTACAGGTAATCATGACAGGTAAGTGAGCGATTATGTATTAACAAATAGATGTAGGCTGAAAACCTGTCCTGCTGTGGCCCAGGGCTAAAGATGTTCTTGAGGAGGGTTGTTCTGAGTTCCAGTTATGTCTTCTAATACATTTTGTGTTTTCTGCCTGAATGCTTGTTATATGAAATGTATCAGCTGTCCCTGGGATGGTGTGGCAGCCTGAGAGAGAGGTTTCCCACATGACCCCTCAGCAGTACCAAGCCTGAGGCCTGGCACCCCGCAGCTGAAGGAACGTGACTATTCTTGCCATCATCTTGCCATAAGCAATAAGTGTGCTAAGACTTCTTGGCAGAGCCAATTTTTTTAGAGGAAGATTCTGTAGAGGAACTACTTGGCTGTAAATGTCCTTCCTTTGCTTCTGTTTCTACAGGAAAACTCATGCCATAACATTTAATGATTCTTTGAGCCCTTTTTTTCCCTTCCCACATCTATTTTTTCTCTGTTTTGTTAAGTGGAGAGCTATAAAGCCTGAAACTGAAACTACGTGCTTTCAGAGGTTCATTAGAGAAATCAAAGTTTAACTACTGTTGAGTTCCACCTCAGCATAGCATGAAGTGTGACTTTGTCTACTCAATACGTTAAAGGTCCTTTTGGTTTTCCCAGGAAAAAGAGCTCTTACCTGATAAAAACAGGCATCTTCATTAAGGGAAGGAGACATTCATTATCACAAAGGATGAAATGATCTGTAATGATATATGCTAAGCTGAACTGGTGAGAAGGCCGACTGGCCTGACCTTGGCAGCTCAAGGGGTTGAACTCCAGGTCTGTGACCCCTGGCAGGCTCTGTATTGCAGAAGTAAGCCTGTGCTGGCCGTGCTCATATGCAAGATGGATTTGGTTTGTATTTCTTTCAGCCTTTACTTAAGTGGAAGTGAGGAGTGGCTGCTAAGCTGGTATAAAGCTATTCAGAGATGAGATACAGGAGGTGGTATTTTGCCACTAAGTGTGCTGTGCACTGCTGCCAGGAAATGGCTGCAAGTTGGATGCAAGCACCTGCAGGGAGGAGCTGGGTAAGGAGATGCCAAACAGGTTGTGCTGACCTAGCTGACAGGATACTGAGGTGTCAGTCTGGTTGTCTGGGGCTCTGGTTCCAGCTCATGTGGAGATCTGCTGTGAGAACAGAGGCAAAGCACTAAATCTGTGCCTCTAAAAACCCTTGCTGTTTTTATTTGGCGGTGGATGGATTGCAAAAGGCTTGGAGTCTTTGAATGTAAAGGATTTTCTGAGAATGAAGAATATTTATTTTGGAGGCTGGAGTTGGGCTGTGTTTTTTTTTTTTTATAATCTACTCAGTTGGGAAACTGAATCTTACTTTTCCTGGAAGACAGGGGGAGGGTGGCAACAAGAATCACTATGTTAGGCCATTAGTCACCAACTGCTGGAGTACAAATATTGACAAGTGCAAAGGTTTGGTGGTCTTGCTTTTCTCCATGAATATCAGCAGCCTACCACACAAAGCTTGCTTGTATTTCTAGGAGGCCTGTCCCTGGGAAACAGGATTACTGCAGTGTAATAGGGTGGTAAATGGTTAGACATGGGTAGCACAACTTCTACTGAACCTCCATTACTCAATGTCTGATGATGTCGAATTTTGTCTTGCAACACAAATATCATAAACATTATGGTCCTAAAATCAGCAAATTACTTTCTTGCATTATACTTCCTCCTAATGATAATCCTGTCAGTTTACCTCTGATGATTTGGTTGTGGTTCTCTGATCCCTATCTTTGCTTAATAAACATCACATGCTCTGAAGGCTGTCCTCCAGAAACAGTGCTTTGGGATGTTATTCACATGCTAGGAATAGAATTGCTGCAGAAACCAAACAGTTTTCAAAACTCAAGCACCCTGCGGTGCAATATGTGAAATGGTCAGTGGGGTCTGAACAGGGATTTGTAAGTGGCAGTATAGATAATAGCTTCAAAAATCTTGTTGATACTTAAAAAGAAAGTTGAAAGCTTTGCACTGTTGCTAAGGCTGGCTGAGCTCCATCTGTTTGCAACACTGAGAGTTGTTGTATAAGCTGAGTCACTGGATGCCACGGGCAGTTTCAAATCTGTATTGATGAGACCTGCTCTGAGCAAGGCTAGAAGCCCTGGTGTTGGGGATGTCTGTAACCTGGGAGATAGGTGCAGCCAAGGGAAGAGGAGTAATCTTGCTCCATCCAAAAACTAAACTGTGGATCAGCAAAAACAACTACAGATATTTAAGTCATTAGTATAAAGGCAGGTATCAGAAAGTGCTTTAAAACAAATGCTGTATACCTACCTTCAGCCAAATTGCAGGCCCGTAGTCCCCCCATATCATTTCAAGGCTGAGCAGTCTCTGGAAACGTATGGTCCTGTCATCTCCTTTCTTGCTGAAAACCACAAATCTTATGTTTTACCAGACTTTATAACATACTGGAATCACTGCTTTAGGCTCCCTTCCTAAGAGCAGGACTGCTATGACAAATATATACATATCTGTACATAAGTAAATAACTGTGGACTAAGAAGGGGTGGCATTGACTTCCACTGGCAGTAGTTAAAATCACAGTCCGTTCCCAACCTAACTGTTAAAAGGTTCGTCTCTCTCTGGGGAAATGGCTCCTTGATGTCTCCATCTTCTCATGCTGCATGTTGGAAATTCATGATGTGACCAGATTTCCTAGCTGCTTTTACTTTGATAGCACATGTTTGTTACAGACGTTTTTTTTCTAGAGGTTTTAGATACTCTTTCTAGGATTATTATACATAACTCCTCTGGCTCCTTAAAATCTAAGGAAAGGTTTTTTTTTTTCAGCTAAAGGTTTCTAAATTGTCTAAAGCCACCATTTTCAGAAGCAATCCCACTGAAGATATTTGATATTCTCTGAGTAATGAAGGATTTAGCCTGTTCTTGTGCGGGCTGTTTGTAGGTTCTTGTTAGCAGAAGCATTCAATAATGCAAATATCCATCTTCAGTAGGCTCCCTGAGTTTTACTGAGTTTCAATCCATAAACTTAATTTACTCCATTTAATTTCTTTTGCCAAAATATTTTCCTCAGTCAGCTGTGTTACGTCATCTGTTACCTATCAGCTCACTGATAAATGTGTACTTAAGGGTCATGATCTATCTTTAGGACCAGAGCAATGACTCTTACACTTATGACCTTCCATTGTGAAAGTAGTCACATTGATGTAAATGGGAACTTTGCCTGAACAGGAACTGAACAAACTAAGCAAAGAATTGGGATTTGGCTAGTGGAGTGACTCATTAGTTGGGTCCTAAATTTACATCCATTCCAGTTTTATCACTGAAGTTTAAGGTGTCGCTAAATCACTTTCTGATGATGAAGACCTTGAAACACTCCTCTACATGCCTTTATACTAACAGGCAGTTAGATATATGTCTGCCATCTGTGGATATCCCTGGAAATATTTTTAGAATGACTGAACAGCTTAGAGTTAGGATGCTGAGAACAACTGTTTCAAGTACATCATCCAGTGCATTTTCTTCTTTGCCATGTCAAGTTTTAGACTTGATGCTATAGACACATACAAGAGTAGCTTTGTTCATAGAGGCCTGTTTCAGTTATTTGAGTGACTGTTCCCAAGATCAGGCCCTCGATTTTTCAAGCCTAGAAAGGAATGAAACTGTTTTTCTTCACTGAACCCGGCATGGGTACCCTATCCTGGGACATATTATAGTACAGCATATCCTAGGGCACCATCCTGAGGGAATATGGAATACAGTCCTGGAATTCTTGCCTGAGACTTACAGCTGGCAATGTTTCTATTTGTGTAACTTAAATTAAACACTGCTTCTCCTTTTTAACCTCCGACATTCGTTACGGGGCATATTCCATACAGAGGAAAGTTGTACAAGTTTGAAGGCACATATTCTGGCAAGGTAGCTTGAGGCTATTCTTTATAAGCAGACATTAGTCTTAGTATGGTTTGCTTTTTTCTTATTACACAGTAAACTGAAGGTCATCATTTCTAATGAATTAAAAGACCCTGCGTATTGGGAGCATTTGAAGTATGTCATTATATTTCAGATCTGTGCCTATTCTGGTTATTCTCAATCTATTCCACACCAGCAGGCTCCTCTTCCTGGGATTACCCTAGCTGGGCTGATTGTAAGGTATAAGCAAGTGGTACCAGATAAATCTCATGCAGAGGGGGGAAAAAAAACAACAACAACATTTTAAAATTTAGAATTTTGCTAATGCTATTCTACTAGAAAAGGCACAAAGACAAAGTTTCTGGGACAATGAGTTGGGGTTATTATTGAGACTCTGCAACAATGACAGAGTGATTTTCTCATTGTCTGATGTTCCCCTTCTGAAAAAAGGCTAATAATACTTCTCTGATTCATTCATAATTCTAAAAGGAATGGCAATTTTGAGGATGAGATCCTAGACTCACTGACAAAATTCCTGTTCAGTGAATAGAGTTTTGTTCCCTGGCTCCCCAGTGCTGCACATTTTGCTGTAGATAAATTCCATATAGTTACACATAAGTTCCTGCAGAAGATATATGCCTTTCATTAGCAGTTTTAAAGATACATGGCAGTATGGAGATGATGAATGCCACAGAGGAAAAAAAAAAAAAATATATATATATGGCTAAGCAATCTATTGGTAGAACACAGACCACCAGCTTTGAGACCATTTCATTATCTCAGCCACATTCTCCCAGTGGAGTTCCAACTGTGCAAAAGAATTTTCCAGGAAAACTCTGTGCAGCCTCAGCAAACTTCATCATTTTAGAAATGACACTTATATCTGAACACTTTGCAAATGAAAGAAAGCAGGATAGAGTCTCAGCTGTTTTGCTTACCTGGCACGCTGTGGTTAGTTTTGCCCTCTCTCCTGCATATTCAGTTGGGCAATCAGTTTCTTGGGAAGTTTTGTGGGTTTTTCAAAATGCAGTATCATGTGTTGCTATTTATAACTAGTAGGGGTTGTGAAAGCAGAGGATTTATCAGGGAGCACAGAGGCCGATGTAAAACTATTTGTAGATCATGGTGTTGGGTAAAGGGATGGTGGACCTGCCCTTCTTCCTACTCCAATGGTAGAAGCATGGAACAAAAAGAGCTATATATGCAATGCATGTTATGGATCACATCTCCTATTGAAAGTCATAGCACTATATTAGTCAGATACTGAAGTTGAGGTAAACAGCCACCAGTAACTGTTGTGTGGAGGTGGGTCAGGTGTTAGCAGCTGGGGAGAACTCAGATCTGTTGGCTGTGGTTTAGATGTCTGATACTGCCTTGATGCGGGGAGAGACCTCTTGAGGTCCTTTTCTGCCTTTATTTCTGTAATTCCAAAAGCTATGGCTAAATAGCATGTGGCATAAACCATTAGGTGAAAGGTAATGTCTGTGACAAAACCGTTTGTAGCTCAGATACTTGTTTTTTTGTTAGCATAACTACAACAAAGCTAAAATAAAGTCAATGGTGCAGAGCTATATTTGAACAAAAATCTCAGTCTCACAATTATTTCCTGTATTAGTGAGTGATAATGGAATAAACATGGAAATGGATGCACTTACATAAAGAGAGAAAATAAAAAGGCACTGAAGTGAAATACTGCCATTCTGTCAGTTCAGTAACTTACCATACCAACATGAATGTGGACTATAAAAGCGGCACTGCTAATTCCTTCAGTGCTCAAGTACTCAAGCTCTACAAAATAAGCATACCACAGCTTAGTTATTACCTATTACTGCTTATGTCTTGTTGTGGAAAACGGCAGTCACGTTGCAGTAAAATGTGACTATAAGCACTGGCTATTGTAATGTCCATACAAAGTAATGTTGTATGACATAACAAGTAATTCTAGTCATTTGCTAGCCTTTATGAGTCACTTCATAAACACCAGGATGACTGGCACCCAGGAATATGCCCCAACTCTCTCCTAATTCAGTGTACCATATCTTACAGAAGGTGGACAACACAGAAAGTTTTTCTGCAAAATAGGTGTCATATGGTGTGAAGTTCCCCTTTAATACTGGGGAGGGTATGACTGGACTGGTACCTTTATGGAAGATCCATAAAAGCTTGTGTATGTCAGAATTTTTGACTAATCTGAATGAAAGTGCAGTGGCTGAACAATATTTATGCTCCTGTATGGATACTCTTATTCAGAACAAAAGTGAATTTAATATCATTTGTTCCCTTAAGGCTACATTCAGACAGGGATTCAGGACATTATAGCCTGAGTTATTTCCAGATCTGTGTCCCAAGTGTAAGAAGCATTACCTGCTAGACAAGGATACCTTCCCTGGATGTTTAGGACTGAAAAGATTTGGACTCCTTAAAATTTGAGCCGTTTGTTCTAGAAGTGTTAGCACTTGCCCTGGCTGCTTTCCCAGTAACAGTAAGAATGGATTTAAGGAATGGGGGAAGGAGTCTTGGAAGACATGAAGGTGTCCTCTGGTGAAGACGTTGAATAACCTGATTTCAATTCTTTGCTTAAATATAGTTTTTCCTCATCACTTTGGCAAGTCACTGTTTCTGCCTACCTTCCTTCAGTCCCCTCCAGTAGTTTAAAGAAAAGAGGAGGACTGGTGACGGGCGGGGGAATAATAATATTTTCCAGAGAGCAGTTTTGTGAAGATAGACATCTGAAAGATTGTCAGGTGTTCAGAATTCCTGTTGGTAGACAAAAATGAGGACTCAAGAGAGCTGAGAGGCTGGGCTGTGTGAGACATGGTGCAGGGATGACAGTGGAAGTGGAAAACAAAAAAGACTAATGGAGTAGCACGGCTAGACAAGTGTATGGACTACATCAGGAAGGGAGAGAAAATGTCTGCAGAAGAGAAAAGACTATAGAAGTTGACAGGTGCCTGCTCGAGGTCCTAAATGATATTAGAGTTCCTCCAGCGGGTGTGCTGGAGCTGTCTCTCCCTATGCCTTTGGTAGCTCTGGAACTAATTTACAGATTAAATAAAGTACTTTGTCGACTCAGTGTATCTAGCGCTGAATTTGTAAATCCATCCTTTCTATTTCAGTCAGGCATGACTGGGTGAACAACCTCTATAAGTAAAAGAAGAAGTGACATGAATAATTCTGCCTTGAAATAAGGTCAAAGTTATCCTCGAGTGACTTGAGCTGTGTGGAAGGAACAAAGACCTACATCAACCTGGTGCCATTAGCAACAGTGGGTGCAGCTGTATTTTGTCACAAGCCCCAGCTAATAATTAAAGTCATTACAGTTTTCTCTGTTTTTACACGAACCACAGTATTCTTCATAGAAATGTATTTCAGCATCAAATTCACCTTGGGATGAAAGAAGTTTTAAGTCATAACATAGCAGCTTTTGTGTTTTGCCCATATCTCAGTATTCAAACTGAAAATTTACTAACCATGTTTCTAATATTTATATTCTTCTTGTTTGGTTTTCTGTTCCTTCAGGTAATTCTGACTTCCCATTTCGTTATGTAACATAACTGATTTAAATGACTATTGTCAGCTACCTTTGTTATATGTACGGTATTTTAAATGTAAAAAAATGGTAATGGTTGGTACAGCCTGCTGCTGGTTTCAAATGGCATCAGAAGGCATTTTTCTTTTAAACATACAGTCTTAATCTAGCTTAATTTAGCGTGGAAAACCTATTTTGTCCTTACCACAGAAAGAACAATTGGTGATTTCCTTCCACAAAATGACAGAGTAGCACCAGTGGCCATATAACAGCAAAACACAGTATATCTTGCTAGTAGAAAATGACTGTGTCTTTAGCAAAATAGATTTTTGCATAGATTTTTCTATTGTTTAAAGTATTCTGGATCAAATAATAGGTAATCTCTTCAGAAATTCTTAAATTACCAGTTACACTGTCATATGATCCTTCTGCTAATCTATTAGTAGAAAGCCACACATTGCATCATGTCTGTCTACATCTACTTAGAAAGAAACTATAAGGCAGCTATACTTACACTGGAAAGCCTGTATTATTTTCTTATTGTCTTCCTTACTTATTCGTAGCCATTTTCAGCCTAAATTAAAGAGCACAGGTAGGAAAACTTGTCTTTCCTACATATGCTTATTTTTCAGTTCTATATATGATACTAATATTAAATCCATGCTATGCAACCTTTACAAACATTCCACCAGCTTTAAATAACATAGTGCTTTAAAAATAGCTTATGGAAAGCTTGTAAAATATTATCAAAGCCTCATGAAAATTCTCTCTCCCAAGTGGTGTTTAGCATGGAGAAATGTTACGTAAGATTTTTTTAATCAGTTGATATATTGCTTCAAATATTTCAAAATCTACCCTGAGTTCTTAATGGCATCTCTTAGCCCAGGTCTCAGCCCTGGTTGAACTCTGCTCAGTTTAAGACTTGGGATATGAGAGCAACTCACAGAAGCAAAATCAGGAATAACCTGTGGGAATCATGAAGCCTACCTAAATTTTCCGATTACAAAATATTTAGATTGCGCACCCTGGAAATGCCTGTGAACAGATCACTGAGGAGATGGCAGCCAACTGTGAGCAGCGGCAGGAGGCCGGTCGTGTGGGCACTGGAGCAACGTGCTGCAGCTATCTTGAAGCAGAAGTTGCAGCCTTTCCCCCCGCCTCCTGTATGCAGCAGGGCTACATCTGGTACGTTAAAGGAGAGGTTTGCATTGGCCTGAGTAACTTCAATATCCAAGTGGTTTGGCTGACGTTACTGACCGGTTTGTTAACAGGTTTGTGTTTGTAGGAGACGCTGCCATGTAGCAACCTGCAGGTTAGGGAT
Source organism: Struthio camelus (assembly GCF_040807025.1). Lineage (NCBI taxonomy): Eukaryota > Metazoa > Chordata > Aves > Struthioniformes > Struthionidae > Struthio > Struthio camelus. The sequence continues at coordinate 54,864,695 of NC_090946.1, read as the reverse complement.
AGGAATTTGTCTGGAATTCAGAGGGCACAATGCTGTTTTTGTAAAAGCTACCCCCTTGCCCCAGTGGTCATTAGCATAGTCAAAGGGTATGCTGAGTGCAGCTAATAATGTCCGTCTTGCAAGAGAGATCAGAAAACAATGATGTTCTGTACTCTAGGTTTATGAGTCTTCTGAGATTGCCCATGAGGAGAGGAAAACATCTGAAGTAGCAGTCTGTATAGCAGATGTGTGGTAACTGGATGTAAGGTGCTGCTGTTATTATGGGAACCATTTCTAAAATCAGACAAATTTAGGTTGTAGCTCCCAGATTTTCTTCACATCATGATGTTTGACACTCCTGCTGAGTTTACCAAGGTTGGGTCAAAGAAAGCAGATGCAGATATGGGCTTATATCTTTTGTTGATTTTACGATATTTGCTGATAAACAATGATTCTGAAATGCAGGCATTTTCAGTATTGGTATCTGGCACAAGTAATAAAAGATTGTATTGGAGTAATCTTTTTCTTCTTATTGATTTAACTCTCTCTTGCCCTTATTGCATAACTTCAGCCTAAAATAAGTATTTTTATATTCTCGTGCCCAGGGATGCCCAGCTATTTCCAGTGACAGTAATTACTGAGTGGACTGCACTCCTGGTTTTACTTCACGCTCTTTCTAGGCATAGCTGCAGCCATTAACAGCAGATTTAGGGCTGTTGCATTCTAAAGGCAGAGAATTCTGGCCAAACGCATCAGTCACCTCAGTGATGGCAGAATATGACCAAAAGGCAAACTGTAATTCATTGAAAATAAGTCAGGAGATTAAAAAGGACTGAACAAAGGCAAAAAGACATTAACATGGGTTGTAAAATAAATTCTAGAGATAGTAATTTAGCAAGTTAAATTAAATTGGGCCATATTTGGTTTTAGGGAACTACAGTGATCTAGATCCTCTGCACCTTTTGATTTGTAAAAGTCAGTGTATATGTGCTGGCTCCTTTGAAAATGTGGGAATTGAATTTACACATAGGGTCTAATTTTCTGAAGAATTCAATGCAGGTACTTTTCTTTAAAGCCAATGGTCTTTTTTAACACTGCTTCTTCTTCCGGTGACAGATAACATTGTAATGATTGGAAAATTAAAACTGAGAAACTGAGTTAATGCCTTTTTCTTTCTTATTCAAGCTACTCCTCTGCTAAACAAATTGCTCTGGAGTTTCCAAGGTCCTGCCTTCAGGGTCCAGTGTAGGGTCAACAATGGAATTTGAACACACTAACTGTCCTTAGACTGATTATCCAGAAGAGAAACTGGATCTGATCTGTAAATTTAACCTCACATCTAAACAATACAACATACTAAAGTCATTAGCTCTTTAGTGCTCAACTTAGCAATGAGGAATTCCCTATAAATGATTTTAGCATTCCAGGGCTACCACCACACATGATTCTTGGGGACATCAAGAAGATTCAAGATGCTTAACACATACATACATACATATATATATGAAAAACAATTACTTTTTTCCCCAAACTGCCTGGTGAGCTATCATTCTCTTCTAATATCACTAGTTAGGTCTTGAAAAATGCTGTGGTATCACGGATGTTGCTGCAGAGGAAACCACCCTAGCAAGCAAGGAGGAAATATAACAGCACTTTTGTTAATTTAACCGGTTAGAATGCTTAACCCTTTTAATGTAAGAACTGGGTCTGACGTTTGACTTCAAATGTTTACACCCACCTCAAAGTGTTTCTACTTTTCCTTCTAAAAGAGGCTTTGCAGAGACCAGTGGGACATTCCACATAGGCTCCATTTCAGTTTCTCCCCATGCCCAAATGCCACCGTATTAGAAGGTGAATCTTTGACTCACTGAAGGACACCAGGTCACAGATTCTTTTGAGTGAGCTGGCTTAAGATTCTGCTGATAGAGCTCAGAGCAAGGTCTAGCTCCACAGAGCAGAGCTAAAAATCATCTGCAGTACAAGTAAAAAATTGTCATATGATATTATTTTCTAAAATATATGCAAGTAATGCCTGTGGCTACCATAAGTTTATTTCACAACTTCATGACCCACTTGGTCTGGTCCATTCTCTGCTGCTTGTCTCTTCTCTTTCCCAAACTGCATCAAATCTGCCTTGAGAAGGTGGTAGGATTAAGCGCCAACATCTTTACCTCAATTTGGTTAAGCCTGTTTACTCTTGTTAAAAAAAAAAACAGTTCTTGTCGAACCCTTGGAAAAAATGATTTACGAACTGTAAATTCACAGCTGAGCCTGCCCATTGTGAGTATATTGACTGCCCGTGAGTGTAGTAGAAGCCATTGAACTGTCACAGTGGTGTATGTTTGTCTAGCTTGGATCAAGACGAAGACATTGTCTGGAAAATTTCTAACTCTCATTTGCCTCCTTCAAATGACAGAAAATTTGTTTCTGCATGTGGCAGGTTGTTCCCCTTGTTGTGCCCCTCATTGCTAGTCTGAAACTGAAGCTTTGGCTTCTACCTATTGGATTGTTTTATGTTTGTGTACAAATTAAAGACTTTTCTCACTATGAAGTAATACGGTCTTCTCAGACTCCCTGTAAAGCAGATTTTCTACCATGCCTATAGCTCTCTTTAGAACTCTTTCCATTTTTTTACGTTTTGTTTTGAACCTGTGGACACCATAGTATGTACTATGTACTGTTTCAGTCATGGTCTGGAATATTGTTGTGTATGGTGGCATCAAAAATACCTGTGTTAGTGCAAACTAGGTACTCATGCTTGTAACTTTCTGAATCCACCCAGAAATCGGCTAAAGTGCTGAGGCAGAGGATGATTGATTTTGCTCAATCTAAAAAACAGTGCTGGTGGAGTGGCTGACTCTGAGCCCTCATCTCTCGCTGTGTGCCAACTCTTCTGTCTGCAGGGCAGCATATTATGCCTGAAAGTGAGTAGATAACCAGTGTCATTGATCTTACTTGCTGCACCTGTGCCTCGTTAAAAATATCTGCAGTGTAACTGTGGTATGTCCGGGCACCATTGCCTGCATGGACAAGGACTGAGTGATGAAGTCCTTTCTCATAGTTAAGTGAGGATATGTGGCAATGGGAAGGATGCTGGAAGTGCATATACCTGAGGGAGGAGAACATGTGTTACAGGAAGTAAGTTTAACTGCTTGTAACTGCTGTGTTTGCAGGACAGACGGATGATTTGGTATATGGTTGTTGTGCCCACCTATAACAGCTGAAAAATAATGTAATTTAACTTCCGTAAGCTATCTGAGATGCCTTTTCCTGTTTGCTACTGTTTGTATCGTGTTCCATACCACATGTTCATTCACACCACACATCTGAAACAAAGCTGACTCATGTGCATCTATCATCTAATTTATTTCTCTACTTTTCTATACAATGGCATTTACAGTAAATTAGTTTTGTCATACCCACTGTATTATAAACACTGCATAATTCAATTCATGTGGGTTTATTTTTATTATGGTTCATTAATGGATTGGATTGCATACTTTAAAAAAAACAATAAACTATCATACACTATATCACTGAAGTGAAAATGCTGCCGTCCTCTAGCGCTGACTTTTGCTCTTGATTCAACCTGTGCCTTTAGCAATAATAAAGATGCCTTTTTGGGTAGTCTGAGGATGGAGGAGGCAACTGACTGGAAATTACTAAACTGTTTAAAAGAGGAATTTAGTGGGTTTGAGGCAACTTATGGTCCAGTTTGAGGAAACTATTTTTTTTTTCGGTAGTGGAGAATCAGAAAAAATCTTGCCAGAGAGGAAATGGGAAATGGAAGATGAACTGGAAGTATCCTAATGAGCTGGAGGAGAGAAAGGATCCCCACATTTTTACTCATGCCTGCCTTCACTGACTAGGGAGGTAGTGCTGGGAGATGCTCAATCACAATTAAAGTACAGTAAATATTAATTGGAGTTCAAGGTTTACATTCAGAAATTTGACAGAAAATTACTGTGTGTATTCAAATACTTTGTTGAGTTTCCTTTCTTGTGGAGTAGTAAAAGTTCAGGCATCTGAGCAGGATTTTGGAAGATGTCTGTATGTTAGGGTTGGATCTGGACCAATGCTGGGCTTTCAGACAATTCATTGTACTCATTCTTTGCCTCTCAGTCCAAGACAATTTATGGCTTCCTCTGTGCACCTTACTGCATGAACATGCAGTTCATGTTTAGTGGCAGGGAATAGACGTGGAGGTGTGGTAGTTCATAATATAAAAAACTGTTTAATACTATTTTGACTTCCAGGCACTTAGAATTATGGATACTAGAGTTCCAAAAATGTACCAGACAAGTGACCATTGAATGTAGAAAGACCTGTATTCAGCTAGCTATATGACTATCAGTGTGAGTCACTATTTCCACTGCTCTGATGTGCCTCGTTGGTAAGGATTTGCACTACTCCTAGAAAGGAGCATGCCAAAGAGCATGGTGTACTGTGCTTTCTACTAGAGCAAAGTAAATTCTCCCAGTTTATTTCTCCTGTTAAGACCAAGAATTCTCAGCTGTGACCCTGCAGAGAAAACTCATGTTCCCTGACCTCTAAGAGCTTTTCAAAATCACTGCAGTATGTAGATCCTAAAGCACAAAACAATATATACTTTGACTATTATACATAGTTGTATATACATTTCACATATATATACATGAATACATAAACCCTTGATTCTACCTAGGTTCTTTGCTTCTTAACGCACAAGCTTGCTTTTTTGATGTACCAAAATGTGTTGTTCAGATGATACAGGTCAATGGGATGATGCATTTTTCTCTGTAAAATTGACCTATACTTATCATTAAAGCTGCAGCTACTACTGGTCACATATTTAATACACAGGTACTCAGACAGCTTGTTGCTGAAATAGCAACTTACTCTGTAAGATGATCTTTAAAAGGTCTGTTACTCTTTTCTGCCTTTCATGGGAAAAGGTACGGGAATTTTTAACAGAAAAACAGAGCAGAAAATGAACATGGATTCATCCATTCTGTGATCAATACAATATAGTCTATTGAGATCCTAGACACTAGGAAAAGCAATAGCTTCACCAGAAGGGATATGTATGTTTTTTCTCATCCAGACTTTATTGAGGTCACATGAAAGACTTCAATGGGCTTTTCATCAGATTGTTTGTTTCTACATTTAAAAGGCAGAGTAGTTCCTGGAATTTACCATGGCCTTAAGGATAGATTCCTGGGCCCCCAGGATAGACTCCTATGCAGAGCAGGCCTAAAAAATCAATGTAATCAACCTCTCAAATTACAACACGATGTGGCACAGATCTCTTCAGGTGATTCCTCACCCCTAAGCCAGAAGGCATGTAATAATTCCTGGTTAATTGAGGGTGCGGTCATTTGTTAAAATCTTTGTTTGCAAAACGTAAACAAGTTTTTCTTTCTTAGGGAGGAGAGAAAAGGAACAATTTTAAGACTGTTTTTTTTTCTTATTCAGGTCCTAATGTCAGACCATTCAGAGCACAGGAGTACAAATTAGAGCTCAGATGAAGCTTTCACTCACCACCACACAATGGAGAAACAAGCTTAGTCATGAGAGTTCTCCCACTCTTTTCCTGTTCCTTCCATACATACCGAAAAATAGCTATTTTCTCTCAAAATTATGAAAGATGAATCACAAGGAGGCTCACTTACCATAGCCCTAAGAGTCTTGACCATGTGCCCAGCTACTCCAGCCTCTGGATATGGCATTGCCTGGTGTCTTCTCACATCATCTTAATTCAAGCTAAGTCTTCACTGAAGCTTCAGTGGTGGTGGTGTGCGCTGTCCAGGCTTGAGCTTGCTTGAGGTTGCTATTGCACCTCTACCAGGCTTTTGGGGATATGTAACTGCAACACGTGAATGTCCAAAAAGGTAATAAAAGAACATCAAAACGGGATTGATCTGTTTATTGACAAAAAGTAATAATGACATTTTGAACTGAACCGAATTACTGCAAGTCCTCTGCAGAAAGGAAAACCCCTCAGAAAATCCTGTGGAAAAAAAGTGTATGTTGTGGGACAAAAATATCCTTCTTCAAAAGCAGATTACGGTCACCGTGTCTAAGAGTTTCGTTTGGACACAACACAGCATCCTGGCACGCTAATATTTCACAGTTAAACGGTAATTGTAAAACAGTGAAAGACAGAGTGCCTAACAATTTAACATCAACCTCCATGGGCCGATGATGGAAAATATCAATTAAGGCCAGTTAATCCATCATGAGAATGAACAAGGAGTTACAGGAAACCTGCCTTGGCCACAAGATGAGTTGCAGGAGCATTGGCTTGACTACCAAATTAACGCTTTAAAAGTGACTTGAAGATGAGTGAAAATACAAATAAAAGCAGCATTTTAAGTAAACAGTGACTTCCTTTGTTTATAATATTTTGCGTTCTCTTTGGTACTGAAACTTATAAGGCAAGATAGTTGTTCCATAAGGTCTTTGTCCATTAAAGCCCTTTATCTAGCAGTTAAGTCATCAAATTTTGCCTGTACCACCTAGAGTCCTTTTCAGTCTTCTTTCTTTTCACATTCTTTTCAGATTCTTCTGTCAGTCTTCCCACTGGACATTGTAAACAATGAAAAATAATTCCATCACTTATGCGAAAAGAAATTGATGATGTCTTTTTAGCACAATACTTTAAAATCCTCTTCAGGGTCTGCTTTTTCTATACACTACATGAAGTCCTGGATTTTCTTTTCTGCGCTGCCTTTTAAAAGGCTCTCTGGGGAAAGATACTACTGGCTAGGTGGAAATGGAGAAGTGTGTTTGAAAAAGGCACAACAATTTAAACTATGATGGTATTTTTTTGCTGAGCTGCATGTGCCTTGTGCACTGCTGAAAGGTGACTTCATTTGGGAAGCCAAGAGAGTGGGAGCCCGGTGTCACAGTTCGTAAAGCTCTCTCTATCCTAGTTAAACACCGGGATAAGGACTTTGAGATTTAAGAGGAATAGCATAATGTTTGCTCAACGTGAGCTGAAAGCTGTGAAAGTGTGACAGCTACTGTGAATTCTGACCGTTAACTTTTAACTTATGATAATCACCTAATAACTTATTGATTTTTGTTGCTAATAGATGGCTGGATTGCTTGCTAACAGCTCTTGAGACAGGAAAAGATTAAAAGGAGAAAAAAATTGCCTATCAGAAGATCAAATGAATGAACAGGAGGGCAGCGCTGACAAGAGCCTCAGAAGTGCATGAGTGTCAAGTTCTTAATTAAACTTTAGTTACAGAAAAGGAATTCGGATTTTAAATTTAACAAGGCATATGTCCTGCCATGATGGTGTTTGGGACTTTATACAGGACAAATTGTCTACAGTTTGATCTTACAGCTGATATTGCAGCTGTTCATATGTATTAATTTTATAACTTGATGTAAAACTGTATTTTACATTTAAAGTAGCCAAAGTAATATCTAGGACTTGCTCAGAAGAACATCTGGCAAATGTTCTACAAAACTGATAGTAAATACTGCTTTAATTTTGTGCCTGAATAATTTTATCAAAAACATTAATTTAAGAGAGGAAAACAAATCTTTCATATAAGTTTTATTAGCAGGCCATTCTTAGTATACAGAAGAGAATTTAAGGACAAATATTTTCATAGCTCTGCATTAGGTTGGGAAATTGCTTTAATTAGATATAGTAAGTGATCAGTTCTGCATGCTGTGATTAGGGGGACAGTTCAATATGTATCGCATTACATAGATGATAAGATGTCCGTGCTGATGAAAATCTGCTCCTAATCAGCAAACTCAGAATTTAGAAAAAGCTTAGATTTGTATCATTTTGTATCACAAAAACCCACATCCACAACTTTCTATTATGCTCTTTATGTATAAATGACAACTCTACCTTTTATAAAATTTGAAAAGAATAGAGCAAAGTATATGCTCTATTTTCATTAGCGTAACTGAAAAAAATGTTCATGATACAGACAAGTATTTTAGTAGCTACAGGTATCACATTATTTGTGGTCTGGCTATACACAATGTTTGCAATAAGTATTTGTTAGATTACTTTTTTGGTATTTCAATATCACTACTAGTGTGGATATAAGTACAGCAATATAAATGTGCCTTATATTGATATGATTTATTTCCCTTCCTATGCAAAACTATCTATATACTAGTATAAAGCAACTTTATAGGTATATAAATGCATTAATTCTTGTAGGGGAGAAAAGGCAGAAATATACTGCTTTAATTATACCATTATAGTTAAAGCAGTCCAATTTTTGTGTGTAGGCAAAGCTTAAGTAATCTAGAGGAAGACTTTTTATCCCGGTAGTTAAAAAAAATCTTGTTTTCTGCTCATTTGTTAGCACTGATTGAACTGAATCACAGATAAAGTATTCTAAAAACAAAACACAGCACCCTAATTCTTTAGCTAAAGCACGGGAGTTAAATGCATGTTCACCGAGCCCCTCAAAATGTTGCTGTAGTAGGTAGGAACTTTCTAGATGGAAAAGCAAGCAGGTGACATGAAACAACATCCCCACTCGCTCGTGCTGAATACAGTGTCTTTGTAGCCATATCAATCACAAAGATGTAAAAAGGACTATAAGTATGATCCCCCTCGCCCCGATAAAATCTTTTGCAGGACACTGTTCCAGCAGCTTAACCCCCCACAGCAGCTCTACTATCTTACTCGAATTTCAGTGGGATAGCTGAAAGCCAGCTTCATTTTCATTTCCAGAGAGAGATTTTCCAGAGCGAAACGAAGTTTGTCTGTATTGAGAATTGCACAGTGGAGGCTTTAATTACAAAATTCAGATAATAACCTATTTCTCATTCATCAGCTAATATAGCTGGAAAAGTGGAAGTCCCTTCCCTACCCTGCTGAAGTGCCTGTGTGTTGGAGGAGAGACTTGCCATAGGCATTTATTTCACTTCAGCATCAGCGCCAAAGATCCTCTTTCTTGTGAGAAAGGGGATTCTTTTTTATATCATGCATTCATTTCTCATTTTCCTTGGAAGCTGTGTGAGAACTGGAAACGTGACATATCAACACCTGCAAATGGACAGGGAAGAAGGAGCAGGGGAAGGTATTTTTTTTCTTAAACAGTTCATTTTTGGTTTTGTTCTTCACCGTCACCTACGTAGATGTTAAAAGACCAGTGAATTTATTTGAGAAAGAAAAGACAGTGCAAAGATTTTGAAGATTTCTTACAGTAGAAATCTCTTTAAAGTGATGTTGAGACCTCTGCTTTTTGGCCTGTACTTTTCTGAGGGCTAGTCGACTTGAAATCCTTAGCAATACCTCTAAATCATCTACAGCTTCTACCTTCTGATTGGTGGATTATTTATCCGGGACAGATTCTCTATTTTATTACAATGCACCATTTTGGGCAGACTTATTTCTCTGTTGTCAGGATTTACTGTTTAATCCCAGAAACACTGAGATATCCTTTGCTATCAAGGATATGGTTTCTGGAAAGGACTATCTATATTAAAAAAAAAAACAAAACACAGTTTTAATGCAGTCAAAAAGTTACTTATGATGATTTTCTATCTCCTTTCAAATGTAAGCACTTGTCCTAGATGCAGTTCTTAACTTATCACTCCAAATCAGAAAGGTAAGACAAACCTCTCTAAAGCATGGAGATGTATATACAGATGTTTTTACAGTCAGATTCCTAAAAAGATGTTATCAGTTTAAAAATCACATATTATAATCACTGAATGTCTTTGTTTTACAGAAATACTATATCAGCAGAGTTTACTGCCTAGATACAATTTCCCCTTTTCGTGCTGCGTACTTATTGCCCTTTTTTTCCTTTATAACCACATTCACTTCCAAGTTGTTGATATTATGATAGGTGACAGCCATATGCAATAAACTGCCAAGTGCTATGTTGTTAGACTGTGCATTAATTGCATTTACTATGCACCTTTGACTGCTTCACTTATGTTCTGCTCACTTGCCTATTTACTGCAGGATAATTTTGAACACCCCAAGCTTCAGACCCTAAAAACGTGCCACAAAAATCCATGCCTCCAAAAGAGATGCATGACAGGCCTGGACAGGCAGCAAGCTTGAGGTTCAACATCTCAGGGGTTGCTGGAACAAGATGGGATGCTTAATCCCTTCAGGAAGCCAGGCATGTCCCAAAAGGCCATGTTTACAATAGAAAACTTTTAAAAAGACTTTTAGAAAATGCCCAGTTTTTGCTGGTGCTAGTTGTCCTCCCTTGGTGCTGACAACGTTAGGGGCTTAAGATATTGTTAACATTGTTTTTCTCCAAGACTAGGATTTGGAAGATACTCACTGGTGCATCAGTTAACATACGTTAGCCCGGACAAGGCAACCTCCCTTCAGCAGGTGTTAAACTCATGAAGTCAAAGCCTAGGCTGGTGTTCTGTCACATGCTCATAAACTCCTCCTGCACCCTAGCACAGGCCAGACAATTGCGGCAATGAGGGAAAGGCTCTAGTTAGGGCTGAGCTATGAAACCTTTTGTGCCTGCCTGAGGGGCCCAGTCCCGCCAGCCCCCTGGCAGCGCGCTCTGCCCTGTCCTCTGTGCAGGCCGTGTCCTCCCAGACCTGACCAGAGCCAGTGCAGCTCACTGCCCTGGAAGAAAGCTCTCCTTTTCCATTGTTTTGTTCTTGGTTTTGTGCCACCCGAGCAACCGGGTCTGGCTCTGGAAGAGTCCAAAGACTGCCAAAGCGAGTGCAAAGGGGGTGAGAGGGAAAAGGCGCTGCACAAGTTGCTAGATCAGCTCAAGCCATAACAGGTACCTTTGCCCTGGCACGTGCTTTCAGGACGATATAATACTAAGGGTGCTGACAAAAGAGCTCCAGCAAATCTCGTGGTGGCAATCGCAGGTAATCCTGCACGCTGCTTTGCCCTGTGCCCCAAGCTGCTGCGTGCGCAGCGGGTGGGGGCAGCCCTGGTGCCAATGCCACAGCTGCTTCCCCTTAAGTTGGTGGCTCAGTTACACCACTGGTCAAGGTGGCTTTAAGGGTCTGGACTTCACACTTTTGAAGGGATTGAGGCAAAAACACACTCACTTCTGCCAGCCCCGTGGAAGGGGAGGTGGTAACTCTAGCAGAGGGGTGGGAAGGGCAGATAGGGTTAGTGAGAGCTCCAGCGCTCATGGCAGCATCTGCTAGGACTTGCGTGTCCTTGCCTTACAAACAAAGCCAGCCTCCCAGCGAGGGGGCTTGCTGGCATGCTATAACTATGCTGAAATGGTCAGAAAACTTCCTTTTGTACGTGGGGCTTCAATTGTTGTCTAGCTAGATCACGAGATATCAGCTCATCAAACTACATAATGAAGTATTAAAAATAAATACTATTTTTCAGTTTCTAACTAATGTAAAGAATTTTCTCTTCTCCTGTAAAGATTTTCTTTCTCTTTCTGTCTCTGGAAACTTTGCAGTTCAGCTCTTGGCATTAAAGTAGTCTGGCTGTTTGAGAGGAAGACTCTTAAAACAATACCCCTAATGTGTGTAAAACTCTCTGCCCTAAATAATGTAAAGCAGTTTATCTGTAAACTATGCTGTCAACAAAATACACAAAAGTGTGCCAAGTTCAAGGCTTTATTGACTCTTTGCAATTGTACTGGTCCTCTAAAGCAAGTCTCCTTAAGATCATTCTGCCAACGCTGCAACGTCCTGTTTTAGTCTGTCTCCTGAACTCTCTTAGAATGCGTCACAAAGGCAGAAGTAAGCGGCAGCTATACAATACCCAAAATTTTTGAAAATGAGTTTTTAGAACGGAAACTTAAAAAAAAAACCCTAAAAGTAATTCTTAGACGGGAAGGTTTCTACAATGTAAGGATAAACAGAACTTTACATGGCAAAGGGATAGCTCATATATAATTGAAAGATATATTTTTAATTAAAATGTGGTGATGCCTTTCATGTCTGTGATACATAGCACTCTAAACAAACCGTGTGCACGTCCGAAGGTGCAGATGACACTGTGAATTGCCTTATTTCACACCTGTTCCACACCTTGATTCGCGACCTGTGCAACACTGTCACAGGGCATGCTGAGCTATGCTGCTGTAGCTTTGGAAGACTAGTGAGTGGTCGCAAGCAGTGCTCAGGGAGGTCTGGCGTCGTACTGGTGTGGCTCTGCCGTTCCTCTGGGTGGTCCTTGCTGCGCAGAGGAGCACACTGAGGACCGCCTGGCCTCCCGCATTGCCAGAGGGCTGATGAAGCTAGTGGGTTAGCTTGGGAGTTACTGCAATCACAACCACTCAACCCGGGCACAATTTTCACCTCAAAGGGGAATGAGATTGCTCTTACGGTGTGCCTAAGGGGTAGGCATGAATTTCCACCTTCTCTGGGCATACAGTTTGAACCCAGGAATGGTCCCTCCTTATTGCTATAGTGGAAAGAGTTTGCAACCTAATCAATCGTAGTCTCGTCATACACTCTTGTCATCCTCATCCTTCCCACAGAAGTCAGGGACAAATAGATGAAGTCGAATAGCACCAGTAAAAATAAATAAATAAAACCACCACTCTTAGGGTTTGTTTCTCCTGGTGGTTTATCTTTGTACGCTTCAGCCATCATTGTGTTCTGAGTGCTATTGCAAGTGCTAAGCTTGAAAAGCACATCCTCATGCTTCAAGAAAACAAGCATACTTTCCACAAGAAAACCTAACTTAACAAGAAAGGGTAGCGAAGGGCAGTGGATGTCATCCTAGGGAAGACATGACTCTTTGACATTTGTGGAATAAAAATATTTACAACTCTGTGAACATCATCCTGCAAGTGGGACAGTGCACTGAGCCTGCTAGGACATCTCTAACTCTGCTAAGATGGCTTTTTCTGATGTGGATCTGCTTAAATGGAGATACATCAGGCTCTTGAAAGGAGAAAAATAAAGCTGTAATGACTGACTCCAGCTAGAGCCAGAAGACCTCCCTCTCAACCATCAGCTTCTCAGAGCGTTGACATTAGACAGGGTAGCAAGGTTAGATGTTCAGCCCTTACAAATACTTGATTCTGGCACACGGGCATGCACGTACATGTACATGTAAGCAAGAGAGAGGAAAAAAAACCAAGAAAAAGATATGGATTTTGGCACATCTTAGCTTTTACATGACAAAAATGTGTAAACAATGCCAAAGTAATGTTTCCTAATATAGTCAAATTTTTTAACATTGACATCTCACAGTTGAATTACTCTTGCATCCCAAGCTGCTTGTTATAGCTGCTCTTAGCTTACCATGCCTGACTGACTTTTCAGATAAGCATTAAAGGACTGCGAATTGTATCTTATTAATTATAACCACACTTTAATGCAAAGTGTGTACCTAATTCAAACAAAACCCTTTGACAATTTGTATCTCACTACATATGAATTTGTCTGATGAGAAAAGATTGGTTGGCTCTTGTGAGCAATGGCTAGGAGTAACTACAGGGGAGCAGAGCGGTGCTGAGGGTAGGCAGTAGAAGGTGGATACTGCTGGGTGCAACGAGAGCAAACATGGGCCACGCGCTCCTGCCCCGCTCTCGCGGGCGGCAGGGCCTGGAGTTTTCTCCTCAGGCAGCACCAGCACCGCAGATCGCTTACAGTCCTGGCAGGCTCCGAGCCTCGGTGAGGAGGAGGCGGGGAGCAGCCAGCCTGGACTGTGCCTTTTTAGGGGGTGAAATGTGCGGATTCCAGCTTTTCAGAGGCAGCTGGAACTCACGTAATTCCTATGGTGTGACATGCCTTCGTGCCGCAGCGCAGGGCCTCCCGCACGGCCCCGGAGCGCGCTCGGCTCCGGCGCGCGTGGGCGCGTCCCCCGCTGCGCGGGGCGGGTCCCGCGGGGGCGCTGCGCGGGCGGCGGCGGGGCCGGCGCGGCGCGGCGCGGTGCGGGCGGCGTTTCTGGCTCGTTTCAGCTGCCGGCGGCAGCGCTCCGTGACGCCTCCTCGTTGCAGTTTTGGTTTCAGTGGAGTTTCTGTTTGTTTGCTTAGCAAATGCTGGCTGGTGGTGCAGGTTGTGGGGCGAGTTTAGTGGTTATTTACCTTTTGCTCCTCATAAGGCATTTTTAGTTGAATGCACGCTATTCAGTCAGGGATTGACTGCATGCGGACAGCGATCGTACTTCCTCGCTGGACAGCGAAGTGAGAGGGGTATCTGAAGATAAGTTACACTGTGCAAACGACTGTTCTCGTTAGAAAGTGAATAATGAAGTTTGTTAAGAGTTTGAATGAACTTGCCTCAGCGACACACGAGCTGACAGCTCAGGAGGTGCGCTCCGCCAGCAGAGCCAAATAACCTGGCAGGCCGTTCGGGTAAATAATTAAGAGAAGAACTATTCTGTTACATAAACCGCTTTCTTTTAAAAAATTACACTACATTTCCTCATCCAGAAAAACTCCCTGCTCCCTTATGACATATTTCTGCCTGGTGTTGAAAGTGCCCTTCTTGCTGTTTCAGGAGAGAAATGGAAGAGGCGAAGCTTCAAAGGTGAAGGCCGGGGACGCGCAGCCCCTCCCGCGGCCGCGGGGACCCCGGGGGCAGCGGGGCCGCCGCCGCCGGGGGGCGGGGCCGGGGGCGGGGCCGTCCTGCCGCCCCGCCCCACCCGCGGCGCTGGGGCGGGGGCTGTAGTGGCCGCCGACATGCGAGGGGAGAATTCCTCAATGGCGGGGGCCACGCCCACTTCACCGAGGGGGCGGGGCTCGCGGCCGGCCGCCCACGCCCCCTTGGGCGCACGTGTGGAAACCCCGGCCGCTTGTTCCCCTCGGAGCGCCCCGGGGGCGGTGGCGAAGCCCCGCCCCTCCAGCCGCCGATTGGCTCTGCCCGCCGCCGGGGGGCGGGGAGGGGGCGGGGCGGGGCGGGCGGCGGGCGCGCCGTGCGGTGCCGCGCCGCGCCGAGCCGAGCCGCGCCGCGCCGCGCCGGGCCGGGCGGGCGGCTCCACCCACGTGCGGCCGCGGCGAGCGAGAACACATCCCGCACGTAGCAGGCGTATTAAACAGCGCGGGGCCATCTGCCGCCCGGGTCGATCCGTCCGAGGGCGCCTGCCGAGCGGGAGGGGAGGGGAGCGCAGGGCAGGGCAGGGCAGGGCAGGTCGCGTCGCGCACGCTGGTCAGGCGGCGGCCGGCGGAGCGGGCTGCGGCCGCCCCGGCGCCGTGCCCTCCGGTGTGGAGCCGGCAGGCTGCCCGGCCGCGGAGCGGAGCGGAGAGTAGCGCGGCTCGCCGCCGCGAAAGTTTCTCCGCGCCGCGGCTGCGCCGGCTCGGCCCGGGGCCGGCGGCGGCCCGGCCGGCATCGCCTGCCGGCGTGGGGGCCGGCGGGGCAGCGGCGAGCCCGGGCCCCGCGGCGCCATGCCGCTGGGACACATCATGCGGCTGGACCTGGAGCGGATAGCGCTGGAGTACGTGGTGCCCTGCTTGCACGACATCGGCTTCTGCTACCTGGACAACTTCCTGGGCGAGGTGGTGGGGGACCGCGTGCTGGAGCGGGTGAAGCGGATGCACCGCGACGGGGAGCTGGCCGACGGGCAGCTGGCCGGCCCCAGCCGCGGCGTCGCCAAGCGGCACCTCCGCGGCGACCAGATCAAGTGGATCGGGGGCACGGAGGAGGGCTGCGAGGCCATCAGCTTCCTGCTCACGCTGATAGACCGCCTGGTGATGTACTGCGGGAGCCGGCTGGGCAAGTACTACGTGAAGGAGCGGTCCAAGGTGAGGGGGCGCCGGGTCACCCCCCCGAGCTCCTGCCGGCGCGCAGGGGAAGCTTACCCCCCCCCCCGGCTGCCCTGGTGGCCCCTCCGCGTGTAGGAAGCGGCGTGGGGTGGCCCGGAGGCGCGGATCGTGCCTCGGAGCAGCGCCGGGCCGGGAGCGCCGCGGGGGGATGCCCGGGCGGGAGCTGCCGCTCTCCAGCGCTTGGCGAGGCTGGGAGAGAGGGAGGGAGGTGGTGGTGGTGGTGGTGGTCGCTTCAAAACGCGGCCGAGCCGCCGGCGGGGAGCGCTGTCAGCTGCTGCTCGGGGTCCGTCGGGCCCAGCAGGGCAGCGGGCAGGGTCATTGCGCTGCTCGGGCGTTGGGACTTCGCCGAGGTCCTGCGCAGCTTTTTTGCTGGCTTATAAAGTCGGACTGAAGCCAGGCCCCCGCCTGCACAGCCGTGTGCTGCCGGGACCGTGCCCAGCGGGCAGCACCCGCTCCAGGGTGGAGCCCCCCCGGCTGCACCCCGCGGCTGCCGCCGCTCGCCCCGGCCGCGGCCGGCTGGGCACTGCCAGGGCGGCCAGCGCTGTGATCCCACAGGATCCCCGCCTAAAAAGTCCAGCCTTGGCCAGGGCTTTCTTTGGAAGACTGTTTCAGATGGACAGAAAAGCTCCCTACCCCGCCTTGTGCACGTACACGGCTCAGATCTGATTATTTGGTTGTTTGCACCCATGTGATCGTGTTAGCCGCGCCAGTTTTGATGTTCCACCTCATAACCAGTGTCCTACAGCTGAAGAAGTTATCCTTGTTGTATTGAGTATGTGATACAAAATAAGGGATGCTCTGCTTGCGCACATCAAACTTTTTGAAGGAGAAAGGGGTTCTCCTGGGCTTTTCTTCCTTTAGAAATGGAGAAGACACTTAATATTCTGCTGTTTTAGGTTCCTTTCCCAATGAAATTTTTTTGCACTTGCAGTGCCATCATTTCATTTTGGGCTAACTTGGCTTTTCTTTCCTGGTCTCCTTTGCTGTGGCAAAGTAGACCTACTTGGAACTAACTTTTTTTTTGTTGTTGTTGCCCTGAATGCTGAAAATGTCCCTGCTCTTTATTTGTGACTTGAATTCTATAACATATAGCCCCCTTTAAAAGCTTGCTCACTTCTTGATGGGATGTGCTAGAAATTAAAAAGGTGAACATTTGTAAAAATGACAAAAATGAAATGTTTTGCATTTCTTTTGGTTTTAACTTGCCTTGAACTAAGGGGATATGAGTGGTGCTGAGATTTATTTTTTTCCCCTCCATAGCAAATGAAGAAAAAGAATAAATGTGATAGCATTTAACCAGGTGCTTGGGAAGACCTTAAAATCTGCATATTACGCACACATGAGAAAACACAACAGTGGGAATAATAAAATGTTGAAACATTGATCCTATGCTTAGCTCCAGTGAATTGTTGATCAATCCAGTTAAAGCTTGGGTAGATTTAGTTTAAATGAGGGGAGACTGGAGTTTGCTTATTCCTGATGGGACTGTATTTGCTGTTAGTAGGTACACCTGACCTGTCTGGTATGGCATGTCTTTAAGGGCAGCCTAGTACTTTCTCTGGGTGGTTTCTATTTGCCTTATTAGTGTTCAAAATACATTGCTGCATTACTGGCCACACAGGGGAGGAAATAGGGGCTTGCATTAAAGTTAGACCAGTGTGAAAGGAGGTTGTCCTGCATTTTTTACCAAGATATTCGGAGAAATAGAAGCAACTGGATGCATGAGAGCAGTTGACATTGGCTAGGGAGAAGAGTCTTTTGGAGGGTGACCTGAGGTTGTAGAGGTGATTTTAAAACTAAGTTTTTTGCGTTGTTTTTATACGAATAGTAATAGCAAACGGAACAGGACACATTTTATAAACAGATACAAAACTACTTCACTGTGGAGAGCCTTTTGGCTATTATTCTTTAGCAAGGAAGCTGATAGACTCCAAACAGCACACAGAAACACTACGCATCAGTTCAGGACTGAAAGGGACTCAGTATGGTTTGTAAAATACAGAGGAATTTAATCAGAAACTAACAGTAACCAATTCCTTAATTATAATAATGAATACCATGGATATGTGAGGCTCTGAAGTAGCAGTTGTCAGCTGTAGCTGAGATGTGAGATGCTTTCAACAGGAAGATTATTCTTCTGACTAACCAAATGACTCCTACAGTCCATGAAGGTTCCCACGTTATCTATGGACATTTCCTGTCTACCATTAACCCAGCTCATTTTTCTTACCTATTTGAAATCTTATGAATGCATACACAAAAATCCTAATTTTATATTCAGCATACTTTTATCAAATAGATTATATACAGATTTAAAAATACTTTTAATTTCTTGGATGCCTAGAAAACTTTCACAGCTCCATGTTTTTGGATGTTTTGTTTTGCTTCCACACAACTGGATCAGAACTCTGTGTCTTGACGTACACTATTATGATCTGTGGTTTGAAGATATAGGAGTTAAATGGGGCTAAGAGTCCAGAGCAATTTGTTTAAAATATAAGGCTTTGGCTACATGGTAACTCCTCGACATGGAAATGAATCAAGGTAAAGTCAGGCTTATCACTGTTCAGAGGTTTATGCTTTCTAAACAATAGTAAGACTTTAATTTTCAGTCTAAGTATTGGAAGAGGGGGAGAGTAAATGAATGCCTGTGAGCTTACTGGCTGCCTAGTACTTCATGCTTTCATAGCTACACAAACATAAGAAGGCATGAAAAACTTTTGTAGAATAAAGGCAGCTTTCCTTGTAGCTGCCTGTTGTGAGAACTGAGTCAGTTAAGATTTTGCTGTTTCGAAATGACTTTCAACCGCATTTGAAGAAAGTCAAGATTGCATCGAAGAGAATAGATGGAAGTTGCATTTTATAAGGGTACTGGATACACTTAAGAGCAGTTGGTTGGTATTTGAGGACTGATCATGAAATAACAGCATTTCATCTTTGCAGACCTGTGATCCAAATCACTTTGTGATAAGTCATATTTTAAAATACTAGCTGACATGGTTAAGATAAAAGTAACCAGATAACCTTCTTCTGAAGGACTCTTTCACCAACAGACCCAGCACAATGTTGGCTTCTGCTTTCTTTTAAACTAGAGTTTCCATTTTCTAGTAATAAAATATAATGATTCACCTTTTATAGTAGTTTATTGGTGAAGGATCTCGCCATAAGTACTGTTGACCTAGGTTCAGTTTTGTTCCTTGGTGTGAGAAGATTCACATCCTTGTGTGGAGGGATGCTCTGACCCTAAGGCAGAGCTCACTCTCCTTTTTAAGGACTTGTCTCCCGTATGCTGCAGCTCTGACACTTTGTACAGAAAAGCTGCTTGGTGGCTGGGGTAGGGAAGTGATGCCACAGCTTCGCGCTGAGGCCAGTGGCCCAGAATGCCCCCTGAATCAAATGATGCTCCAGGGGCCACGAGCAGGAAGATGATCTACTGCAGCATCTGCCTTTTCAGGTGTTGGAGTCCCTTCTTGGAGCTAGTTGGGGTTTGGGGCAGCTTTTGGGAATGGTGGTGGTGAAAAGAGCTCCATTTGTAACGGACTCACAGCCTTTTTGCAAATGAACATAGCTCAGATGCAGAGATGGCATGGAGGCTTGCCACAGGTTGTAAAGCTTCCCAGGGGAAAGTTGCATAAAGTTTTGTAGGAACAGAGATGTTTGCTCTGTAGAAAAAACCCTGCTTTATAAATAAATTAGAGACAATATTTAAAAAAAGGCAGGAAAATATTCTGGAGGAGAAGCTTGAGAAAGTTTTGCTCCAAGACAAGAGAAATGCTATTTAAAAAAAAAAAAGTGCAAAGTTGCAGACGTGCCAAACACTGTGGAGTTTGGGATATTTGTCCCTTTGGCAACCTCTGAAATGCTGCGGAGGCTGGGGAGCTGGGCTGTTGCGGGCCCTTGGCCCGGGAAGTCCCCCCTGCGGGCAGGCAGGGCTCAGGCTGGCCGGCAGGAACGGGGATGGCTGGCCAGCGTGCAGAAACATAAAAGCGGCGTTCCCTGTGGGATGTGGACAGCTCAGCTGCTGCTGAGAGGATGTGGTTTCCCCCCCCGTCACGTTTTGCTCCTGCTGGAGAAGGGTAGCTACCCCTGCGGTCAGGCAGGGTCCCAGAGCCATGCCGTCAGTGGTGGCGGTGCCCGGCGGCTGTGGCATAGGGCCTCTTGGGGCTGTGACCTCAGCTGAGTCAGCGTTTCAGGTGCTGCTGTCGCCAGTGAGGGGTGGAAGGTACTTTGAACTGGCATGGCTTAGCGCTGTGCGGACTTCGCCCCGCAGGCCTGACAGCTGTGTGGCCTGCTATGAGTTACTGGTACCCTCTCGAATGCCGTCATGGCTTGAAATCCATGTGGGCGCTGCCTTTGGGGACCTCCCGTTCATTATGGGAGCGCTGGAGGCCAGTGAGCCCCACTGGTTAGAAAACACAACAAGAAGTCATAATTCGAAGAACCGACTGCTGTGTCGGAAAGACCATGGCTGGTGCTTTTAGCTCAGAATCTAACTGCTCCCATCTGGGATGAAGTCTATGGCCTGATGTTAATAAAAGATGCGAGATGAGCTCTTTTGAAAATGTTCCTCAGTCTTCATGAGGGCCTTTGGCTCTTTCTCTGGGATATTTTCTCCATCTTCCACTTTTAGCCCCTGCGGGCCTCCTCTGCCTGCTGCAGGAGAAGCATAACTTGTGTGGTGGCACTTTGTGGCTGGCAAGTGCGTTGGCTGAAAAACAAAGCGAGTCCCTGGACCTACTGCAGGATGAGATGTTCTTGGGTAGTTTTTGAAACATAGCCTTTTGTCTGGTGGGTTGTTACCAAGGTCTCTGTTTCTGAGGATTTAACCAATGCATGAAATGTCACAGGCTCAGGTTGAGTGATTTTTACCAAGTCCCTCAGTTAAGTCTTCAGCTAAGGAAGTGAAATTTTTTCTTTTTAGACACAAGTACAAAAATGAAGCACTCAGCGATTCTATCCTTTGCAATTCAAATGCAAAGTGAAACTCTGCATCTTCTAGTTTTAAGTGCAGATGTAAGGAACAGGATAACAGGAAACTGGCAGCAGAGCTGAAGAGGAATACTGCCGATAGAAATATAGTAGTTTATTATATGTTACAAAGGATTTTTGTGATACTTGCATAGCAGCATGCCTTGCAATTAGTTTACAATGGGCAATCTGATGAATACTGCCATCCGGAAGAACTATGTGTAATTTTTCTTTTTTTCTAATCAAATGTACATGTTCTAGCATAATGGGTAAGTTCAAATCTGTTCTTCTGGCCGGCTGCTGGCAGAGTCCAGAGCCACTGGAACTGTAAATACAACAGACAAGTCGTTTTATGATATTAGACCGAGGAATTTGGCATTGGCTGAGATCCTAGAGCAGTTGCTTTGGCTCTGTGTCAAAACTTATGTTTATATCTGTGTTTGTCAAGCAAGATTAGTTAGCCTGGTTAATTATACACAGGAATGTATAATTTTTACTTGACAATCAGAGCATTAGATGAGTATAAACCTGGGAATATTAGGTCTTGTTTTTGTTCTTCCTCAAAACATGAGCAATGACCTTTTGAAACTTTCAAAAGATGCTTTTTTGAAACGGGTACTTGGTGAATCTTTCAGCTTACATCTCTGCTTAACAGGGACAGGATATTAGACAAAACGGGTTGAAATTTTACAGGTAGCTGGCCTGTAGACAACCTCTACAGAGTGGTGTTTAAGCTGGTACTTAGGTGTTAAAGTCACTTAAAAGAAGCTTAAACATTTGGAACCTGTTACGTAACGTCACTCTCAAGAGCCTGAACTAAATGCACTGGAAGACTTCCTCCACTTTTGGCAGTGGAAAAATTGTGTTGTCTTCAGTGTGTGTTAGTCTCGACCCCTTGCCAGCGGAGAGCTGCTGTTGGTCCTCTTTTCCTCCTCTTGTGCAGGGGAAGTCTGTGACCACCCAGTGACCTTTCCTACAGTGTTGTTTTAAGAGTCTGTCCATGTGCTCTACAGTCATAGTCTCACAAAGGAAGACTGGCTAATCCTGTAAGAAAAGGGGAATACGTGTGTGCTCCGGGACAGGGTAAAGAACAGAGCGGTCTGTTTATCCTGAGTTTGTGCACGTGTATTGGTATTTATGGGAACAGGGCAAGTTATTTGGTTTTTCAAGATTTTTGTGTGTGTTTGTTTTTTTTTGTTTGTTTTTAATGTATTGTCTGTAGTTTTGCAGTCCTGCAATGCGTAGGCTTATTGCCTTATCAGACTCCTGAGTGATATAATGATGGCAAAGCAGAGAGCTTTTCCAACAGTCTGTCGCTTATCAATAGCACACTTTTAATACCTTTTTGTCCGTTGCCGTAACTGCAGAGGTACAAGCCATTCCTAGCCCCACTACTTGAGCTCTTACAGCCACAGACTTGCTGCGGTAGCTGTACTCGTGTGCCTGCTAATATCTCTGTTATTGTAGGCCCTAAGTGTATATATGCTGCTTGGAGTTTGTTTTCGTGTAAGGGCTGATTGCTCATTGAATGCTAATATAAACCTTACTTGTCTGTGTGGGGTGAAGCGCTGTAATACAGGTGGCATAAAGGCCTCTAGGTACAGGGCCTGTTTATCCTTTGGACTTGCAGGGGTGTGGACAGCATTGCAAGGCAAAGTATCCCTGTGAGAACCGCTGGGGAAAATGTGCAGAGTTCACAACACCACTTCTTCCCTTCCGCCCTTGGCTTAGCAAAGTGGGCTGAGCTTGCGTTTTGAGGAGAGGGGAGCTGGTCCTTACTGTTAGTATTTGTACAGAGGTGCCTTCCAAAGTGATTAATAATGAATAATTCAGTTCATTAGAGCTGACTGCTAGTAACCGTATGTGTTTAAATGAAGATGCATGGATGCTCGTTACTCTGATGCAGGAGAGCGTGTACACAGTACAAGTGAAAGGTGTCTGTGTTAACCCTGGCATCTTTGTTTGTGCAGTGAACTCTTCCTTCTTTGACTTCCATACTTACCTGGACAGTGGCTTGAAGTAATATCTTGTATAATAAGTAGGCATAATAAGTTATCCTTCATGTCATCTCTTGAGCGACTTGCTTGATTTAATATTTGGAATCCTCTTCTCCTTCCTTTTTCTCCTCCAGTGCCCCTTTTTGTCTTTGAAGATGGATTCTGCCGCGCCCCCCCCCCTCCCCCCCCCCCAGGTGTTTGTGATGGTGGTCCTGGTGGGGTTCAACACTACCTGGACTCTTTCAGCAATTCCTTTCCACTTGTGGCAGGGGTGGGATACATGGAGAAGATTAAAATCACATCAGCCCAAAAGTGAATGCACCTGTGATCAGATGAAATCTTGATGTTTGCTGAATAGGCTAGACACTTAGAGATCAATACTTTTATCAAAAGTTTCAAGATGGCTCTTACAAAGTCAAAGTACTTTTTTTTGTTTGTTTGCTTTTTTTGGTATTCACTTTTTAAAAAGTTCCCCCTTGCTTCTATTTCAGTTGGATTGCCTTTTTTCATTGTGTAATAGGCCAGTGGCAGGTTGTCCTTTGGCATAGCGCTTGTTCATCTTGCAGTAGGTGGCTTGCAAGAATGGAAGAGCAGGCAGGGAAGTCTGCAAGGACACGCTACTGGCTTTGGACTCCTGGGAAGGAAGATGCGTGCATACCAACTACAAGGAGTCTGGATCAGATTGATTATGACTGTAATCCTTCTGCCACAAAGCTGAAGACGGAAACGTTTTCAGAAAGCTGCTAGCAGCACATGACTCTTAGCTTCTGTGAAAAGGTTTTACTGAATTAGTGGAGGAGCTTTAGGCAAGAGGAGTGTTGGGAGCTGCTTCTGGCACCTGTGTCCAGGGTGGCTGATGGCCCTATTGGTAGGCTTGCAGGTCCATAACTGATGCCTTGTCACACATGTGCCATTGTGTGCTGACACGGCACAGGCATTTGCAAGTAATGTTACATGGCAACTTGTTTTAGATCTTTTGCAGCTTTTGAAAAGGGGTGATGGGGTTGGTCAGAAAAGCAGGAGGAAGCTCTCTGGCTGTTCAGGCAATGAGATGGAGGAAGGAAAAGGATGAAGGAAGCACAAGTAGTCCATCCCCTCCTGTCTGAACTACTTGCAGGCACGTTGCTGTCGGCACACCACTCCTGACCCTTCCTGCAAGTGATATGGAGTGAGCTGTAAGCCCCGTTTCCCCCACCGTTGCTCACTCGCCTCACACATATGCAATCTACTATCGCTCAGTGACAGAAAGGAGCTTTTCTCTAGTCATTTTTCTCTTGTCATTGTGTTATGATAAGATTAGTAGAGAAAGGAACTTCATGCCACTATGGAAACAATTAATAGAAAGCAGTTGATTAAACAAGCCACTTATTGCTCTGATTTTTCACAAATAAAAACATGGAAGAGATCTTACTCATTTCCGCCCTCACCAAATACAAAATGCAAGAGATTTTAGTGAACTTAATGATTCCATGAAGGCCACTTAATGGTTCCTTGCCACCAGCCATCTGATTTAAAAGGAATAGTGTAAATTACAGGAGTACAGTATGGCACACTATCCGCACAGCCTGGAAAGATCCGGTTTGTTCAGAGCCTTGTCAGCTGGAAATGGCAAGATAGCTACATCTTTTGGCAAACACCAAGGAATCCTACTTTTTAGCAAAAAAACATTATCTTTTTTTTCCCTTCTGTTATTTAGAAGCTTGTATATCTCTAGTTTATATGAATCCTTTGGTCACGATTGACTCTCTTCTGTGTTTTCTTTTTAGATCTGAAAATCCAAACAAGAAATATGCTTGCATTTTTCTGTCTGTAAGTCATAATCATAATTGTTATATTTGTTTAGCTCTTACTACTTGCACTTTTAAAAATGCTAATCAATAAGGCAAATGTTTTAAAGTTTTGGCCCCAGTTCAGCAACACACTT
This sequence comes from Struthio camelus, assembly GCF_040807025.1. Classification (NCBI taxonomy): domain Eukaryota; kingdom Metazoa; phylum Chordata; class Aves; order Struthioniformes; family Struthionidae; genus Struthio; species Struthio camelus. Next base: position 54,840,180 of record NC_090946.1, on the reverse strand, counting down.
AAGCACTTTTTTAAAGGCTCTTTGAAATTAATGGGACTTAAGCACATACTTATGTGCTGGATGTAGAATATGTTAGAATATGTTTAGAATACATAAGGAAAAGGTGCATTGATTTCCTGTGCTGCCCTAGGGCTTTATCAACATTTTTGCCTTAGATTTGAAGTATAGACCATCTTTACATGGTGGCTTGGGAGAGAGCAAAGAACCTTTATTCTTGACAAGAGACTTTTAGTATCAGCACTCTTCACGTTATAGATAATGATTAGGATTTTTGTCTGACCTTTGCAATCGACTGTCTTGCAGCAAACTTGCCTTATACTGTTAACAGGAGTAGTTATTCCAGTAATGCACACACGGAATTAGGTGCTAGTCAGCTCAGATGGGGAATGCCACTTTGAACGGGAACAGCCTGTGGCACAGGGCCCTGGCAGGCAGCAGCACCAAGTAGAGCAGGTGAGTGCTGGCCAGGAGCTTCCCAACTGCCCCGTGGACCGTGGGAGTCTCCCGCGCATGGCATCTTGCAGGATGGGGCTGGTAGGAAAAACTTGCAGAACACACAGGGGAGAGGAGATACAAAAAATGTGTCACTTAGCTCTTACCTTGCCTATTCCCTGATTGTTAACAGGCTTGGGATATTGTGTTTGCTGCTGCAGACTACATAAGGTGTAAGTGTACCTTTCCCCTCTGATTCCCCGTAGGGATTCTGGTACAAGTGGCTTGAAAAGTGGTTTGAAGGCAGAAAAGGGAGGAGCTTCGCTGTAGATACTGTAGCGTGCCCCGCTGTTAAGGCATATAAACCATGGTGTATGACTAGGAACAGGGTCCCCCAAGATATATTGATAACTCTGTTCTTTACAATATTCACCAATATTCTTGTTTCTTTGCATTAATTTGTGCTCTGTCTTCCTTCGTGTGTAAAACGTGAGTATGGTCTCTGAAGCAGGCCAACAGGAAAGGTCACTGCCTGGTTAAGTACTTTACAGACTTCCTCCTCACAGGAGAAGCAATGAGAGAGTTAGCAAATGCCTGTCCTCATTGCCAGATATATTATAATTCAACATTTGATAGTGGTCAAAGGCTGAAGTGTCAAGATTGTGCGTTTCACCATTACATTTCCTGAATGCACAACTTGACTTCTCACTGGTAACTTAAAGGGACAGCGTTGCTCTAACACTCAGTGATAACTGCTTGGGGAGGGTGAAAATGTAATTGATCTGCTCTTAGTTTTTCTCCCCCTCCACTCATCTAAGACGTCTGCAACTGAAAGAGCAATATATTCTTTTTTCTTTCTTAGTTTACTTTTGTTATTTGCTGGCACTTGGTTAAAAGCCTGTTTTGCTGCTTTCTGGCCATAGATGCTGTTGCTGCTTAGTACGAGTTATACGGTGTCATGTCCAGGCCGCAGTTAGGGCAGGCGCCAGTTGCGCTAAGGGTGACCATGGCTATAGGCAGACATGGTGCCTACTTCACCTGCACACCTCGATGTGCATATATGTGCCCCTGTTCTCTGACTTGTCCTGTGCATCTGCCCTGCCTTCCTCCTCCCTGTCCATGAGGATGCCCCCTGCAGTGCCCTTTCCCACTGCAGAGAGGGGTTTGCACCCCAGCCTCCTGCAAAGCCAGCCTCCCCCCATTGCCAAAGGGCTTCCCGCCGCCCAGCTGTCGTGCCTGCGCAGCTACCTTCTCTTGTTTCCATGTCCATCCCACAGGCACCTGCCGGGAGCAGCCTGAGTGGGGCTGCCAGTTCTGTTCGCTCCCTGCCGCCTTTGTGGGTGGCTCCAAGTGCATGTTGCTCTCCACATGCCAGCTGTTGGAGAGGAATGAATTTTTGGAGAGGAAGAGGAAAAAGGAGGGAATGGAGCCAGGTAGACCTCTCCAGGCTTTCTGTATCCTCAGAAAACATCCTGAACCCATGCCAGAGAGACCACCTCCCTACTCAGCAGCTGCTGGGCTGCCTGCAGATACCACCTTACATGCCAAAGAGGGTTACTACTCTAAGCCCCAGTCCTGAATCTGGTCTTGAGGAACCTCCCAAGGGCAGTTGCTTCAGTGCATTATTGGTAAGTCTCCAGAAGGGACTGCGACAGAGCTGAATACGGTGCGTGCGGTGGGCTGGCAGGGGACATGGCATAAGACACCCTGCAGCTCGTGACTGCGTCCCAGCAAGTGGTCCAAACCTCCAGCCACCTGGCCAACACCTGCGTTAGCTTGGACAGCTGGGCTTCAGGGGCTGACCTCTTCTGTCAGGTGGTGGCAGCATAAATCCATGTGAGAGTCCTGATCACTGGAAAAAAACGGACATGGGCATTCAGCAACCTGAGTTCGAATGTGGATTCTGGTGTTGCCTCACAGCTGGATTTGAGGCAGACACATAACTGGGTCCAGGCTTGCTTGTGTATGAGCTGAGAGCTTTTGTGAATAGCTTTGAGCTGTGCAAATGTATGGTAAAGGATGTAGCTGGATCCATTGTATGCATGTATTTATGCATACTTTGTTGTTCAGAGTTGCCTAGTTTCTGTCTACACACAGTTTTACTGGTGCAAATGCCAACTGTGTGCATGGGGCTCAGGAGAGGCACCACAATACTTATTAGACTTTTTTTTTTTCCTAATACACTTTTATTGCCTAACCTTAGAGCGGGTACAGTTAAATCACTACAAGATTGTCTTGACTTGGAATAGCTTGTTTTCCTCCCTGTGTGCAAAGATGCTGTGTCATTATGTACACATTCATCCCCTTTAATTGCACCTGCGCTAGATGGATTGTACTGCTGTAATTGTACAAGTGCTGTCAGAGTAGTACAGCTTAATGGGCGTGCAAAGCCTTAAAAACTGCCCATGTTGTCTAAGCATAGCATAAATTATTTCTGATGGTAATCTATCACTGGTAATTTTAATGGGTTTTACCCATAAATACTCATTTACACAAAGTTCTGTGTGGGAATAGATGTACTGCTAGCTAGGCAACATCTTCGAAAAACGTGGTGGGAGAGAAAAAGATGGACGGGGGTGAGTGAGAGGGCTTAATTCCAAAGTTAACATAGGAGATAACTGGTCTCAACAGTTAGCCTTAATGTGGTGTTACTGCTGTGATAGCAAACACTTGAGCGCTGTTCATCTCTCTGTTTAAGTGGTGCAACGATGTCTCGGTAACTTCAGCAGCCAAGGCAGCTTAGAGAATTTGGGGAGGGCTGTGAGGGGTATTTGGGAACCCGCCAGGCATGACAGTGCTGGTCCAAACCCCGCTCTCACGCTGGCCGGGGCTTTGGCTGTGCCGGGGGAGTTGGAGAAAACCCTCCCTGCGGTCTGAACAGGAGCTGCTGGGCGGTGGGAGCACACGGGGCTCCAGGGAGGTGTCTGGGGCCACGCGGTGTGCAGCGAGGGACCGTGCCCTGCGGCGACCAGCCTGTCCGGTCCCAGGGCCCCATGGCCGGCCTGGGCCTGGGTCAGGGTCATGACTTGTAACTGCCTTTGCCTCCGCTGCCCTGGGGCTGTCCCCGAGTGCTCCAGAAGTGAAATGTGCACAAAAATGTTATGTATACGCCATACCACATGTGGACTGATAAAGTCTTGTGGGCAGCATTACTCACTCTCTGTGGGTCCACAGGTTAAAAATAAATGGGTAATAATGACAAAGGAATGTTGGCCAGCGCAGGCAGCGCTGATGCGAACAAAGCTCCCACGTAGGCTTGCCTATGCTGTGGCCGTCTCTCCTGACCTATGTTAATGTACCCACAGAGCCTCAAAATATGTAGAATTTCTTTAAATGTTACAAGAAAAAGTTGTTATATATCAGGCTCCCTGTCAATGCTCTTCTGAGTGGTTAATAGCAGAACTGAAAGTGTCTTAAGCGCTGACAAAGAATAAAAGGATTGAATATTTAAGGAACTATGAAATTATCCTTCTGCCTAATAGATAAGAATAGTCTACAGAAGACTTATTTTCTGGTTACCATGCCTTTATCCCCACAGGGAGAGTCCTTACAGATTTCCTTAATGAGCTTGCACTTATGAATTTGCTTTTCTACAGAGATGGAGCTTGTCACTGTGTCCCCTGGGACTCATTACAGGGGACCCTTTATCTGTATTGAATGTTTATGATGCTTTCTCATTAGTGCAGTTCATGCCAGGTTTGTTTGGTGGGGAGCAGGGAGGAGAATGAAAGAATTTTGGGTGATGAAAGAGCTTCAAGTTCAGTCCAAAATAATCCTAAAATGTAACTTAAAATAAGTGGGTCGTCTTGTTGTTTTTAATGATACAGTGTGTGTTAAGAAGTGTGTGTGTGTTTGTGCAGGCAGGAGGGGGCGGGAGACAGAGACCAGTAAGAACCAGAAAAGAGAAGTGCCTTGACTCTGTCCTGTAAGCGTGGGTTTTTTCCTCTTCCCTCCACAGCTTCTCTGTGAAGTGTACTCTGGAGGAAAGTTTGTGTTTGATTGCCGATAGCCTCACGCTCTGCACGTAGCACTGTCATTAAGCCATCATCTAGCTGGCCAGGAGCCAGGGCTCAGCAGTGAAGGGGCGGGCAGTCTTTCTAAACTGAAGCAGCTTTTATTGATACATTGATGCATTGCGCATGTTTACAGCTGCTAATTGGAGACTTAATCTGAATATCCTTGACTGAAACTAATTCACTGGCAATAGCCTTTTAAAGGTCCTAAAGCGGTGGTAAGTCTGCTTGTCACAGCAAGTGAATCTCTTCTAAAAAACTGTATTGTCTCTGTGCACGTACAAAGAACAAATACTGAGTAACGTTTCAGCCTAATACGTAGCTTTTAGGTCAGAGCATAACGCAAAATAAAAATCTTACCTGATTTTACTCTTGCAGAATGCAAGACAGGAGCAGTGAAGAACTAGGGAAAAGCGTTAACTGGCAAATATGCGGAACTATGTAGACCAACTAAATATACAAGGAAGGAGATCAACGCTTTTAGTGATTAAAAGAGATGAAAGCATTCACTGCAAGTACAGTTGTAATCCTATGGCAATCTTAGGTTTTCTTTTTTTCTCTTAAATTTCAGTATTTTGCTTTCTCCCAGCCATGTCAGGAGGCTGAACACAGAATTTGAGTGGTGATCTGAAAGCAAGGAGGTGTTATTTTACTTGGCTTTTAAAATATAGTCTAGATGATATACAGAGGAAGATGAATAGCCTGGGTCTCTTTTGTTCAGGGAACCACAGATGAGATTTCTCTCTTCAGAAGCTTGGAGAACTTTTCCCTCTGTTGGGTCCTTTTGCAGCTTCCTGAATAGCCACTTCTCTTCAGGATCCCAGGAAGTAAGCAGCAACAGGGCCAGTTCAACAAATCTCGCCACTGTCTCCAAAATCCAGTAATTTGGGTTCGCAAATGCTCCCTATTTTCTTGACAATCAAAGCCAATCACTGCTAACGCAAGGCATGACTGTTCCATGCCTTCCGACTTCACAAAGTCATCGTCCTGGCAGCCAGCTTGAACTTGAAGGGCATCCAGATATACCTCTAAGTGGATGATCTGCTAAGAAAAGAAATAAAAAATCTTCACAAGACGAAACTGTCCTTCACATTAATAGGACTCTTCAGGCCATGAAGAACTAAATTTTATTGTCAATCATTAGAAGAGCTTCCTAAGCCCCATCACAGATTCATTTAATAGGGAACTCATTTTTAAGGCAACATGAATCTATGATCTGGCTTCCTATACAGACTTCTCAAGATTTGAAAGCTTATTAGGGGCTCCTTGAGCTACTACTGGGTAACATGCCAGTCATCAACAGCTGTGTGGCATGATGATGGTCTATGACTAGAGCTCTCCTGGGTAATTCTTTGTTTCTACACTTAGTTCTAGTGATTAGTGAAGATATTTAATCGGCAGGAACAGTCTTCCATCTTATGGAAATTATAATAGTATCAGATGACAATAGCCTTTTGGTTGGTAAGCAAAGAAGCTCACTATCTCTGCTTTCCTCCCCGTGCTGCCCCGCCCCAGCAGATGAGAGCAATACCTTCTCCTGCAATTAGGCTGTTCCTCAAAAAATTCTCTGAAACATCTGTGTGCTTGGAAACAGCAGTAAAGCTGCAGTGGTGCATATGAAAGACCAAAATGAAACAAAAAGGGAGAGGTATAATTTCTGCCACCCCCCCACCCTGGCCCTGTTCTTGGGTGATCTGAATCTGATAATGAAGGTCATATATACCCAAGGGAGAAGCAAATATCGGATCACCTGGCTTAAAATGCCATCTCTGGAAATAAGATTCTAGTACAGAAGTAAGTTCTTCTTGCCCAACAGGAAGATAGTATTAAAAAAGGGGAAGGGAGGGGAGTGGAGGCAGCGAACAGCATTGTGGTGATGAGATGAGAAATTCTGAGAATGGGTGCATTTTTGTGTCACTGGGTCCCTGGCCATGGAAATGTTGTCTTGTTTTGTCTCAGATTTTCAAGGAGGCTGATATACAAGAGCATGGAGCAAAGATAGCTGTGATGATGTCAATCTCACCAAGATACAGTGCTCCATACTTCTGTAGTTGGGCCACCTACCAGTACAGTGTCTTATCCATCTTTCATGGTCTTGTTTGTCGGGCCTCATCTAGCCCTTCAGTAGACACTTGTCACCTGCAACCAAGGCACCTTTGTCTTGTAAGAGTGCTTCCATGAGCTAATGGCTTGCTCAGGATGTCTTCAATAAACTGTGCTTATAGGTGAATTCGAGGAGTCTGATCCACTTTTGTTCATGAAAGAAGGTAACTGCCCTAGGGGTTATTATTGTTCTTTCTGTTAGCTTTTTTTCTTCTTGGAGTTCTGCAATCCAGCTTGGTTTAGGGCTCAGTGTAAAGATGGAAGTTGAAGAGAAAAGAGGCAGGTGGCTTGCTCTGCCAAATTCCAGCCTTTCCCCCAATGTTTCTTAGCTTCTAAAAATAGGCTCCTTTCTCAAAGCTTTCACCGACCCTTTCCCCTCTCTCTCGCTTTCAAGGATATGAGGTACTACTTTCTAGGCAGCACTGCCACTGAAGGCCGTTGTATGTTTTGAGTGAGTGAAGGGAGCAGTGTTAATCCACTCCCCAAGTGGAACTGGCGATTCTTCTTCTAACAGGCACAAAGCTAATGTCTCTGATTTTCGTGCTTTAACATAATTTTCTTCCCTCTGTTCCCTCACATCTGTACAGACTATTAAATTAGACCAATTTTCCTAGTTTATGCTTCAGTATAGCAGTTGAGTGTTTCAACTTCCATAAATTCAAACAAACTAATATTTAATAAGTCATGAATATTTTATGCCTAACCATTACAAGTAACACAGTCGAAAACACTTGGGCACAATTGGATGCAACAAGAAAGTACTTAAGAAACACCCTGTTGTGCCTGTGTGTCAGACAAGCCTCAACTGAGAATCTCTTGTCTTTGATCACGAGCTGTCAGACTGCGCATGTTCTTTTAACGTGGAGCATGCTGTGTGCCTTTCGTTTTCTCTTTCTGCCTGCACAGAATATGTGAGTCTACAAGCTAAAGCCTAGTTGAGTACAATATGCACTCAGACTTAGGCCAGTGAAGTGAATCCTGGTAGTCCTTGTTTCCCAAAATCTAGTTATGTGACTTTTGACTGTTAATTCAGGATTGAAAGCCACGTATCGGACAGAAATTTGGGAAGCTTGGAAGTGGGCAGCCACATAAAAATGAACCTGAAAGCTGCAGTGGCTGTAACCTCATTAATTCTTATTAATATCTTGGCTTTAGTAACACAACTGCCATAGTGATACTGTAGATGTATATTGCTTTGTGCTTCTATAACACCTTTCATCTAACAATTTACAAGTGGTTTCTGAACTTAACTATTTGCTGTACAAGTTGTGTGCAGAGATTTCATCCACTTTAAGGATCAAAAGTAGCAGTTGCTCAGTGATGTACAGGAACAGAAAATGAAAAAGCATATTGTGGATTTTTTAGTTCCATCTGCAAGGATGGTTTGTGTTGGCAGGACAGAGTTGTGCAGATCAGAATTTCCTCTGCTGGTTGCAAAGAGCATACTAGTTCTGAGAGGAAGATATGGCATCAGTGCGAGGTTACAATATCACCTATACAGTCTGAACTAGTGATACACGGGGGCCTTGGCTTAGTACTAGCAGGCAAGAAAAGCATTTCCTTCTGATCTTCTGTCATCACTGTTTCCTGTTAAGAAGTGTTCATTTCCGTTGGTGAGCATTTTCTAGCAAAGGTATTCTCTGCCGCATTTTTCCAAGTATCAGTACACTCCAACTCCACTTATTTTATGAAATATAGCAGAATGATGCCTCACAGCATGGTCCTGGCTGTCAGCTAAGAGAAATTTGGTTTCCTGCTTACTGGAAACATTGAAAGGCAGGGAAAAAGTTCTTTATGGTAACATTATTGTTGTGGATTTTTTTACTATTATTATTCTTATTTTTTAGTTATCACTCTCCAAACTTTGCTGCTGTCTTGCATTGACTTGCAGATTTCTCCCACTGACTTGAGTGCAATACTTAAAAATTGAATGATGAATAACTTATTTTTTGCAAGTTTCTATGCAACATGGAACTTACTGAAGATTCCTGGCTCCTTACTAATACTCATAGTTACTGCTTGTTTAACTGGTGGTGATTTGCACCCTCTTGGGAAACCTAACATCTCTGATAATGATAGTGCAGAAACTGCAATGTTGATATTTGCCTTTTATTTTCCAAGCTTTGTAGGCTTTAATTAAAGCCTGACGACCAATGATCTGGTGGTCTAGTTGATAAACTGTGCTGTGTGCATGTGTCATTGCATTGTTCAGCTGTTGTGTGTTTTTTCACAAATAGAAAGAACGGGCTAGTAAAGAGAAACTCTTTATTTTGATTTAAAAAAAGGGGGGGGGAGGGTTGCTGAAACCTGCTCTGAGTCCTTACAGTAGAAAATTAAGCCAACTAACAATCCATTGCAGTGGATTGTGTCGCTTAAAAAAAAAAAAGCATTAGGCATGTTCCTGCTCATTACTGCCTGCTGTAGTTAGTTTAGCATTGGAGTTGGTTGGTGAAGAGAGGTGCTCCCCAAAATGGAGTGTGCTTTTCTGGACACAACAGCTGAAAATTTGGAGAGAACGATTCTTATTGATGCTCTGCTCATCTGTCAGAGGGTTAATTGTTTTGATTAATGTGATCCAGCCTCCAGCTTTTGTGGCTAGCCCATGCACTAAACTGGCAAATACCTATGTTCACCAATTACTTAAATTAAGTCGGGGTCACGCATCTCATCTCCTGTTTCTTGTTTGCTTTGACTGAATCCAAAAGCAGTGCTAACAGCTGGAATCCCTGCTGAGGCCAGCTTGATCTGCTCTGGAGCTGCTCCAGCCAGTGCTCTGATAAAGCTTGATATCATTTCAACAGGCTCTAGGAGGACCAGAATGATTTCCCTTCATTGTTTTAAGGTTTCATTCAAATATTCTGCATGCCAGGAAAAAGGATATTTCACTTCTGCTTTTCTCCCTTTGCTGCTGCTGCTAGAATTTTTTTTTTTCTTTTTTAAACTTAAACTAGAATGTGGCCAGTGCTTTGGCATTCTGTGGGAATTGTTCTACTTGTTCATCCCCAGGGACTATGCATGTTGCAGTTGCAAAAGGTGCACAGTGTAAATAAATAAATAATGCATCAATGTCTCAGAGTCAAAGCACGTGTTCTTCTAACAGAACATATTATATGGGGGAGGTCAGGGGAAAACTCTGGCCTTGTGCCCAGATTTCGGTGGGAAGTAAAGCACCTAAATCCCTTTCAGGATCTGGCCCAAAGTCTATTATTCTTCGGCAGCTTATTTTATTATTATTAATGCTGCAATTGTACTGCATTGTTATTTGGGCAGTTCACTGTTCTTGCAATAGTGTCTGCCCTCTGATTTTGTGTTATTACCTTGTTTTTTAAGTCAATGTGCATCAACCTACGATGGAGCCTTGCTCCCGCCATGCATCTTCCCTGTGGTGTGATTAGTAGAGCTTTGCTGAGCCAAATGCCGTTCTGGCGGTATAGGCGCACATCCTCTCGCGGCAGCAGCGGAGATCAGCACCCGCTCCCCCAGTGCTCCCAGGCTGCGGCCTCTCGTTCCTGCCTCTCCACTGGAAACCAAAATTTCTGCCCCCTCTCAGCTGCCTAGGTCACGTTTCCCAGCATAAAGGGACCAGATTTAGCCAAGAGTTACTATGTTCTTTAATTGATCCAGCCCGTTTTGACTGGGATGGGTGAAGGGACCAGCTGCAGGAGCTGCTGAGCTGGCAGACAGGACAGCGGGAGGCCCTTAGAGACGGCGATGAGCTCTCGGGGATGCACAAGCAGGGTTGTTCTGCCAGGATATGGCTCCTTCTGACTTGGTTTCTGCCAGGCTTGTCCCCCTAACAAACTTGCTTCCAGTGCAGACTTTAGCCTGGATCTTTCTGTTGTTCTCAGGCTGGCAATGAAATACTGTTGAATTTGAGGCTACACGGCCAATTATAACAGCAGAGTGACAGTAGAGCAGATGGGACCTAAGGCAAGGCATCTAGCCAAGTGCCAAGCATGGTCAAAGAGGGCTTATTACTGAGAATTAAAGGTACTTGCTGTGTTCAGCAACATAATCTCCTGCTGCCGCTGGACATCAACCCCAAAGCAGCCATGGCCTGTGGTATCCAGGCTGAGGAGTGGATTCTGGTGACTTACTGCTGCCTGCAGGTATCCCTGTGCCAGTGTTTATGGGAGAGGACAGGCAACAACAAGGAAAGTCAATTTTTACATGACTTAAAATACAGACCAGTATTTTTGCACCTGTATGTGTGTGCCTGTCCTAACTGACTCCCTCCTGTGAATAGACTTTTGTCCTTGGTAGCAGAGGGTCCAAGGGATCTGTTATGCTGGCTGGTAATAAATTTCGCCCCAGTGTTTGTCAACACAGCAAAAGGAAGTTGTGATTAAAGTGGCATATGCTATACTCTGACTGATCATGTGTCTAGTAGCATGAAAATGACATGAGTTTAGCATGTGCTAAGAAGCAGAAAACAAGACCTCTAGGTCTTCCTAGTAATAAATTCTGTAGTAATAAATTTAAATTGCTACATTGGTGAAGCCTGTAGTGTCACAACTTCATATTATTAGCTGTGCTTGACAGATTATTAGGGGAAGGTCATCCAAGTGCTACACAATCACATCCTCATTTTATGGGGTAGGCTATACAGTGTTCTTGTATCCGAGTTAGGATGTTTGTGGTCTGGATAGATGGAAGGCTAGATGGGTGAAAAACTGGATGGTTGGGCTCAGGGAGTAGTGATTAATGGGTCATGCTCTACCAGGAAGGAAGCTGGTAACAAATAGGATACTGTAGGTGTCTGTCATGGGACCTGTCCTGTTTAACATCTCTGTCAGTGACCTGAAGCAGGTCGCAAAGTGCACTTTTGTCAGATGTGCAGATGTTGACAAACTGGGATGTTCTGTTGATATACTTGAGGGCAGGGCTGCCATCCAGAAGGACCTGGATGGGATGGAGGAATGAGCCAACAGGAACCTTATGAAATTCAGCAAGGACAAATGCATCTGGGAAGGAAGAGCCCTTTGCAGCAGTACAGGCTGGGGAGTGTCAGGCAGGGGACAGCTCAGCTGGAAAGGCCTGGGGGGGGGCAGTGAGCTGAACACGAGCCTGTAGTGTACCCCTGCAGAACAGCCTCCTGGGCCGTATTCACAGGAGCACAGGTAGTAGGGTGAGGAGAGAGCTTATCCCCCTCTGCTCAATCCTGGTGAGATTGCATCGGGGTATGGTGTTTGCTATTTCAACCTGAATTTTCCCGTGCTTGTTGTTCTGATAAGCAATGAAAGGAAATGTTGGAGCGATGGGGCAAGGCTTCTGTTGCCATAGCTTCAGTGGACAAAATTCTATGGAAAGTGGCTGACCTCACTACCAAGCACTACTAGTAGTGAAGGAGTGATCACGGGACAAAGATGTGGCACCCCACCAACAGTCTCATCTGCTCTTCCCCACATCCCGCTCAGAGCTCTGATGGTGTAAACTCAAGTTTAACATGTTTTTGCTGTAAAAACTCTTTTAAGACCTGTTGTCTTCAGTTCAATCTTGTGGTTTGGAGTAATTCATATTAGGCTTGTCTCATCATTCGAGGTGAAATTTAAACGCACCGTGAACGATTGTATCGGCACGTCTGGAGATGATCAAAGAGAAGTACACTTCTGAAAGCTGTTTGGTTAGTTCTGTGGCTCAGTCCATGAAAGCAAACATGCACTGCCCTGTGCAAACACAGCACAAAAGAGTTGCAGATTTCTGCAGACTTTGCTCTATGGACTTTTACCCACACCTCCTGGGGAACCTCAATTTTTGTTGGACCACAGGGATATATGTGATAGGGACTAGAAGATATGGAGGATGATAGTGGTAAAGCATGACTTATTGGGATTGCTGTCTGCTTTCATTATGACTGACGCATCAGTTTTGCAATGGCTGCTCAGCTTTAGAAACCCAAGCAAACTTTAGTTGAAACTGCTTCAAATAATGAGGTGAAAGTCACGTAGCTTGTAGAGAACAATGAACTTGCACCATGCATACAAGTATTTTAGTTTCATTCAGTTTTTTTGCTCCCTGCTCTAGTGTATATATTGTGAAATATGAAGGATATTTATTTCCTGTTTGGAATCTCACACTGGCTAACTCGCCTAGAGAAAGAAATTTGTGTGAAAATTCCTTCTGGGGGTGTCTGCTGCAGCTTTTGGATTGATCATCTAAAAGAGGATGAGCCAGACCTGGAAAAGAAAAACTGAGGGTGGGCATCCTGGAGAATTCATTTTCCAGAATCTTTATCTTCCATTCAGGCTATGGTCGCTTGCTATCCTGGAAATGGAACTGGGTATGTTCGTCATGTGGACAATCCGAATGGCGACGGGCGCTGCATCACCTGTATTTATTACCTGAATAAGAACTGGGACTCCAAGGTGAGTGAGCTGTGGGGTTGAGGCAGAATGTAAAGGAAAAATGACTTCAGAAGCAGAGTTTTTGGAGCTGTCAGTTGCTTCTGTAAACATTGAACTTTTGAACAGCTGGTCCATTCTTCATCACTTTCATTTGTTTTCTTGCTGTCTATAGCAACCCTTTGGAAGTAAGAATCTGAACTGTTTCTTTATCTTTCTCTCTTCTGTCCCACACACATACTATTTTGTTGTTATAGAGTAAAGCTTCTAAGCACTGGGCTGCTGGCACTTATGTTTTGTTTAGATAAAGGAGTAATGAAGCACTGGAAAGAAAAACATCCCCTAAGGAGTAAGTGGATTCTGGGAGCAGAATAATATGGCAGCCCAGATTTGAGACCTTGTCATTCTTGATACTAGTCCTTCAGGCTGACCTGTGAAAGAGCTTTACACAGTTATCTGTTGTTTTCTTCCTCCTTATAATATGCAAGAAGGCTAGGAAAGAGCTGTTCATGCTTCATTTTTCACTAGAGTTTACATTAGAGATGATTTTAATTAGAGAGTCATTAGAATTAGAGTTTTCTTTCACCTTTTGTGGAATGTTCTTGGGAAGGTTGTGCTGTTGTTTTTTTGTTGTAAGATGTGGGTTTTGCAAAGCCATATAACTTTGAAGCAACCCCAGGAGTACTGAAGGACACTTCACAAGGAGCCTAATAGCATGCAAGCAGCCTTCTCGGAACTGCTTCCTGACAGGTTACAGGTTGGATTTGGGAAGAGGTTTTGCTGAAGCCATCCTTGGGCTTGCACAGACCCCCAGCACTGAAGGGACAGTGGTGACTGCAGATGTGCAAGGAGCTCTTTGGAGATGCCCTAGATTCACAGGGTCTGGAGACCTTCCCATATATTTCCCTCAGATCCCTGACCTCCTTTCCTGAGAGGAAAGGCTCTCTGTGTGCCTCATGAGAGGAATGAGCAGGTGGTTGTTTTGACCTCTCCATCTTTGACTCTACCAGTAGGTCTCCTGGCAGAACAGGGCTTTCGTTTCTGTCTGTGTTACTATTGGACAATAAAGTCAGCCTTGAATTTACCATATCTTTACATTAGAAACAAAATAAGGGTTTATGAAATTGCAGGATGTCTCTTTATGCTTCTGTTGTGAATGTTTTGAGAAGCATTACGACAAGATTATCGGTTGCAAACTGCCCAATGTTCCTGTCTCTCTAACCTATCTTGGCCATCTTAGGTTGATGTTCTACAGACAAACTGAAATACTATGAACCCTAAGAAGTGAGTTCAGGTTTAGAGGCCACTGAAAAATGCTATATTGGAGAAAACCACGTTCCTTTACTGAGAGTATGATGGGGAAGTATCTTGTTCTAATAAAATAAAGAAGGGACATAAAAATGAGAGAGAACATGAAAACATACAACTTAATATGTTCACTGGATTTTTACTCTGAGGTGAGTGAGGAATTACCCAAGCGGGCTCTGAGATGGCTAGCTTGAAACCAGGACACTGGTGGAGAGCATTACACAAGCATGGTGCTAATTCTATGCAAACGCGTGCTAGAGGAGATGCAATATAACTGTGTTGGCATGTCAAAACAACTGTGTTGCTTTAAACCCAAGCTAATACTTTTTCTGAGGTTTGCCTGTCATGTGGAGACGCCAAGTCAGATCAGTGCTGGGTTGACAGCCTCTACGTTGCACTGCGTGGTGCAGCACAAAAGTCTCCAAAGAGCCTTCTAACAGCAACGGAGAGGAGGCAAAGTTCACATGTATCTCTTGAAGTTTCTGTAGTGCATGCAGATCATCATCACAGGGAGCTGGGTTGTTTGTTTTTTTTTTTCCCCTGAAACCAATGGCAAATAGAAGGAGAGAAATTATGTGGTGGTGCAGTAGAGAAACCAGGCTATGTCATAAGCAGGAGAAAAAAATGACTGGGAGACATCATAAACTTATTAAAAATAAAAGAATAGAACAGAATTCACTCTTTCCAACATTTAAAAGATAACCTGTGTCTGATCAGACACAGGTTATTTATTGCATGTGCTGGGAAGAGAGTCTGATCTCAAAACGCTCAGCTGGAATATCCTTATCTCCCTTGTGGATACTGACTAGTTCTAGAGATGCGACTGGGAGCTCAGAAGTTGCCTAGTATTTGTGACAGGGACAGGGTTTTCTTCATCTTAAATCATTTACTTTAGCTAGATGTCCGTGTTCAAACATGACAAATTGGGGAAAATCACAGTGGCCGAGAGATTCAGTATACAGTTCTCTGGCACTGTCTTGTAGTTTCCTTGGTTATCATTAAATGTTTACTCTGGGTTTGTTGGGTACTGAGGAGGGAAAAGCAAGTCATTATTCAAATGAATATGTGGGTGTTTATATGTGGAAAAAGTAACCTTTCCTTTTCTTTCAGCTGCATGGTGGAATTCTTCGGATATTCCCAGAAGGAAAGTCCTATGTAGCAGATGTTGAGCCTATATTTGACAGACTACTTTTTTTTTGGTCAGACCGAAGGAACCCACATGAAGTCCAGCCTTCTTATGCAACCAGGTAAATGGCGTACTTGCTATTGACACTCAGCCAGGGAAAAACAGTGTCTCTTCTACCATTATCATATTATTCGATAACCACATATAGCGGTTTTCAAGTTTTTGCTTATATGTACATAGGCATAAAAACCCCAGGTATTTGGATTGTGAATGGATTTTATATGGCACCTTTGAGTCATTGGGAATTCCGTCATCAGATGAGGAGGAACAGGTTTGAACAATAAGATTCCTTGTGTGATGGAAAAAATGCCCCTTTGCCGGTGACAGGAGAAACTTCCCAAACAGGCAGACCTATTTAGTAGGAAGATTCTGGGTTGCACCTTTTCCCTTTAACATCACAGGGGTTTTAGGGGCTACCATCTGTCAGCAGCCTATGGAAAGCTGGTGTAATGTAGAGCAGCCCCCAGGCTGCCTAAGGACATTCCAGAACAGAAGAAAGCTCCAGTGACTGTAAGCTACTCTTGCCTTCTGTCACCAGGGACTGTGCGCTCTTTTGTGCTTCCAAGCAGAAATTCTCACCTCTATTTCTGCCGTATTTAATAAGAGGCACATTTAAAATGGTATCTGTATTTGCCTACAGAGATGTGCCATTTGCATCCTAATTTTTTGTCTGCTGATCCAATTAGTTGTTTATTTGCTTTCCCCATGAGAATAAAACTCTAGTACTCTATTTTATAGTAAAAGTTGAAAATAACATGATTTCTGTCTTTTACAGATATGCCATGACTGTGTGGTATTTTGATGCTGAAGAAAGAGCCGAAGCCAAAAAAAAGTTCAGGAACTTGACTGGTATGACACTTCTATAAATGTTCACAGAATAGAAGTGAATGCGTTTTGATATTTCCAAAGCCAGAGAGAGAATGGGAATAACTCTGTAGTTAGGTGGTGAAGACATTCATTTTTTAGAAACTTATTTTTCTCTAATCACTTGTCAGTTATTTTATACAAAGTCGAAACATTTTGACAAAAGAAAACTCAATCTCTGATAAGCCTGATGGGGAACATGGGAGAGATGATTTCAGCTTCAAGACCCAAATCGGCAGCTTAGAGCGTAGGTTGCCCACCCTGTTATGTCAGGTAGCTGCTCCTGTCACTGGCAGTCTCTGTCCCTGACTGCAGTTTGTGCGCTACAGTAGCAGCTGTAGAGCAAAATCCTCTGATTTTGCTACCTCTCTAAGCTCTTCTGTTGTTACTTGGGAGGCATATTTTTGCCTCCTCCAAACTTTGCTTAGCACATAGTCATGAGGCTTACATAAACAATTTCGTAATTACATTCTTCAAATGTTCTGGCCAAATAGGGCCTGTCTTTGCCATTAATTAAGGGCAGTCATGACCTACACTAATGCAAAAGGGATTTATCTTTTAATTACAAGTAATTTCTGAGTGGAGAGGTTCATAATGACTTTGGAATGTGTAGATCATGAGTTAGAAAGAAACTAAGTTTTAAAATCTATATATAAGTGCATGTGTTGGCAGGCAGTTGCTAGAGTGGCTGGGATCATGGTGCTCTTCAAGAGCTACCTACTTTGAGCTAGGTTTCATAGGCAGCCTGAAGTCAGCCCAAAGACATTGCAGAAGTCCAGGAACAGCTGACCCCAGCTTTCCTAATTGCAGCCAAATTGCCTGGTACTGTAGAAATGACAAACTAATAATGGGCTGAGGGTCCAGATGTGCTCTAAAGCCCTTCCTGGGGCCATGCTCATAGGTTTGCTGTTTGGATAACTTAAAGATCTGGTCTGGAGGATTGCCTCAGGCAATTCCTTAAAATCCAGGGTAGACAGAATTCTCTTTTAAATATGTATGTTACACAGCTGGAGACAGGCAAAGTCATAATTGGTCAAATGCTTTTCAGAAAGGACTGTTGTCATTTCTACAGCTGAAAAGCAGAAAAAAAAATAGCTTCACCCTTGAAGGGGATCATAAGCAAGGAGCCAAAAGTGAGGGAGGAAAGGGAAGTATCACAAACCTGGAGTCTGTGAAAGTTTATTGGGTTACTTGGATGTTGCATGAACTGTATCCTGGCCCTGTGGAAACTGAAAACGAAGACAGTAGTTATGGCTACCTTGTTAAAAAGTTGTGAACTCATGTAGTATTTCAGTTCATGTAATGAACTCAAATACTGAGTCTCAGATGAAAAGTGCTGTCCATGGAAAACAAAATAACTTCATTTTAGTCTGTTTCTGGGTTTTCAGATGAATGCCATCAAATTAGGCTTTCAGAACTCTCTGGCTTAAGTTGTTTTTTTTGTTTTTTTTTCTTCCTATCTTTTCAATATAGATGCAAGGAAGAGAGAAGCAGCTCTTCATGAAGACTAATCAACTGTTTCTGAACTCTTTATGTGAAATAAGATCCCAAAGATGACTTCCATTTCCAGTGAACCATGGCACATTCTTGTTAAGCACAAGAATGCACTGGTTGTGTCTGTCTAGCATGTGCATCTTACCTTGATGGTACTTAAGGCAGCCTCCTGTCGTGTCTGCATCTGGCAGAAGGAACCCTCATTTTCTGTTTGCCTTCTGCTAGAAAAAGTAACCAGGGTTTTAACTTTAAAAAAAAAAAAAAAAAGTGTATCTCTAAGCCTAGTGGTGGTAGTAGCTCAGCCGACTGGCTTTTGATCACTCTGGTAACCTAGATAACGATCATTAGAACTAGTGGGAAAAACATGAGTCTTATTTGCACTTTATGGGGGGGGGGAGGAGCTAAATAGGAAGGAGCTCTACAGGTTTAAAATCTGTGGCAGACTGATGGGCAAGGAGAGATATTGGAAATGTGAAAATAAACTGGGTTTTTTGTAGAGTCTCATCTTCTGTTATGCCCCATGTGGGCCCAGTGGACTGTTCATCACTTTGCTGCACAGAACATTGGCTTAGCTCTCCTGTAGCATAACTTTCCAAACAGACTTTTGTCCACATAGTGATTGCATTTCCTGGATTTTATTCACTTTAAGTCAAGTCGTAACTGTGCAGTTGCACTACCCTTTCAGTCCCAAGACTGAGGGGGAAGTAGGTATGCATCTGTCCACAATTTTGTAAAAACACTTCCTTTCTGTTCTGAGCTGGATTGATTGTCTCTTTTCTGTTTTCAGTTTATTTGGTAAAGCATTTGGTTTCTCCCAAAGGTTTGGTAAACTTGGAAAGCTGATGGCACAAAATGCATTGGTCCTGAAGGCTGACAGTATGTGGAGTAAAATGTTATTTTAATAGCTTCTCCATCTACTATATTTTGTATGACAAATGTGAATCTGAGAGAAAGAGATATCTCTGGCAGCCTGACAAATGTATGATAAACAATGATTGACTTAGACTTGATTTCTGTGCTGCTTATCCTAAGTTCACACACTCTGTAACTTTATTAGCATGTGTATGTAATTTGAATGAAACAGTGATTCCGTTTCAATTGGTCTGTTACACCAGGTAACTACTACTGTTGTGTTTGAGCAATGAGATATACCAAGGATGAGAGTTAGTCATATGATACGTTTTTGTGACACAAATGGCAGTTATGCAAGTGCACGTTTTTTCCTTTTTTTTTTTCTTTTAACTTATTAGACTCGATGAGTAACTTGTGAGTTATCGCCAATCTGCCTAAGCTTCTACAGCCAGCACTTACTATGCAGTTCAGAATAGCTCTTAATGAGGCTGAGAGCTAGCAGTGGATGTATTTATCACTCACACTAATTATTCTCAACCTAATACTCCCAATGTATACGCATGCCCATGCACTTGTTTTTATCCCGTGTTGTCAGCGTATGCCAGACCCTACCAGCCATTTCAGATATGCCCTTTCCAGCGTCCTGTATTTTTCTCTGCCACCTGCCCACAGTGGCTGAGTTGAATGGTCTGTCTAACCTGCTAGTCCCTGAATCAGCTCATCACACTGTGTGGGGCTGTCATGCCAGTAATGGGCCTGAGAGCCACCTCTGTTGCATTTGAGCTAGGAGATGAAAAGGTAATGTGCAATGGCAAACTTGAACATCAGCAACGGATGGGTAACAGCTATATAAGACAGAAAAGAAGCAACTTTCCTGACATAAAAAATACTAAGAGAAATGGAGGACTCCTAAACTAAAGGAGGGACAAAACCCTCTTTTGTCCCTCTTATTTTGAGGGACAAAACTGCTTTTTTTTCTCGAATTCTGAATGTAAATACACTAGTACTCTGACTTCCTCCAGAGATCCAGCTGCAGTCATTTGGATTAGACTTTAGCCTCACCACTGAGCACCTTAACAGGGGAATATGAGGGAATATGTGTGACAGATTTATTTTTATGACTGAAGACTAGAAGACGACCAATACTCTGCTAAATCTCCTTTTAAGTTAGAAAGAAAAAAACATTGTTCCACTATGGATATAGTTAAGTAGCACAACATAGACTTGAAGGAAATGTAACGATAACTTGAAATTCTCATTCTTCAATGTTTGTGTGGGAGGAGAAAAAGGAGAAAAAAGTGTTTACCCAAGAGCAAGCAGTAACCCAGGAAAGGTAGTAGGTTGTGAATTCTCTGAGAAGGGCAGCTGCGGCATTGTTGTTTAAAAGGGGAAAAAAGAATCCCAACCTGTTTTATTGCTATGCCAAGTTGGTAATGACTTGTACATTATAAAGACTCCTACAAGATTTTAAAAGGGGCAAAGACAGTTAAAGCAAAACGAATCTTGCTTCGTCTTTAGAAATTGTAAACTTAATAGTGCACTAGAAAGACGTGTTAGTACAAATCTCACTGGAGCCTCGAACAATGGAAAAAATGATGGAGTGGGAGAGGAAAGGACTTAGATAAAGTTTGGGAAAGAAAGGTACTTTGGTTACCACTGTTGCTGCCTTCTAGCATGAGAATTGGTCAGCAACGCATTTGGTATGTGGAGGGTGGAACAGTATAGATGCATTTATTGTAAATAAAGTATATATTTCCATTTCTAGCCTATATCTTCCTGATCTAGATAGAGGACTGAAAGCAATTACTCTGTGGCAGAGAGCATTTTTTTCTTTATTAACATGTATAATTAAACATCACAGAATTTTGAAACCAGTTTCTCTGCCTCCATTCTAGCCCTTTACCTCATTTCCAAATCAATGGGAAGATCTCTTTGGAGACATGGTAGGTTGATTGGGGGAGGGAGGAGTTGGGGGGGGTTGTTTGGACGTGTAGGAATCAACAGTCTTGATATTTTCTACATAGATTTTTGCCTACCTGTCTTTGAAATATTGCAAACTGCTCCGCAAGCTGAAGTTATCTCAAGAACTGTGTGGGCAGCAAAGTGCTTCAGTACAGGGGCATTTCAAGGAAATTCCTTCCAGCTTTGGGTTTTGTGTCTTCATAGCGACTGTTTGAAACGATGGCTAAACAGCATTTGTCACCCAGTTGTGAAAGACTGCTTATATGTGCCTTCATTCATATCTATGAAGCTGTTACATGCCAAACGTGCAAGTCATGCAAGTTTGTCATGGCCCTTTAAGAAACAAGGTTGCCTTTGCAAATGCAGTTGCATGTCAAAGTAGGGAGTATTGGAAGATATACAGAGCCACCCAGCCCCAATTTCCAATAGGAGTGTTTGTTGTGTGGGGAGGAATAAAGGCAGGAGGCAGTACTGAAAATCAAGAGACTATTTGTATTCCTAAACCAATAACCACAGACTTACTGGCCTTTTGAGTAAAGTAGTCTCTAATAAATATTTTCTGTAACCTCCTTTTGATTCTGTGAGGAATGGCTTCTGCAAAGTAGTGTTCGAGAAGATCTCGTCTGTTTTTTGTCCTTATATCTTTAAACAGTTTTAGTCCATTCCTGTTAAGTTTTTAAAATGTTGGAATATATTATACATTTTTTGTTGTTGCAAAATAGCTGGCTCTAACACCACTTGCATCTAGAAGAAAAAGTATCTATTTGCAGGCAAATAACTAATTTTATTTTGACTGTGATGTACTCCCAGCAGCTATCTGAGAGTGAGTTACAACTACATCTTGTCAGGTTGTATGCTGGTCAACAATGCTGGCACTTTGCATTGGATTGTTATGGAAACATGTAATAGTATTTTACCATCACGTTTGTGTTCTTGTTACTTCAAAAAAAAAAAAAAAAAAAAAAGCAAAAATGTCGCAGGAGTCAATAAACACTGGGTCATGTTAAACGTTGTCCTGTGCAAATGTTTTCAGTCCTGTGTCTTTCTGTGGCTGGGGTTGCGGAGGGAGCGTGTGGTGCCACGTCGTTGCCTGAGACATGGTGGCATGGAGCAGCGGTGATGCTGTAATTGGCGTCTTCCGCTGTGCTGAGCCATCCCTGGGGAGCTCTGTGTGTTTCCGTCAGCTTGGCACTCTTCCTTGGTCCCTTCCTGCTATTTTGAAGTTATTCACCTTGCTAGCTACCCTCTTCTTCAAATGCCTATTTGTTTTCACACTCCTGTGGAGCCAGATAACATTCTCAGGATTCAATTGTCATCTGATAAGTTTTATTTTTAACAGAGCTCACATCCTCCACTGCTACTTTTCCACACTGAGTCCCACAGTCTCCTCTCGCAGCAGTGGGGAAGGCTTCTCCCCATTTCCACTACCACTGAAGTTGAATGAAAGCCAGAGCATTCTCCCTCATCTGTTTAAAGTACTATGAGCTCTTTTTATTCTTTGCAGTGTTGTGAATAGTGGGAATTCCCTTGCCTCCTCCCCTTGCCCCTCTCATTAAAACAGACTTTCTATTGTGTAGGATTTGTATTTGAAATTTTTTTATTTTTTTATATATACACACATATACATGTATATTGTTTATATAAATTATATATAAACATATATATATAGAAATCTAGCTAATTTGCCACTGTCTTTAAACATTTAATTTACACTGAGAAGTCCTCAGCACATGGAGAGAAGACCTTTGGATAGCAAAAGGGTCACTCTTCTGAGTTTGTTCCTTATTGAGTAAAAACTTGTAGAGGCAGCTTCCAAATGAAGCTGGCTATTGGCCATCCAGCTGCCAAAAACATAGTTGTCTTTCCTCTGAACTCTGACTAAAGTTTCTCCAAGTAAATATGCTTATAGTAAATTGTTATCTTACAGCTATTTAGGGGTCTCTTCCCTCCCCCACCTACCCAAAGGAATATGACTAAATATACTCGCACTGAGAATTCCCATGACTCTTGAGAATGCATCTAATATCAGAAGTTGAAGTGAAAATTAAAAAGCAGAATGACAGTGGGAGAGATATTAGTAAAATTGATTTCCTTCCCCTTATAATTTCATCTCTCTGGAATATTCCCACATCTGGGACCTAGAGAAACTCCCACCCTCTTTCACAAAGCAGAGTTAGAAAAAAAGTTTTTAATCTGTCTTGTGGAAAAAGGATAATTTCATCTGTATGTGTACTTACTTTAAACAAGGCTGGAGACCCCAAATAAACTCTATGGTAGTGGAACCACAGTATCAAAAGCAATTCTCACATACTGTCAAACCTAGTCAATGCCAGCACGCAGGTCTGTTTGTCTGCTGGATATCCACAGTGGTAAATCTTCCTGCTATGGGCAAGAGCGGAGGCAGTTAATTGTCCCTGCTCAAGCTAACACCCTGCGGCTTGTTTTTGCAGGAGGGGGAGTAAGATGAGAGTGCGACTGCCTTGTCCCGTGGCTTTGGCAAACTGTTGATCTGGCTGGCTCTTGGCAGTCTGCTCTATGGGTGATTGTGCATGGAGAGGAAAATCCCTGTTGAGGGGATTAGTCCAAGCTAAAGGAGCATTTGAGCATCACTTGTGACTGTATGCAGGTATTCTTAGATCCTTTAATTTTGAAAGGTTCTCAGCTTGTAACTGTTGAGATGCTTGTGCTAAAACACCTACAGAGTAGCAAAATCAATCAGAACTGGTCTTGAAACTAGAGCACTTAAGGGAAATCACAGAATCACAGAATGATTGAGGTTTGAAGGGACCTCTGGAGATCATCTAGTCCAACCTCCCTGCTCAGGCAGGGGCACCTACAGCATGTTGCCCAGGATCACATCCAGCTGGCTTTTGAATATCTCCAGGGAAGGAGACTCCACTGCCTCTCTGGGCAACCTGTTCCAGTGCTCTGTCACCCTCACAGTGAAGAAGTTTTTCCTCACGTTCAGATGGAACTTCCTGTGTTCCAGTTTGTGCCCGTTGCCTCTTGTCCTGTCGCTGGGCACCACGGAGAAGAGGCTGGCCCCATCCTCTTGACACCCTCCCTTCAGATACTAATGCACATTGATCAGATCTGCGCCCCTCCCCCCCCCCAAGTCTTCTCTTCTCCAGGCTGAACAGTCCCAGCTCTCTCAGCCTTTCCTCACAGGAGAGATGCTCCAGCCCCTTCATCATCTTAGTAGCCCTTTGCAGGACCAATCCAGTAGCGCCAAATCTCTCTTGTACTGGGGAGCCCGGAATTGGACACAGTACTCCAGGTGAGGCCTCCCCAGGGCTGAGGAGAGGGGCAGGATCACCGCCCTCGACCTGCTGGCAATGCTCTTCTCAGTACAGCCCAGAATGCCATTGACCTTTGCCTCAAGGGTACATTGCTGGCTCATGCTCAACTTATAACATTTCCGAATGGCAGAGCCAATGCATTTAAACAGAAGGGTTTCTGTGCCTGAATATGTCCTTTTCCCCCAGCTGTATTGGTTTGATTAATAAAAAAAACTATCTTCCCTTACAAGCCTTACCACTTATATTCTCTGGTATACCTGCTACTGTTTAATAACTTCCAGAACTGTGGACTTAAAGCATTTTCCTGGTCCCTTATGCCCCTCGCGATCTATCAAACCTTGTTGCTGCATGATCTTTCAAACACTAATGCTGTCTGCTCTACAGAAAAATCTCAACAGAGAAACCACCATCCAAGGTATCCAGCCACTACCTCAGCTAGCAAATAAGTGGCAGAAGGGGCAACACTGCTTTTGCAAAAGAGACCATTAAGCAGCTAGGCATGAAGCCTTGTGAGGGACGAGCCAGCAGCATAGCAATAAAAACCCTGCTCTGGGAAGTCATGAACCTCTGTTTCAGAGAAGCACCTGGCCTAGGACTGCAAGCTGAACAAGAATTGTGCAAAGAGGTGGCGCAGTCTTTGATGTTAGAGGTGGCGCAGTCTTTGATGGTTCCTGTTGCACGGTCTAGGTGTCTGCATGCTTACCCTGCTAGCTGATACAGCAGGCAGATGTGCCCAGCTCTTATGCATCAGTGTTTAGGGATGAAACCTGTGGTGGGAAGTGAAGGTGTAACTGCTGGGCACTGCAGCACTGAGCACTGTAATGCTTGCACCTTGTGAGAATTTAAAGATTCACATTCCTCCAGTACACGGAAACAGAAAAAAAAAAAAAAAAAAAGGTGGTGGTGCATGTGGGGGCCCCTTGCAGCGGGATCTCTTGCCTTGGAGCTGGGAGCAAGGGCATCTCCTGAGCATGGGGAGCTATTTGCACACCTCCTGCCTGGCGGGAGAGTGCCAAAACGCCTCTGTTTGCTATGAGCACAGGCAAATCCTGGGACTGGTTGTGCTAGATGACAACAGAATTGCCGCTGACTGTCGAGCTATAATAATGACTGGGTGAGACAAGCATTACTCTGGGTATCCATCTGTGTTGATTGACTCACCTCTGCTCACAGCAAAGAGGTTTACTATACAACTTTTTAAGTCCCTACTGCTTGTCTCTTTCTGTAATTCATATTCCACTTTCTTATTACAAATGGCAGGTTTTATTTCAATTTTCTCTTCCATTCCTTTCTGCGTTCACTGCAAAGTGAAGTTGTTCCCTGCAGCTCACCAGCTGCCAGCGTGGCAGGCAACCTGCCGGGGATGGTGGCTGTGATGAGCTAAGCTTTCTCAGTGGAGAAAAGCTGCCTTTGAAGACAAGTCCCAGTTATCGCTGAGCTTTCCTCCTCGAGGAGAGTTCACAGCACCGCGTGCGTACGCCGCGAAAGGAGGCTGTGCAGAGCCCGCTCGCGCTTCAAGTGGAGTCAGTCCTTCCCCGGCAGAGGATGTTGAGCTATTAAAGTTTATGAAAGATGACATTACTGTCATCATTCCCTCTCACTTGCTCTAATACTGCTACAAGGAGCCAGCTACATCTCTGCGGTGCTGTAATAGATACTCAGCAGCCGCCGCCTGTGAAAAGCGGGAAGATAAAAGCGTCCGAGGCTCTGTTGGTCTCCGAGGGCTCGTGAGTGTCTGTTTGTTTCTCTGTGCGGCTAGAGAGAAGTGTGATTTCCAAGGGGAATTAATTTGAGAAATCTGAAAGCCGCTCTGCTGCTAGTAAGTAACGCTGATAAAATAAAACAGTTCTTTTTTCTAAAAGGACTGCAAAATAAAACCACATGGCATGTATTTTAAAAGCAGAATAGTTTAAACAACATTAATTTTTGATGGTAATCAAGCCTGTGTTGTGGCTCAGATAACCTCCTAGGTTCTTTCTCAAACTAAGAAAAGAAATTATGCTTTCCAGTGTACAAAGTGACAGATTTCCGTTGCCTGGACTGACATGAGAACTGATCTATAGCTAAAACCGTTTACTGTTTGAGAAAGGTGTGTCTTTGAGGTTTTTTTTTTTTTTCCTTTTTCTTAAATTGAAGGGGCAGCAGTTAGGAAAATCTGGAAGTATAGGGTCTGTTCATGTTATAACTAAAACCTACTAGAGCCGTTCTCAGAAGGGGGTCAGGCTTAGGTTAATGTGCATCATTGCAGCAAAACCCAGCCGTGTTTCAAGGCTGCTAGGTGCTCTCCAGCTCTACACGACCAGCGCTCATGCCCAGTTCTCTGCCAGCTGCTTAGCGACACGGCATTACTGCGTATTTGCTAGGAGCGTGCAAAATGGTAAATAACATTTGTGCTATGCTCTGCATTTGTTTCACTCAGTTGTAGCTTATCTTTCCTCAAATGCCTCCGTGGTGCGAAGCACAGCCCCAGGCAGTTTTATGGACTGCTGCCTGTGAGAGGAATGGACCCTAAAGCTCAGCAAAACAAATCTCCAAAGTCCTATTGCCAAGGAGTTTAATACTCTTACCTGGGACTCAAGGCCTTTGCCCACTCACCTACTCCAGTTGAAAGCTCTCTCCTGTGAGTGACCTTGCTTCCAACAAAATGAGCAAGCGCACACTTTCTTTTAAAGCACAGGTGGCAAAAGAACTAATCGTTCATGTTTAGTAATGGTCAGACCATGCTCGGCAAGGTTTGGTGGCTGGTGAAGCTGTTTGCTCGGTGCCCTCGGTTTGCAGACAGCGCGGTCCTGGCAAGGGTGATGGTCCTGGGATGAGCTGCAGGAGCATCTTGGCAGCCTCTGTCAGGGATCAGTGCTACTGGGAGGCCCAACCCAAATGGCTTGGAAATCTCAGGAGCACCAGAGGGGCCTTTTAAGTCTATTGCTCTTTTGGCCTGACCTAGTGACAGCAATAGGAAAAGACTATCAGTGTGTGAACCTGAATACAAAGTTAAAAACTTTTGAATTCCAAGAAGGCTATTAACGCTTCTGTGTTTAATCTGAATGGCAAAAATTTCATGTTGGACTGAAAAGTCAACATTGATCAGCCTGCTTATCATGCTATTTCTAATCATATGCAAAATATCCACCAGGCCTGGTACTTCCTTGTAATGGTACTGTAAATTCTCTTGTCACCCATGGGAAATGTCTTCCTTCTCGGTGACTGCTGCTGCAAAAAAAAGTGAAGAAAACGCTACTTTTTTGCTGAAAGCAGAGAAAATAATTTGTCTTTTATGTTGGAAAAAGTCTTAAAGTTAAATATATGTTGTATTCGTGGGAGGAAAGGGAAAAACTAATTCAGGCTCTGTTTCCTTCTTGAACTTGAATTGAAAACATTTCCAGAAAAGTGAGAAAAGAGGATTTAATAGCAGTTTTGTGGCAGGGAAAGAAACTCGATCCTTAAACCAAGAAAAGAATTAGAGCTCCCTTGGTGGCTAGACCAGACACAGTGCAGAGAGTTATTATACATAATGATTATGTATAGCATACATAGGGGATAAAGTGGAAGCACCATTTCTGTTTCCCTTACTGTATTTAAAGAACAGTGCAGTGGCTGCCACTGCACTTTGTAGGAGCCTCAAGTGTTTAGCTGGCCATGTACTGACAGTATCTCCGCACTGTGGATGGGTGATCTGCCTCCCTCAAAGGGAGGACCATTTTGACAGCGGAGTTCAAATGATCTTCGGTGGTCATTCAGATGTTAGCTGCTTGGATACGTCAAGATACAGGCAGTTGAGGCACTGGCAGAAGTGCAGATTAAATGTCTGAAGTAAGTAGAAAAGAAGGGTTCTCACGGAGTTAGGTTAGGGGGCACCTGACTGAGGAATGTGAGAATCAGACCTGTGGATCCGGATAGCTAATACCATTATCCTCTGCCAAACCCTACATTACACATGAATATCCTAAAGACAACCTGTCATCGCTCTTGCTGCCTCCTCCCCAGCTGTCACTATGCACATGCATACACACGCTCACTTTCTTGATAGTAAAAGGTCATAGACTGATAAGACCTGAAAGCTTCCTTGCTCGCCATCTTGTTACACTGCAACAATGACCCAGTCTGTCAATAAGTAGTGGCCGTATTAAAATTAATAAATTAAATACTTTTCCCCTTTTCCTGCAATGATAAATTAAAGCACTTCTTGTCATGCTTGTGGGATTCCCAGATTTTTGCCTGGGATTCCTTGACCCTAATAGAGACTCACATGCTATGTAACACACACCTGACAAAGCACGAACATGTTTGCATTATTGGATGTATGCTGTATGCATGGTCATATCCACCCACATGCGTGCTGGGGATGCAATGAAGTTCACCGGCTCCCCTGCAGCCTGGTCAGAAAAGTACCAGTAGCTGGAGTTGGGCTGAAAAAATGCTCAGATCTTCCACCCCCACATAAGCAAGGCTTCCCTTTCATTGATAAAAGATCTCTCAGCAAGGAAAGAAAAGCCATAGGCAGGGAAATTTGGATGAAAGATAGCCTCCTACACACTCACAAAGACCAAGAAGTTGGTCAGCTTCTTAAAAGGGACAGGGCAGCCCCTACAGCAGGCAGCGTTTGCATCTGGCGGGGACACAGGGCTGGTCCACACGGGCTGGGGAGGATGACTACATCTGGGAAAGGCCCCAAGATCCAGCCAGGACGTAACCTCATAGAATAGCATTGTGGCATGCGATGACAGGGAGTTATTTTTTTGTTCACTAAGCAGCGCACTTTGGGCTAGCTTTGACACTGGTCCCCCCTTTATAATGGCTCATGGGATGCCCTGTGCTCATCACTGTGATGTTGAATAACGCTTTGAGCAAGGGAGAGAATGTCCATTGTTAAGAGGTACCAGAGACTTCTCTCATAATTAAAGAAGAAAAAAAATACATCTGAACAGATATTTAACAGGTGGGGAAAGAGGATTAACAGACTTCAGCTCAACTGTCTTTAGAGAGTTTTCGAAAGCTCGTTGCAAACACTTCTACTTCAAAGCTTATGGTCCTTTATCTATGAGAAGCTAAACATTGCCTAATTCTTTAATTAGTTCCCAGTGAGATGTTTTTCTCTATAGCCCAGCTTGCAACAGGATAATTATGTCTTTAGTTTAAAAAACAAGTGTCAATACAAAAAGTTGTTTTGATTTCTCTATCTTTAAATGTTTTATTTCCCCCTTTTGCTTAACCCGCTCAGCTGGTCCTCACTTGCAACATCGCCCCTTTAGTTGGGAAATGCTGATTACTTCTTTATTTTTAACTTTGGAGTGTAATCCCAATGCATGGGCACGATAGGGCTGAGGCCAAGCCAGTGCTGTGAGCTGCGGTGCCGTTGTGCAAACAAGGCACCCGCTGAGCGCAGGCAGTGCTGAGAGCCTTCCCTGGCCAGAGCTTGGGGAATGAATACCCCTGGGACAGAGAAGGCTCAGAGTCATCACTGGTTACACGGCTCAGCTAATGCTCACTATTTGTTAAATTGCAATTACTGGCTGGCACACAGGCGGCCCTGAATGTCCAAGTGTTACGCTGCATGCCAAAGACCTAGATTTAGAGCTTCCCAACTGCCTGCCTAACCTCATAGGCATCTAAGTTCATGTTACTGAAGTTCCTAGAGCATCAGATCTTCTAGTTTGTCAAGAGCTGCCCACATCTTGGCAGCATTGAGCAGATTTGAATCTCCTGGGCCTGTGTCCCACATCCGGAGAAATGGGAGCTGCCCTCTCCCTCCTTTTCCCCAGTTGTTAGTGCACTGATGCAGGATGCCAAAGGTCTGCCTCCACTCTTTGCCCAAGGAGGTTTGAATCGGCTTCATTCACATGCCAGAAGAAGAGCCTAAGTATTAGGCTACACAATATTTGTCTTTGTGATGAGGACAGGACTGTGGCTTTTCTGGTTAACTTACTGAAGCTGTTCTATTTCCTAGGGAATAAACACATTTTCTTGGATTCAAGAGGAAATTTAACTGAGCTGGAATACTGTAGTTCAGTTTGGACAGTATCCGTCAAGAAAGATGTGGAAGAAAATGTTCTCCTATCAGTCTGCTGGAAAAAATAAGTATGATCAAAGACATAGAAAACATGACCTATGAAAACATGGAATTGTTTCTTCCAGAGATAAGGAGACTGGGGAGAGGAGCAAAGGAGGAAGTAAAAGCATGATGAAAGTCTTGAAATACAGAAAAGGCTGCTACAACAAATAAGAAAACAGTTTGTTCTCTATACCTATAATCTATAACACAAAAAATAATGGGCTAAAATTGCAGTAAGGAAGTTGCAGGTTAGCTAGTAGGAAAAGCTTTCTTACAGTTAGGATGTTGAAGCACTGGAGTGACTGAAGAGGTTTTGCAGATGCCATTAGCAGAGATTTTAGCAGAGATTAGCAGAGGTTGGATAAACCTCTATCAGGAATTAAATAGGTAGAAGTGATCTTGCCTAGCTTATGTGGGTTGCCCTTAGACCTTTCTTTGATGCCCAAATCTTCTGACACTGTGCATAAGGCTATGAGTTCTCCTACTCTTCTTCCTGTCTAAAATTAAGGAATTGAAATTCGGAGTCTGGTACCACGTTTGACCTATCCTCAAGGTAACGCCAAGAAAAGTTTTAGAGTAGAGAGCGCATCCTGTTCTCATTCCCATCTAGAACAGTCAAACAGTTGGTTGGACTCTCTGTTTTCTAGGAAATGTGGAGTTTTAGGTCATCTTCAATCATTCATGACAAATGGAAATAATATTGGGGGAAAAAAAGGAGCGATGATTTGCTCTTTTTGAAAATATTTCGTAGAAGAAATATGCAGTGCATAATTAGAAGTTACCTGTTGCAAGCATAGCATATGGGGTTTCAAAGGCAGGAACCTCCACTCCCTCCCCAGTTCATGTCCTGAGTAAAGAGAATATGTATGTGCAGCCACATGAAAGTCAACCTTTGCTATCTGTATTGGGCATTCTTCTCCCTTTTGCAAAGCTTGTCAATTTCCAAGTATATTGTAAGTACGTCCTCACTGGAGTCATTAATTCTTTCAGCACATCTGAACGAACATGAATTAACTAATGCGATCATAAATTCTAGCAGTTGTACTACCAGTACTTGTGGCTAGATGCGTTTATAATTAATGTTAAATACCATGGGTAGTACTTACACACTTTTCTTTCACTTTTAAAAACTGCAGTCTATCAAATCTTTATATAAGGTTGGGGCCTATACTTTTCTTGCTGCTATAAATATATTAATATCATAAGCCAAACATTTTCCCCTTATTGTTAGTGTATTTCCTTTGCTTAGTCTCTGTGAATGTGTCTAGCGAGCACATGAACATTATTGGCGTCTCAGCTTCCTTTCATTCCCTTTGCCAGCAGAGCCTGGCCAGGAGATGCAGACAAGGGCATTTTGGAGGAGGTGGGGGCTTCTCCAGCCTCCACAGACGGCATGGTCGTGTCCGAGCTGAGTCAGCGCTTTGAATGGATAGACAGACGCCCCTGCTGTCTCCTCTTCAGGAGTGCCAGTGCCAGCACCTCGCCCAACCTTGCACTATGATGTAGCAGCGCTTGGAGGCAAGGTAGTAGCTCGTAGACGTTTCCCTTACGGTGCTGACCAAGACTTGGACCATGACTCCACTCATCATGCCGCCTGCTGATCTCAAGGACTCTGGGCTGTAAATTTTGTGCTCTGTCTCCTCAGAGGTGAGGAATAGGTAAATGCAGGTGCCTTTTGCGTTGTCCCTGTTTTACATGACGCTAAACTGGTCTGGGTTTGAAAGCACTTCTGCAACCTATTGTAACACGTGAACCTGACCTATGGTGCCTGTGGACTGCTCTGCTACCCTGAAACGGCCCACGGCAGTGAGCACCCAGCGGGGAGCAGCCTCATTCTTAGCATTGTGCTGTGCTGCTGTTGCGTTTGAGGCAGCCTTTCCCTCAGCCCTCCTGCCCCTGATGCTCCTGGGCAGCACCTCACAGTCCCGGCAGAGGGCAGGACTGGCCGTCACAAACCACACACTAGACCAGAGGCCCAATGCCAGCGAGCTTGCAGACTCTTTCTCTCATAGCAAACTAGAGTTTACTCTTGTGCACCTTGCAGTCATGGCAATTATTTATGTCACTTGTCAGGTTTAGCAGAGGGGCTCGGAGACAAGCATGCAGGGACACTGAATGATCTTTGCTTGAAAAATGAACCTTGCAGATCAAACTTAAACTGCAAGAAAAGGCCATGGCCTGGCTGTTCTGTGGGGACCATGCAAGATTTTGGTTTTTGGGACTGCCAGTTTCAATGCCATTGAAGTTCATACCTGAAGGCTTAAAACACTTGCAGAGGAGAACCTTGCGCAGCCACAGCCATCTTACCCTAGCTTTCCAGAGCGACTGACATGCTGCTAGAGACTGACCAATTGTTTCTTTTTATGGTTCTAGTTGCATATTGGAAGAAACTGTTTTTTGTCAGTATTTCAGATGCGCTTGCTGTACAAGACTGTTCAGTGAGGTCTTTGTGGCATGGGAAAGTTTCCTGTTAGAAATATCTCAGGACCCAAAGCAGTATGCTCTTGTATTTCATTTAGTATGATTCCTGGACAGGAGGTAGGCAGGAAAGTCATTCAAAACTTTTCATTTTGCTCTCTGTAGTAATTAATTGTAGAAATTGGGATCTACACTTGTTCTTTCAAGTATCTGAAGGACAGTTGTGAGAAGGTTCAATAAATCAAACATGGAAGTGTTGCCACCAAGTGGTGCAAGCTAGATTAGGCAATGGCTCTTTACAGATCACAGTGACGAATCTGAGACATCCTGGCATACTTATAAAAAGAATTTTTTGGGCTTTGTTCATTTATCTTTTTCATTTTATGATGAGTTTTACATCCTGAGGTGTTAAATGATCATACTAGCACCAATCTCCATGCCACCATGGGCTCTACAGCCTACCTCTTCCAGCTTCTTGGGGAACTGCAGGCCGTGGAGAGGCAGATGTGAAGGGTCCTCGAACTGCATGGGGCTGTACAGGCAGCACATCTCTGACACAGCCCCTGTCTCACAGCAGAGGTGTCCCTCCATAACCTCACGTGCGACGGCTGGGTGAGGCTGGCCTGGGAGAGGTAATGAGGCCCCTGCGCCCCAAGGAAAGCCTGAGCAACAGCCCAGCCTGCCACAGCCATTTCTGACCAGGGCACACGCAGCCCTGAGTCACTTCGGCACTTTTGAAAGCATTTCTGAAATTATATTGATTTTAATGGCACTTATGTGTGTGCTAAGGTGTTTGGTTTTTTAAGGCAAGGTACTAAGTGCACTGTACTTTAGACACTCTTTGCTGTGCAGGAACTGAAAACGCATTTTGTCTGTGCAACCAAAAGGACTACTTTGTGGAGACAAGAATGAAACATTTTTAACACCATTATTTGAATTTCTTGACAGGTGGAAAACTGAACTCCCCTGTAAACACACAAAATCATGTGTTCCCCCCCCCCCCCAGTTCTCCCTATGGGGAACGAGGGCACCGACGGGGGTGCAGATGGTGCCAGGCTTTGGGTCTCACATCCCTGGCACCCTAGAGCCAGTGCGGCTGCAGGCAACACCACGGGCAGCACTGTGGCTGTGGCCGAGGAGCGGCTGCTCCCCGTTCGGGGAAAGCGGCCAGAGGAGGTTTGGTGAGCAAGAGCCTGCAAGTTGCAGTGGGCCTTCGTGTAATGGTCAAAGTACAGCTCTGGGCAGTCTGTGCAAATAAGCTGCGCAGTTGGAATAGGAGTCCAAGAAGAAAGAATTAGGTCAAAACGCTGCTTTTTCAAAGCTAACATCTTTTCTCAGCAGACATCACTTCTTAGCTTTCTTTCAACAACCTCTCCCTTTCTCCCTGTCTTTGGATAATTGCCTTTTATTTCTTAGCGTGAAAGCCTGAAGTACTCTTCTTCTTCTTCTTCTTCTTCTTCTTCTTCTTTTTTTAAATGTTGTCAGCTTTGCCACCATTATCTCCAGACCAAAGAAATGATGGCAAAAGGCAGAAGCAGTCACCAGGTCCCTTTTATCCAAGGTTTAGTTTCTGTTAACTACGAATCACAGCAGAGGAGTTAAATTAATGCAGCTGATCTCCTGAAAGGAACCACAAGACAGCAACCGGCAAATGTGCGTGCTAGCGAAGCCTGACAGCGGAGAGGTTTCCCGAAAGCTCGCCGCAGAACTTCCAAAGCTCTTACAAGTGCAGCTGTGAATACATTTCAATTTGATTTTTTCCACATTATCAGGAGAAAGAAAATAAATGTAAAGGAGGATGTTAACCTGCATAGCACTTAGCACTGTTACCCAGAGGGAAAAATGTTATAATTAGGATATCAGATTTATTTAAAATATGTCTTATCAGGAGAAGGAGAACTTGCTTGAAATGTTTTATGTTCTACTCTGTTAAATAGAATATGTTTAATTTGACCATTTATGAAAAACTAATTCTTTTCTAGTATGGCGACTGCTTTTTAGAGATCACATTTGCATATGACTGGACCGCTCCTTTTTATTATTAGTATTGCTACTACTACTCGTTTAAAAATAATTAACAAAGATAAATCCCGCAGACAATGTGATATAAAAAAAGTCACAAGCAGATGAAGCAATTATTTTGGAAATTATTACAACAATCTGAGATTTTCTTTATTTTACCAGTGGGGCTTTTGCACGTGCAAGAGGTGAAATCTTTGTGATAGCAGGCCATCAGTACACAGTTGTATCGCTGTGTGTTTGTGCATCTGTTGCATCTACATCTATATGCAGAATATATACTTTTTTCCCCCCCTCTCTATTAAATTATTTCTGTTACTGAAGAGATAGATAGAAACATTAAGAGAAAATGCCATAAAAACCATATTAAAGTGACACACAACTGTGGAAGTCCTCAATATATATCCCCAGTGTATGTATATCTCTCTGACAAAAAAACCTCCTCAACAACAAAAGCAAAAAAAAAAACCCCAAACCTAGGTGGCTGGGCAGGAGTATGCACGCTTTGGTGAGCAAGGTATTAGGCCAAATTCTAGGGCAGTATTGGTGTGACAACAAATTCTGGATCACTTGACCCAAATTAAAATTCACACGAGTAATAGGCAACACCACTGGCAGGAAAGACACGGCCTGGTCATTCCTGCGGTACCGGGTTTCAGACCTGGGAACGCTGGGGGCTCTGCGCGGCAGGCGCCTTGCCTCCGCTCGCTCCAGACAGTGCAAACGCACACACAAAACCCAGCGCGGGATTAGGGCGTAAAGGCTTCGGTTCACCACCACTGACTTAAATTCTAACTACATTAGTTAGTTAATTAGGCTTCCAGACTAATCTCTACAGGTCGCTTGAGAGCCACATCTCCCGAGCACAAGCCACATCTTGCCAGTGCTGAAAAGCCCTCTGGAGATGCCAGCAGCTGCCCGGTGATGAGGCTGAGCACACTCATAACGTAAGTACTTACCCAGATTAGACGGGCCAGCCCGGAGCCAGGGCACGGGTAATTCTGCCCCCGCCCCCGACATCATCGCTGTGTTTGTTGGTCGTTTTACAAAACTGTGGGTAAGGATTAATTCTTGCTAATTATATGTGAAGGGCAGAAAAGCAAAACGATTGCTGGCCCTAAACATTTCATTTTATTTATTTGTTTCTTTGTTTATTTTGCAGCCATTTTTGAGGGAAAGGGGCATTAAAGCTGAAACACCAAAAAAAAAAAAACCAAAACCCCTCTTTTTGGGATGTTAGAAAAAGCTTAAACATTTAAATAATTCAGCTAGACGGCTAATCTACTGTCAACCCTGGACTTTAAATTAGTTAAAAATATATTAAAGGATTATAAAACAACCATCAGCCTGGGGGTGCAGGGAATGAACACGAGCGCAAAGAGCCCTTTGCACGCGTTACTTGGCCGAGCGGCCGCGCTCAGCGTGCGCGCAGGGCCCCCCGCTGGTGTCGGGGCGCCGCGGTCCCCTGCGGCTCCCTCTGCCTCCCCGGGCCGGGGCGAAGCAGCTTGCCGCGCGTTTGTGTCACCCCCCCACCCCGGCTCGCCTCTGCTGCCGCCCCGATGTAACGCACGCCGTGAAGAGAGGCGCTGAGGCAGAGCTGCCTCTACTGCTCGAAAAGTAGCTCACGCGCTTATTTTTAGAGGAGGACCTGATATTCATATGCTCCGAGATTTTTGGTTTTTTCCCCCTTCCACAGTATTAATTGCTTTAGAAAATGTCCAAGCTTGATGTCCCCTACCTAGAAATCTCTTTTTCCTTCTCCGCTATCGCTCCACGTTGTGATCTAAGAAACATCTCCAGGGTTTGATACTAATTAACTTTAGAAATGGCCGGGTTAAACGTGTCACAAGGGCGCTTCCCGAACAATAGCTACCGGCACAAGCTGACCTGGGAATTTTCCAGATGCAACGTTTCCTCAGTTTATGAGGAAAAAAACCCAGAAAAGCAAAACAGCTATCACCGCAATTTACCGTAGCCTTTCTGTGTAGATTGAAGAACAGCTGCCAAAGCCTTCATAAAAGACACGTAAAACGCCACTAGAAACCCCGCGCGCGCGGGGAGGCCGCGACTCCCCGGCACCGGCCCCGGGGCCGTGCTTCACACCCGCACACGTGCGCAGACAAGTCAGGAGACCCGGTGGCTCTGTTCTGAAGGACAAAGCTGATGTGAAGGTCCCGGGACGGGCAGCGAAACTGCACCCGTTTGTGTTGCCCGCGCGTACTGCTCTCTGTGTTTTTCCACAGAGACAATTTTTGACACGACGAAGGCTATAAATAGAGCATCCAGAGCAGAACAGTACAGGCAGGAAGAGGAAACCTCTAATAAATTACATATCTTAAAAGGATCAGAGCAGAGGGAGGGAAAAAGTACCTCCAACAACAGGAAAGGTTAAAAGTAGCTTATACTGGATACTATACATTCACATGAGAAAAAGGGATTTTTTTTTTTTTCTTTTCTCGATGTGGGAAAACACAAAGGTTTTTGTACTTCATGCTTATGTGGGGAAAAGATTGAGACTGTTTCAGTCCATGGCTGCTTTTGCTTTATTGTGATCGAATCATGCTGTTATAATTGTATTAAATAGGACACCTAATTTCCTGTTGCCATAGATTTCAGAGCAATTGCTTCTCAGTCAGTTCATCCAAGGGTTTGTCTACTGAGAACCTGTCACTAAAGTATTTTTTTTTTTTAGTTTAGTTATAATAAAATACAGCAGTGTTGTTCCACCCTGCCTGCACACAGTGAGAGCCGGGAGAGGAAGCTCACGAGGTTATTGGGCCCTTGGAGCAGGCAAGAGCCAAGACAAGCAGAGCACAGAGGAAAGCAGGATTGCTATGCCTATGAGAAAGAGTATGGAAGAAAAGGTTCAGGGAGCTCCTAGGGTAACTAATAATTTAGGATAACTGGTAACTTACAATAATTTAGGATAAGCTGGTTACTGTGTCTGTCATCTGAAATTTCATGTCTAGTGGGCCTGAGAAAAGTACCAAATTTTGCATGGAAGATGTGGTAGCATGAAAAATGAAATTGCGTCTTCTAGCTTCCAGCCCGGCACCTCAAAGCTCTCCTGCTTCACTTTCTAACCATATTCCCCTAGTAAACAGGAAAAAAAAAAAGAAAAATACATTCACAGGCACACAGAGAGAAGGATCATGCAGTTTTTACAGTCAAATTTGAAGATGAATTAGTTTTTGAGATACCATCTGTTTAAGGATTATGTTGTTAATAACCTAAATTTGACACACATTTTTCCCCCTTCAGTCACTACCTGCAAAGCCTCTCTGAAAATTATCTCTTATGAAGCTGTGTCATTAATGGCTTCCTGCGAGGTTTCTTTTGGAAGTCGCAGAAAGGTAAATACAAATGAATTAACACAGTATTTTGGGTTTGTAGGGAAAATATGCAAATAGCTAACTGACAAAGCCTTAGTAGCATTAAAAGCTTTCAGCTTCTATCCTCAGAGGCTTTGCTTGTGGAATCAGAAGTCTTTAGGCAACCTTTAACTTAGTTTACATGTCTTACGCACGCACCGCACGCACGTGCACACGCACGCGCACACACACACGCGCGCGCGCGCACACACACACACACACACACACGCGCGCACACACACACACACTCTCTCTCTCTCTCTCTCTCTCTCTCTCTCTCTCTCTCTCTCCCTCCCTCTCTCTCTCTCTCTCTCTCTCTCTCTCTTCCCAATGTCCTCTTGGGCTAATTCCCTCTAGTACAGTTTTAAGCTTCACACTTCATAAATTTTATTTCCAATCAATAAATAAACCTATTATCAAGTTTTGTATTCTCATCATATATCATCATTTCTCATAAACTATTTCATTGTATGGGTCAGCTTCACTGAACACATGCCACTCACCTTTATTTCTCAGTAGAGGGCTGTGAGATGTACAGGTGGGATGTGTATAAAGA
Organism: Struthio camelus; assembly: GCF_040807025.1. Taxonomy (NCBI): domain Eukaryota; kingdom Metazoa; phylum Chordata; class Aves; order Struthioniformes; family Struthionidae; genus Struthio; species Struthio camelus. The sequence goes on along the minus strand of NC_090946.1, from coordinate 54,801,913 downwards.
CGCAATCAAATTTCAGCTCTAACAAATGTTTAAGAAGCCTGCTTATCAATGTTTATTATTGTTGTTATTATTATTACTACTACTACTGTTTTACCTCGGTTGAGATAGTGATCAGCATTTTGGTATTTTGGAGCTCTTACCTCCAACCTTTCCTTATGGTATGGAGCAGAGAATTGCCTTGCAGGCCCCCAAACCGACCCATATCATCCAAGAAAATGTTATTTCTAATGTATAACATCATAGTACTTACCAGGCATTTTAGATAACTAAAGAAAACTCCTTGCATGCTCCTTTAAAGGTTACCAGGTTCCAGCCATGGCGAATTATAAAGGGAATCACTTTGTGAGCCAGTGACTCACCGTGATGAACTCCCTGCTAAATGCTCATACAGGTTTTTTAGGAAGTATTAGTTAGGGTATACCTTGAAAAGGCAGGTGTCTTCATGGTGATCAAGCCCTTGGCCTAATTGTGCCTTGAATTTTACCTGTCAGCCCAGACAGAGTATTAAAAGCTGGTATCACATGTAGTCATCAAATGATAGCATTACAAGGTCAACAGAAAAATGATATTCCACACTGAAGCCTCCAAACTGCCTACTTTGCTAACCTCTGATAGTGCATGATCTTGTAAAGAAATGGAAAAAAGAGTCTCTTGATGACCAAAAAGGATAGAAGCAAGCATGGGATGAAGGAAGTTGGAAGTAAACATTCCCAGTAAAGTACACTCCCAAAAGCATAAGAAAATCCAGCAGGGCTTTGAGCTTATCTTGATAACATCTCAACTATTTAATCACCCCTATTTATCACTTATTGGAGAGAATTGATTAGAAGAAGTGGTTGTTTTCTTAATCCATTTAAATATCACTATCTCTAATATTTTGTTTTCTTCTAGAACTGGGAAAAATAACAGGGAAAAAGATTTTAATTTGAAGGAAGAATCTCCTAAAGGAGACATTGTGGATTACTGTCCTTTCTGTGGGATGTATGGGCTCCAGGAAGTTTTCCTTCCATTTGCAGTGGTGGCTCAGTTACAGAGATTCTCTGCAAGGAAGGACAGTTGGTATTTATACTTGTTTCTTCTTCTAGGCAAGTGACAAAGATATTATAGTTATCTGAATCTGTTTGGGAAACCTCTTGTCTGCATCACAAAATTAATTTAAGTAATGGGAATAAATGCACAGCTTGATGAGTAAGTCTGTGTCTCATTGTACCACCACAAAGCTGAGGTGGTGTATGTTTGAGCACCGTATCATTAAGGCTATGGAAAAACTTTTGAGCTTTGTATTCTTACTTCTTGAGTCTGGTATTGTGCTATTGGTAAAGTCAATATTTTTAAATATAAATGGGTAAATTGGTTTCACAGGGTGTTTCCTGGTCATATGAGCTTTAGTATTTTAAGCATCTTGAGTTCAGCTTAGGTGGCCCCAAATTTCTTTAGAAATTCTGCCTTGTGCCCGCACGGACGAGAATCAGTATTATCCCTGACATATCAGCTGTGCCTGGTGCATCAGAGGGGAAGCGTGCAGCACATAGGAGGTGACAGCGCGCAGGTGAGTATTGGCTGGCCTGTGCTGGAGCACTGTGCTGGCCTGTGTGGCATTGCCCACTGGGAAGCAGCTCGATGCTCAAGCTGCCGCTTGGTGCGAGTCCCTGTTCACAGTGGGGAGTCAGTTCGAGTGCAGTGTACGGAGATGTCCGAGCCACGAATCAATGAAACAAGGAAGGTAGGCACCCTGCAGACATTTAACGCTGAAGTTAAAGAAGCATCTCGTGCCTCTGAGGTCAGCTCTTTTCTCTCACTGATGCCTTCTCTGCAGTGGACTCCTGATTCCTGTAAGTACAATTTACCTGCTGCAGGAGAAGAAGGAGTTAACATAAGAATAGAAGGTACTTTCTATTCTTGACAAAGCTGCTCTACTTACACACAAAAAGGTGCTGAAAAGCATAGGCAAAGACTTGCAGACAAAGCAGATAATTTGGTTTCTGGTTTTGTTTCACATTTTTTGTTCACTTTTTATTGTTCCTAATTTGTCTCATTTCTAACTCCACAAATTGCACACTTGTAGAGAGGCTTCCTTACTAGTATAATCAAGAAAGATCACTGTTTCAGGGGCTCTTACAGTAAGAAGGGATTGCTATTATCAACTCATACTTCAGCCATGATCAGATTTGTTCAGAAATATAACTATACAATTTCTATTTGAAGGGCATGTTATATAAATTGCTGGCTGAAGGAACTTTCTACAGTGTATGGTTAACCAAAACCTGATTTCTTAAAGATGTTTGGTATCTTGGATTGTATGTATAACTTTATTTTATGCACTTTATATTAAACCATATTTTTTTGATTGTGGGACTCTACGTAGATGTGATGTAACTTTATGCCAATAACAAGATTATATGTTTGAGCTGCAGATACTAGCAACGTGATAATTCTGTCTTGAACTCTGCTTTGATTTGTTTTTGCTTTTCTGCTTTCTCATTTGCCTAAGAAATCCAGGATAGTTTAACTTATGTTTCAAGACATCTCTTTCATCATAAAGTGTATGAGCGATCTGTACTTCCAAATAGGGACTCTTTCTTTCTACCATTATAACCCTTTAAGTTATGTTTCTCTGTGCTGACCTATTGTTTTTCCAAGTTATTTTTCTGAGCATGTCTGTACTGGCTGTTACAGGGTCAAGGCCTTGAAAGCAGGCCAAACTGATTTGGGGGCCTCTTTCCTTTGTTTCAGTGGACGTTTGCCAGAATCTCCATATCCTTCAGCAGCCCTGATTGGGCTGAACTCTCTCAGCACATCTTTCCAGCATACATTGACTACTGCATTCCTGATTCAAAGGCACAGGAGAAACAAACATATGTATATGTTTGTATATACATGTACACACACACATATGCACACGCACACACATATGCATACACACACACACACACACACACACACACACACACACACACACACACGTATAAAATAGCAATAAGCCTCTACAAGGTGCACATTCTTGGGCTCCTAGTGTGCACTTTGGGTGTGCTGTGAGGCAGAAGGCCAAAGGTTAGTTTCCCAAGGGGTATCTTTGGCTTCCTCTGGATCTCCGAGTGCCTCATGAGGATGTTGTCAAACAAGCTTAAGACACACTGTTGGGAGCATTTTTTCCCTACCCAAACTAAAGAGACCTCAATGATGCTTACAGCATTGAGGGAGATATTTCTTGCACAGATGTAGAAAAGCTAGCGATATATTATACTGAAACTGCTGCCGATTTGCTTGTGCAAGCCGTCATCTTTGTGCTCCAGGAAGCTGTGCTTAAGTAGGTGAGGAGGCGTGGTGCATGAGTCACTCCAATGCACCTCGCGATCCCTAAGCTCTTGCTACAAGTCTCCATGGAAAAAGTTGCCTCTCTGGCATCAGTCAGTTGTGGCATGCAGTAAAGTGTCTCTGACTCGGAGCAGACAATTAGTATATTCTTCAGAGGAAACAAGACCCTAGACATCTTCATGTCATAGTCCAATCATTCCTCGAGGAACCAGGATTAAACCGCTGTTACTTTTTCTTTCTGTCTCTCTGCCCCCTCCCTCATCCTCTTCTTTCATTGTTTTGTAAAGAGTATTGAGAAAATTATAACATTTGGTGTAGCATCTATTCTCCCAACACTTTGGCTGAACTATAGAGCTCTCTCAGGATCCTTTTGCTGTGCCTGTACAAGAAGCAAGTGTCTCTGCTGTCTTTTGCCATGCTCTTTAGATAACATAGATAAAGCTCTTTTTCAGAAGGAGTGGGGCAAAAATCTGTTCCCCTCTGAAAGTCATGATGTGCAGCCATGCTCATTCTCCAAAGGTCATAAATTAGAAGAGTCCTGACAGGACCAAACTCTCTCCTTTTCATTATTTACTGTATTAGGCTTGTTGTTGTTGTTGTTCACTGGAAGAGAAAGTGTTTAATATAATTTTTTTGTTGAAAAGACACTAACACTGATTGTTTCATGAAGGAGTTAACCTACATCAGAGTTTAACCCTTTAGAAGTGCCTACTCATGCTTATCTGCCAAGATCAATAGGGAAGGCAAAATTTTCAAGGGACAATGAGATTTAGCAGTGTCTTTCTGATACTGGCTTCATCATAGAGAAATGAAAGCAGAACTCAGTCCTCTCCTACTTCTCAATGATCACATTCACTTCTGCAGTAGAAACATGCTAGACAAATGCAGATAAAAGCTTTCCTTTTCTCCAGAGGAGCTCTGGCTGCCACCCTGGGGAGGGATCTGACCACTAATAAGTTATTGGCAAACCATCAGCCCTGGTATTGTTAACTTCAGTGTATCAGTGTATTCCACAGCTCATCTCCACAAGAAGCAACCTTAGGTTACATTTATATAGCAGCCCCCCTATGAGTCTGTGTCCTGATTTAATACCAATCTAATATAGATTGGTTAGAGATAGTCAGCATGGATTTACAAAAGGGAGGTCACGCTTAACAATCTTGATTCATTTCTCTGAGGAAGTGACAATGAGAGTGGACAGGGGTGAAGAAGGAGACATAATTTACTTGGACTTGAAAAGGCTCTCAATACAGTGCCACATAACAGATTAATTTATAAGGTTAGCAAGTACGGTACTGATGGTAAAATACTCAATTGGATATAAAATTGGCTTGGTAACAAGGGCCAGGGAGTGGCAGTAACGGTTATAGATCACACTGGGCAAGTGACATACACCTAGGGTGGGTGTGTACAGACATTGTGAAGCTAAGAAGGACAGGCAAAGCCAAAAGTAAAGGTTATGGAAAAAAGAGAGAACTGATACTGTACAGAAAATGTGAAGGCATGAGGCTACAGCTGGGAAGCAAATGACCCCACCAATGTGCAATGGGAAATTTCAGGCAACACACAATGAAGAAAATTGTGTAGGAACTGGAGGGGGCCAAGCCAGGCCCAGCAGCTGCTGCTCTTGTAGCAGAGGCGAAAGTACATAGAGCAATGAGGATATACTACATGTGGGAAAGAGGAAAAAAAAATCAGAGCTTGTTCACGGGCCCTTGCTATAGGGTGTGGATTTCATCTCAGAGTAAATCTTTGGGGAATTGTAGTTCTTTACATTTATTATAAGGGGAATCTAAAGAGACTGGGCCTCTGAGGTTGGTCTTTGTCATTCCCCTTCAAGACCCCATCTTATGTGTTCTAATAAAGAAGAGAGTGGGCAAAAAGAAAAACATGAAATTTTAACTGAGATACAGGCGACAGCAAAGAGATTCACATTATAGAACAGAAATTGGAAATTGGTTTCAGTGAATACTCACCTTCTTACAAGGAGCTGAGCTTTCCCATATCTTGGATGATAATCTAAGAGGGGCTGGGAAGGCTGTACTGATGATACTGATGCTACCCTCAGAGTTAACACTGCTGGTAGTTCAAGAAACGACAAGTTTCAATGTTCAGCACAGTTTCTGCTTCAGAAGCCTTTGCTTTCCTATTAAAGACCCAAGCTTCCACATAGACAGAGGGAAAGTAGAGTCCTCTGAGTCCTACCTGTGCTTCTTTCTCACTTCCCACTAGGTTTAAAGAAAGATGGGAATTGAATCTCTGGGAGGATCAGAACATGCAATTTGGGAAGACAGGGAAAGTCTTTTAATTAAACAAAAAAGAGCTGCTCTCTTAGCATGTGAGTAGTGTGATCCACGATTAGAAAGGAAACCTAATGCATTGTACCAGTCAGCAAGACTCGTTTGTCTGCAGTTCGTGCTATAGCCTGTGCTTTGCTATTTGCTTATGAGCATTGGCTCAAAACTTTGGTCCTGTTCCTAAAGCCATTAAAGTCATTAGTCAAGCTCTCATTGATTTCAATAGGACCAAGACTTGACCCTTTGTGACTATTCAGAGGACACAGATAAACTTTTAAATCAATCAAGGGTATAGACTCATTCTGCTGGGGTCACACGGTTAATACATCCTGTTCCTGTCATTTCCGCTATAAATCTGTAAACGCTTTTAAAACGAGAGGAAAAACTGATTCTCTTCCTTTGCAAAAAAATATTACATTCCCTTTCATTACAAACAAGACAGGAGGCCTTTTTCTCGCAAAAAAACTGTAATGGGAAAGGTAATATCAATACTCCATGTCTCTACAGTTAATGAAAGGCAATTAGAGACAAAGTGTTGGGCAATAAAGTCTCCTGTCTGCAGAGCAATGCAAACCTTCTCCCACTGACTCTCCATATGCCTTTATTGGGCCCTGATGATCTTTTTGCCTGAGCATTAAGTCAGTGTTCATTGTAATGCTGGTCTCTATTTCCTGCATTGCATCCAGGCTACACAATTCCTACAAGATGGAAGGGTTTTTTCACTTTCTACAAATGTAATCAAACTCATACTTATTGACTTCCTTTGTATGGCTTCGGACACATCTCCTGAGTCACTAAGCTCTCTGGTTTTACTTCTGGAATATGACACTTCTCTGGGCTTTTTTATTACCAAAAAGACCACTCCACTGTGATTATGGAAACTAAAGCCTTTTTTCCACTCTCTCCCCACTGAGTTTAGGATTCCTGAACAAAGCTTACTGGAGAAGATCTAGCCTGATCAGGGGCAATTAAAAGCAGAACTGTAACCTGTGCTTATCTTGAGTCCTATTGCTTTCAGGAAGATCCTCTTGGATCTGGTTAATGAAAGTGGTATGTTTGATTGGATATGTTTTATAGAAATTGGTTTAAGCGCCATTTGGTAAATTCAAAGCTGTTAGAGGAATCATTGGGGTGTTACTTAATATAGCTGCTCATGTACTATTTAAACACTGCTCAGGCAGCTCTCACTACCCATCCCCTGTGATGAAAAGATGAAGGAAAACAGGTGGAAGAGAAGAAGAAAGAACCTTTCTAACACATACATATGTAGGTATTGCCCTGCCCAGTCTGAAAGCCCAACTGACTTTCAGAGGTAGTGGATCTGTGTGTCTGGGTGCATGCATGTTTTATAAATGGTTTGATCTTACCTGAACATCTGTGGCTCTGGTGACATCCCACTTGTTCACACTTCTGCAGGAGGCTCCTTAGTAACCTCACTGGAAGGTGACAGTTCATTAAATGAGCTGACAATGCACATCCAGCCTTTCCTCCCTCCTCCCCCAACCCAAAACGTAACTAGAGAAATTACAATGGTAAGAAGGACGAATATTATGCAAATGGCTCTGAAAGCACTGACACATTTAAACTAATACAGTTCCTAGCACCATAAGAATAAATATGCTATTGGGGGCATTGCAGTTACATGACCACCTTGCAAGAGCACCAGTGTGGGCTGTCAGAACTGGTTATCTAAGTAGTCCTGAAAAATTTTTCCATCAGTTTAATTTTCAAAATCATGATGCTCCAAAAGAGCCATTTCCCTTGCAAATTTTCAGGTGGGTTTTAGGTACTTGCATATATTGCTATGCAAAGCCAGTGGTTCAGGAAGAAACTTTGCAGAAACAGCAGTTACTGAGATCAATTGTTTCAGAAAATGTTCTTTGATGGAATGACTTGCCGCCGTGTGTCTAACTTTCTGCATGGCCAACTGTTTTGTCTCCAAATATTATAAAAATGGCAACTGGACCAAACCCTAAAGAACCCTTTACAAGCAGTTGGTTTTGTTGCCTGAAGTTCATAGTGTTACCAATAACAATTTATACAATCCATTCTGTAGGGCTATACCAATGCAGCAGCATCACTGTGAAAAAACCCAGGCTTTCTGTCATTTTCTTTAATGCAATAATTTTCTCCTTCAGCCAGGAATCTTAGAGCAGTCTATTCCTTTTGACCATCAGCTCTGCACTGTGAAGCAATGTATAGGCAGTACGGCTGAGGTCTAAAAAGCCTTTAAAATAGCTCAAACCCTTTCAACCTCACCCCCCACAAGACTCCTCTTGGGATTAGTGGCTTTATTTAATATTGGTTAACACTTATCTGGAACAAGCTTGCTATTCTTCCATTAAGCTTTATTCTGGTCATTCTTTCAATCTCCATTTAAATTCCGTTTTTTTCTCTCTGCTGGCATCTGTACCTTTAGCTGCCTCATAAACAAGACGCATTGCCAACTGGAACAGGCGAGCAGAGCTAACCTCTGCTCCTTTCTACCTCCTGCAGATTGGTTTCTGGAGACATATCTGGATTGGTTTCGGGAGACATATCAAACGCAGGGCTTGGGGCCTGGGAAGTGGGAGTCCTGAGCTGCACGGAAACTCAGAAGACCCGGACTTCAGGCTATTACACTATTGGGCTGGCTCACTGAATTATAGCTGTGCATACTTTTTTTTTTTTTTTTTGCACTAACCTATTAAGCCAGAGTCACATGCACTTATTTCAGCTGAGTGACTCTTATTCTGTAAATAGGTGTCCTGAAAACCCTGCAAATGATTAGGCAGCTGTCCGCAATCAAAATCTGATCCAGAACAACTGGTCCAATATTTAACTTTTCTAAGTGGACATACAGAGGAGAAAACACTCAGGCACCCAAAGATGCTTATAGATTCTGGCTGAGGGTAGCATTATCTTTACGTTATACTCCCAAAATTTGTGCTCTTCATCAAAGTAGAAATCACGCACCAATAACAAAATAAATTGTGGAATTGGAAAAGTTTTTCTTTGGCAAAGCCGAGGCAGGCAGTATAAGGTCAATACATGGAAGAGTCTAACGCAGAGACTGTGCAAGTGGCAGCTTAGGAGGGGGGAACTGGGCCTGCTTCTCCTCTCACCTTGCCCCGGCCCGGCCTCGCCACTGCAGGTACGACGGTCCCCGTCACATAGCACACAGCAACAGGGTGCACGGCACGGCAGCTGCCGTGGCAGAGCTTCTCCCTGCACGTCTGTAGCAGAGAATGAGCTCTGGGCCTTTTCTCAGAACTTCAGCAGCAGTAGTCGTTGATGACTGCTCACTTTTTAGGGTCAACCACCATGTGTGGATTTCTGCATAATCAAAATTGTATTTGACCTTGCTTTTCTTTCAGTTGTGAGGTCAAGGCTTTGTGCCTTGCCTTTTCTACGCTGGTAAATGTTTCGCTCCTCAGTTTGTAAGGCAGAAAGTCTAGCCAACGAGTACATATGACACCGACAACTTACATGTTGCTAATCTGGGGAAAGAAAATACATATTTAGAAGAATCAGCAGCCTACAAAGGATATAACGTTACTGAAGAGTTTCACTATAACATTGTAGAGTACAAAAAAGAAAATATAAAGTGCACTTTAAATGATTAATGTACAAAAGCTGACCTCTTCCAGTGTGCATTAACCAAGAAAAAATGCACACCTTCTATAGTGGTTAATGTTGCAGGTCCATTATTTAGCTTTGATAATGTGCATAAAAATGCTCAATATGACAATGAGTTGGGGTAGCTGAGAATTTAGGATGGTGGCAAGTTTGGTGTAGTATTTGGATTAGCATTCTTAACCTACATCTTGACAGCTTCTTTTCTTCAGTTCACAAGCGTTAATAAAATCTAGCTGTATCCTCTTTGCTTTTTGGTTATCTTTTCTTGGTTTTTTGCTTGTTTTTAAACAAAACATTTAAAAATAACACCTGCTCAAACAAATACTACCAGCATTCATTAGTCAGGATGGTTATATGTAAAAGAAATGATGCCAGATAGTAACAAATCCAAGAGAAGTTTATTATGAAAATGGCACCTGCGGGATGAAAAAAATTAAGTTACATAAAGACAACCATGTATGACATGTATGAGAATCTACAAAAGTATAAAAAGAACCCTGTTGTAAATGAAGTATGTACATTTCTGATTTGCAGCATTATCAATGATCAATGAAAAAAATGTTTCAAATAAGCCAGGCACTCAAGAAGTTAGATTCGGTTAGCTTAACACAAAATAAATGTACCATAGCTGTCACTTTTTAACATTTTAATTCTTTTTTTATACTGTAGAGTTGGTAACACTGCTAAGATTTATACGAACAGAATCCCTTTCCCCATTATTCAGCTACTTGGCACCAGTCTCCTCATAAAAGATTTCATATATTTGTACAAGAAATAGTTAAAAACACAGACACAGTCTTCACAGGTAATGAAGTTTTTTTTTCATTTTGTAATTTTAAACACTATGGATTTAGACAGCAGCTGTGATTATCTGTTAGTTTAAATCACCAGAAATCATTTTGACACAACACAGAAACATTTATAAAAAAAAAAAAAAACAACAGCTGTCTAGCTGTTCTTTGTAGCTGATAGGTGCACTCCTTTGATTGTTCAATAGCTAGAGTAGAGCTTCCAAAATTAAACTTTGAATTTCCCAATCAGCTTTCTTGTCTTTTTTAGACCTACTTAAATCCTTCAAATGTAACCTTTAAAAGCTCATTAATAAAATTTGTGGCATCCAATTCCTTTTCGCTATTATTCCACTGTGGCTCGGACCAACTTCTCAAATTCAAAGCTACTGCAGGAATTGACTCAACACAGTGAGCGATCAAAAATTCAAAGGACAGCTGAGTTAATATATTAGCATTGCACACGTAAGCAAATATATATGACAATTCTAAGCTCAGTTTCCTTTTTTAACAACGTTGGTTGACCTTTGAAAGAATTTTCTGTCTCACTGGTAATTGCTCTATGTATTACTCCATCAGCTTACCTGGGAGAAAACCAAAGAAATGCACCCTCTGCTTACAGTTAGAGCACAAGGGACTCTGGGAATGTTAACAACTGAGGCTATATGGCATCAATTTGTTTAATATTTCTGAGCATTACTCTGTAGTGCATTGTGTGGTACACTGGAAGAGTAAGTCACACCCAGAATTCCTCTGTGGGAAAAATGGCTCCATTAACCTTGAGCTAGTTAAGAGTCTTTTATCTCTGAGAGCGAAGAAGAGAGGAAGAGCGAGTGAGAGAACGAGAGAGGGGAGAAGTGCGGAGAGGGAGAGAGAGAAAAAGAGAGAGAAAGGTTTGAGAATACACAACAGCAAAGCAACAGCAGAAATTAAAAGGTATACAGACAGTGGAAGCAGCATAAGGTGACATTACAGAGGAAGGCCACCACACAAAAACCACTAACCCCCAAGAATCACTGGTTCACTAGGACTGCAGGAATGGGACTTTACCACTCCGGACTAGAGATAAAGCACAGAGAAGACAAAGGACAAAACAACTACATTAGCTTAGTATATACTGCATATAGTAACACACATTGAAACTGCAATGGGACTGACAGCCAAGGACACTTACACATTGTACACATTACAGTTCTCACATCTGTTATTAGATGCCTTAACAAACAGCTGCCAAAGATGGAGTGGAAGAAGAATTTATATTTGACAGTCATTTGGAGTGTTTGACACTACACTGTGATTTCTGGCAACAAAGACAAAATAGGAGATTTCTTTTCTTTTACTTAATGTGCAGTTTTCAGTTGTAGTTATCTATTTCAAGCTTATTAACCCCTTCTTTAGTTTTAAAACATATTGGTTTCAACCCTAGAAATAAGGAAAAACAACAAAAAATACCCAAATCAAAGAATAAAAAGAAATTTACAACCTTCCCTCTATAATATTAAAGAAAAACAAAACAAAACATGTTAAATATTTCTTGTTTTTTTTTTTTTACTCCGAAGTGTTATCTGATGATGTAAAATTAGCCTCAGTTACACTGAGAAAAAATAAAGCAAAACAATATGCACCTAAGAAACTGCTCCTCGCGTCAATTAAATTGAGTTTTTTGTTTTTTAAGCGCTTTTTGAAAAAGGCTTCCTGACCCATTTAAATTTGATGTGAGGCTATGCTTGTTAGTTTGGAGGTAAAAAATTTTAAGTCCTGCAGCAAATGTTAATGAGGGCTTTTGTCTTAACTAACCAAGGAGACTGCAGCACCCGACTATAAACCAGTACAGAACACATTCTTTTCAAAAAACCCAGCCCACAAGCTGCATATTGTATGAAGACATTACAGATTAATAAATGATAGCACCATGGTTTTAGAAATTAAGTTAAAGTTTCAGTAATTAACATTTAGTCCAACTTTTTAACATTCTAGTCACAGGCCAGAAATTAACTTTTTAAGAACCCAAATTATTTTATGTGCAAGTAAGAAAATCTTAACCATAAAAAGAGAATTAAACTCTGCATAAAATTCTAAAATACTATCCCCTATTTTTAAAGGAATTAGGAACAAAAACCCCTTTTCATTTGACTTAGTCAAACAGGGCACATTGTTTATGCTTGTCTCTTTTAATCTTGATCATATCAAGATCATTTTGAAGTAAAACCAATGGTTGTCACTTTAAAATCTCTTTACCACAACACTGAGTATTCTATGGCAGAGGCATACACATATTAAAGGCATCTTAATAAAGATGCAAAGGAAAAAACACACATCTTAGAAGAAGACAAAATGGCAGGCAACTGGTACTTCGACTCTCTGAAGGCAAAAATAAAAAAATATCTTTACATTAAAGAATAAGTCAAGTTAAAGAGAAAGGGAATGAAATGGGGACCATCATATTGAGAGAATAAGCTGACCTGCTCAAATTCAAAGTGCTAGAATTAAAGGTCTAAATTAAAACATAGTCTATGCCTCAGAGTACAACACTGAACACAGTATGTGGTCATATTTCAATCCTCCTTCCGTTCCAGAGTCTGTGTAGTATGAATGCCATTGCTGTACACAGGAAATGGAAGAGTGGAAAAAAGTCCTTCGGCAGTTGTGAACACATTCCCTGCAGGCATTTGGGTCAGACTGGCCCCGCTCACAGCACTTCCAAATGGTCCCGACATATTGAGTCGGTGAACATGGTGGTAGAGCATTTCCATCGGTGTTTTAGGATCCAGCCCAAAGCTGGGGCTGTTAACATCAACAAAGTTAACAGCGTGGGTGTTGGGGAGGAGATTGCCCTGCATGGCTAAAGTAACTTCAGCTGGAGCATACCGAATAGTGCCAGTGGTGTAGACCCTCTGAGCAGCAGTGCTGGTCGCAGCAAGGGTTCCTGTTACCCTGTGAACCAAAGGAAGCACCACATTGCCTGCCTGTAACCTCTGGAGGGCTTCCAGATCCCCAGTGTACAACAAAGAGTTGGAAGTGCTGGGACCGCCTGGATGTTTGTCCCGTGGAGATGCTGAAAGCGGGGGTGACAAAGGGTCAGAGGATACAGGAGCCAAGGCCGAGTTGGATGAGGTGCTGAACTGAGTTTTACGGCTGGCAGTATTTTCAGTCCCTGGCGGGGTGAGAACGGAGTCTGGAATGGAGACGTGTAAACTACTGCTGGCTTGGGGGGACGGGAAGTGCTCGGAGCTGGGGGGCTTGGTCATACTGTAGGGTGATTCATTCCTTGAGATTTCCCTGTTGGGTGGGTAATTCCAAATACTGCTATCATTATCAAAATTGATAGGTTCTGAGATTTCTGTTTTAATTTTGAGCACTGAGGCACTGTTTGGCGACGAGAGCAGCTGGGGCTGGTCCACCAAAGCTGAGTCAAGTCCATTTGGACTTGAGGTGCTTGACAGCCTTCTCCGGGTCATGCTGCCTCCCTTTTGCTTTTTTCTCCTCTTCTTCCTCTTTTGATGTTTGCTGGAAGACTGGCCATTTACTTCCCCTGCACTGTCTGAGTCCTTGGCACTGTCCGAGGTCAGCGATTCACAGTTCTGTAACCGTAAGTCTGACTCACTCTCTACATAACGTTCCACCTTGATCTGCATAGAACCAAGAGTGCCAAAACTGTCCTCAGGGGCCTTTTGATTCTCGAAGTCAGAGTTTTCAAAGCTGTCATCACTGTCCCTGCTATCCTGGTTGCTGGAGCTGTTCCCATCATCATTACAGTTCATTTCATTATCCGACTGATTCCCCGACTTCTTCCTGTCGGACTCAGGGTCTTCACTGTTTTCTGACTGGTTTCCTTTCTCATCTGACTTTGAGTTCTCGTTGTCCTCTGGAGCAAAAGGAAAGTGAAAGAAATCATTAGCAATAGGAACATAATGCTATAACTCAAGCTCAGATTTCTACGTACCAATGAGATTTGATCACTGCAACATTTCTGGCAAAAAGGCGTTTTCTTCTGCAGAGCTACATTTTTTTGCAATATTGTGTTGGCAGTTTTGTTCATCATGAATCGCCCTGACCCAGGACTGTCAATGCACTAAAAACTTATGTTGCATGGCTTGAATTTTCTTCAAACGAGCTGTGGCATGTTGATTGAGGGTGGCCCTTCCATCTGCTCTCTTAGCAAGAATCATTTTGACAACTGTGAGCACAACTGCATTCTAGTTGTATCATTCAAGGGGGAGTCAGTGAACAATCCCATTATGACCAAGCATTCTGGTAACTGTTCTTTCACATCTGGGTCCCCCTACAGTGGGCAGGCATGAAGATGTAACACTATTAACTAATGAAGATTCTAGTCCTCACATTGCCTTTTCCTCTCACCTTCGCCACTTTGGCATAGTGCCTCTGACTTCAGTGGAATTACTGCTGATTTCCTCCAGTGTGATAGGAGAAGCGAGTCACACGTGTATAAATCTGAATGAATAAACCAGTTAAAACAATTTTGTTACATCACTACGCTGTCTCTGGATATTCCCTTGGAAGTGAAAGAAAAGGAGAAAAAAAATTCAGGCACTGAATTAAATTCTTGATTTATCCACATCCTCTACAGGCCACTGAAAATAGCCCAGCTACAATACTGAGAAGCTGTCACTCTTCTTGCCAAAGTTTTCAGTTGTAGTTTAGATTTGTACCTAATTTTAAAATGGATGAGTTAAACACTCTAGTCCACTGGACTCTGGCAACCAAAGCAGCTTTGAGAATACTTCCGTTATCACACCGTGTTTGTAAGAATCATGAATGGCTTCAGAGAACCTGTCTTTTACAGAACAGCCCGATTGCTTTTGTTGGGAAATAAAAGATGTTTCTTCACTCATCAGAGCCAAGTACTACCCTTTTCAGTACACTTGCTTTGGGGAGAGAGGAGAAGGGCCAGGTTTCCTCTAAAGATTAGTTAATCCTGACCCATGTCAATACCAAACGGTTTGCCAGAAGTGCTTGAACAGCTAGGCTTGACAGAGAAGCTGCTTGAGGCGTCAGGACAATACATGTTACGTTTATTTCATGTAAGTCACTTAGGGAGACTTTTGCTTGACTCACCAGCAACAGAGAGACTTTCCATTTTGAAAAATAAAATCCATAACAGAAAAACAACAGCCAAACCCCCTGCATTCTCAGTCAACATTTCATTTCACTTAGGGTAGAATTTCTCTTCTTTTTTTTTTTTTTTTTTTTTTTGAAAATGCTCTCTTCCTTCTAAGGCTACGGTTCCTAGCTGATCAAGAGAGGTCTTAGGATGAATTAGTCTAAAACTGCTTAAAATTTGCCTAGGGTTTTACTAGAGCTTGAACTGAACTTGTTGGTTTCATTCAAGACGCTGTTCTGATTTCAGGTCCTTCGTTACTTCTATATAATTCTTTTGTAAGAAACAATCTCCTGCCTTTGCTGTCTTCCAAGACTCCTAAACACCTCCTGAGAAGCACATCTCTGTGGACCTTTGAAGATGCTCTTGTGCTCTGTTATCAGCCTTAGTGGTCATGAATGTACATGCACTTCTTACTCGGAGAAACCTACAGTGTACATGGGAAATGCAAACGTTTCTCCACATCTGTGTTATCTGGCTATTTAGAAACAATACACTATAAAGGAAGCATTCAGAACGGATGAAGAGATTCCTAATCATGTGGGCATCAAGACTGTAAGTCTGCCTAATGTTGATTAGATTGCCAAACCAAGATGCCAAGGGAGAACAAATAAATGCAAAAGATGAAAGAGAACAGCCATAACATATAAATATAACATTTAAGACCTGACCCTCTTCTTGCTTTTGCTTTATTTCTGTCACTGTGATCCATTTTTTCCCGATATTTTTTTCTGGATTCCTATTATAGACATGAGAGAAGAATCAGATATATATTGCATGCCATGGCAGAATAACTTCCTCATTTCTTGGGCCACAAGAAATCATGCTCCTTTCAAAGCCAGCCGATCTGTACCTGTGCCTAGGTAATTGCTTTTAAAACTAATGGGGAATGTGTGAACCATCTGTGTGCTAGGCCATCTGTAGGACTAATTTACACATTGAGTTGGACAAGCACATTTAGCTTTTAAAAAGCTAAGACTTAAAGAGCTTACAAAGAAGTGCTTGAACCTCTTATGCGCTAACAAAATGTAATTCTTTTAGCCCAAGAAAAAAATTCAAATTTTGCAATCTTTACTGCCCCCTAGTGAGACAATTCCAGAAATCTATTTATACAGGAAAAGGGGTGATAAAGATTGACAGCACAGATTTATGTTCAGAACATGTGACTGCTCTTGAACAATAAGAACTAGAATCATACCCAATAGTTACAATCCCAAGTCTTTTGGACAGGCACAATACCTGCTCATGATGCTTAGCTAGGGAATCAAATATTTAGTTCAATGCAATTTAGGTATGGAAATAGTGAGGTCATTAAAAGTTTTTGACAGCTTTCTTCAATTTAATTTTAGAGAATTTTTTTGTTTTAACAGAACAATCCATGACAAATATAAACAACTGGAAAGGTAACCATGTGGCTCTAGTGATATAGATTTCTTTTGTAGGTAAAGCAGGAAGAAGGTGTGTTACCTGAGTTGTCCTTTGAGTCCGATTCAGAGTCAGAGGTCTCTGAGGATTCCGAGGTTTTCTCTGGGAGATGAGGAAGTTGTGCAATATCCATCGGAGTGTCCTTGTACTCTGGGTTACTAAAGAAGAGACAGAAAATACAAACACAAATGGATGATTTGCAGCTTGATAGTTTTTCCCTCTTTTCATATCAAAGTTCAGGAACAAAGAACATTAAATAGCAAGAATAGCAGAGAAAATACAAAAATATACATTTTTTTTCTCCTAAGTCCTTCACAGTGGGTATTGTGTGAAGGTTTATTTTAATGCTACTGTCAAATATTTACATTGACCAGGTACTTAAAACTTGATTGATTCCAGTGAAGTTTTAGAGCAATCAAAGCATTCTTACAAAAGTGGGACACCATGTCTCGTGTGATAGCTAACAGTACAGCTGCACTGTGCAATCCTCCAACAATAGAGTATCTAGAATTCAATCCCATTGCTGTGCCTGGAAGGACAGGGAGCACGTTTTAACCTTTCCAGTCTGTTTCTCTCCCACCGGCACCGGCTATTAAGAGTTATCTCTGTAACAGTGTTCTCTATCAGTCCTGTCAGGGCCCTTTCAATACCTGTTTTTCTCAATGTCCTGTTTTCCAGACTTTAATCAAGCGCACTAAAGTTAGTAAGAATGCGCTCAGTTAGCGCTCGGGAAAATGACCACTGCTCAAACACCACTGAAGAGTTCAGTCAAGAAATAAAGAGAAAAGGGTATATATTTTTAAAATAATGCACGCATGCATCCACATCACCAAGAAATGAAAAGCAACCATTCTAACTATATGACAGATGCACATGTGCATGTTAAGATGCATATGTTAGGGATACAGAACTGTCAACACACCCATTATAATCATATCTTCATCTGCTCATGTGGTGCTCACCTGTGACTTGTTAGCAACGAACATGACTGCAATGTAGAAAAGCCACACTACTGGAGAGACTGAAAAAAAAGCTTATGCTTTTTCTCAGTTTGTACCATTTAAAAACGTGTTCCTTTCTCAAATCAGTGGAACAGAGGAACAGACATAGCTAGACATAAGTGGCATAAGAAGGCAAAAAAAATAAACAAAGTCTTCAATCATTTTTGAATAGGTGAGCATTTCCATGCAGCTCAAATTCCAGCCTGGTGATAGAGCAGAAAATCTGCAGTCCTGCGTAGAACAATACGAGGCATCACTGGGGGAGACTGACACAGTATCACAACGACATTGTGCCCATATTCAGCCTATTACAGTATGCTGTGAAAATTTAGAGTTCACACAGTTCACATAGACATGCCATTCTTATGATTATCATCTTTATGGTTTTGTCCTGACAAAATGACTTTATTCTGTTGCATCCCAGGGCAGTCCCAAAATTTGTCCCCTCCAAGCAAAAGATGTTTGAGGGCTTTCACACTCTGAATAACAAGTTGCTAGAACAAGAACAGCATTAATCCTCGCTGTCACTATAATTAGTCTATCCTTTCACAGACAGCTGAATCATACTTTCTAATGCATGGAAATGTATACAGACCAGTACTCCTGCTAAGAGTAGACCTAATTATGCTTTGATCTGTCATTAAAATATTATTTGGATGTTTGGATTTTTCATAGATTCAACTATTAGGAGAAATCTAAATTAAAAATACAAATTCAGTGGAAAAGCTAATCTTTCTGTAACAAACCAATGAAAGGAATGCATTAGAAAAAATTTCTGGGAGGAGCTTTTACAGAGTGAGACCATACTGCTCCTCTTTTTTGGTGGAACATTTGTGGACTAGGTTCACCATTCTCTGGAAAGCAGCAGAGGAGACAGAGGCATTGGCTTCTAATTTTTATGGAACACTTTTCCAGCCAGAAAATGCAAAAATTTCTGGGCAGTCTGAAGCCCTGATTAAGATTAGGACAGTGAAGATGTACTTCCAGTTCAGAACTGGCACCCTTAAGATGAATTCTTTTGAGTGTTGCATTCTGCCTTATTCTTGCTGGCTCAGCTAACAGACCACTCTGGGGATGCTGAGCGTCCACCTTATTTCAACAAAGAGAAACAAGGTAGCAGAATAAAGGTAGACTGTGAAAAGCCCATGCTCAGGCATATCAGAATAGAAACATCTAGGCCCCAATCAACATGTCATTGCTGTGGAAGGTTACCCATAGTATCCCTAAATATTCTCCTGCTCTAGTGGTCGCTTCCTCCTCTGCCCCTGAGGGGGAATCAGAAGTATTGCAGCATGCCACTTTAGGCAGGCACAGTCTCCTCGGGGCTTGTTGGACCTGGCATAAAAGTCACAGTCTAGCCCCTAGACATCACTTTGAACTGTCATGGCATCAAAGGGAATGTAAAAAACCATGACAAGCAACTTAAAAGGGGAACAGGCCAGAAAATGGCAATTGTATTTCCTGACGATCTCAAGGTTTCAAATTCTATTTGTTTGTTGGTTCTGCTCTGGCATGAAACAGAAAATCCCCCAATCTTATTGAATATTTTCACAAAACAGAATGTGTTGATAGGTGTTTTCAGATCAGAAAGATCAGGTTTCTACTTCATTGTCTCTCAGTGACTGTTGGTTTTGCCTTGAGTTCAGAAATCAGTTCCTTAAAAATACTTAGACTTTGGTAAAACAGAATTTCTCAAGGAACAGCATTTCCTTCAAGATGCTACCACAATTTCTGTTCAAAAATTTGCTGCTTTTATTTTCAAATCCTATTTTGCACTTTTCAAGAGGATTACTGTCTGATGCTCATCAGAGGAACACATTCTTTCAAGGATCTTTTTGTGAGAAAATCCTACTCTCTGGACTGGACTGGTAATCTTGCAAAGATACCTTTTCGTAGCATTCCAGGAAATTTGCTTCCACATATTGACAATAATCAAATAAACCAGTGCCCAACACAGCGTATGAGATTTTGTAACACAGCCACAGCAAGCTGGGCCAGATCTCTTGTCATGCTGGGGAGATTTCAGAGCAGTGGAGGGGAGGGGCAAGTAATAAAATGAGGGAGGGTTTATTTGAAGACCAGTTATTCAAGAAGATTGCAGTATCCTGAGACATGACAGATGTCTTAACATACTCAGACATCAACCAAAAGGCACTGTTTCTGAAGAGGATCATGTGAGAAAGCTCTTCTCATTAACCTTCTCCAGCAGGCAACTATTTTTTCTCTAAAACTCACAGCAACAGAGTCAAGCAACGAAGACAGCTTTTCAAGAGATGGAAGTGATTGGAAGACATACCTAAGAAGGTAATTGACCCAGATGATATTCTTCTCACTTGCGTTCTTGGCATTGACAGCTATGGTTGCACTAGACTGTATCCAGATATACCCTCCATTCTTCTGCATCCAGCGGTAATACTTTGTTACACACTGACCCTTATTCAGCACTGGGAAAAACAAACACAACAGAAACAAGAAATATAGCATGTTAGAATCCTAGTAAAATGATCTTCATTGCATAATATGACACATGTATCAGCAGAAGCTATTGGGCCTCTTTTAGGCTTAATGTGGCATGCCAACGAGAAGACAAACAGGATCTGACGTCCACTAGAAGTAGCTGTATGTTTTACAACCTTTTAAAGTAACGTTTTAGTCTGTTTTTGGAAACTCCAGTGAAAGAAGAAAAGCAAAAAAGAACCTACAAATCTCTTTGGTTCACAGAATACTTATGGCTTTGTGGACATTTTCAATGCTTGCAATGTCAAATCGTTAAAAAAAAGAAAAGGGGAGAAAAGGCAAATTTATATGTGATTTATTCATAGCTCCTAGGTAGACCTCTTCGAGATCCTGGATATTTGAAAGGTCTGGGTAGATACTCTACTCCTGCTGCTTTGATCATTTCTCCTTATTGCAGGCGATATCAACTACTGAACTTACACATCTGTTCCTTTTGATCTTGTCAAACAGAATTTACAGTTCTCAGATGAACCAAATCTCCACTGGTCAGTAGGGGGAAAGTCTTGCGAGAATTTACTTACTACCAGAGCAAAGTAAATCCACCAACAGACTTGAGAAAGAGGCCTAAGGGAGGCACAGAATGACTTGGTTAGAGCCTAAGAGTGACAGCTCTCTCCGATGTTTTAAATATCCTAGCCAACACAGAAAAAAGTAAAAGCAATCAGTAATGTGAAACAGTGTTATTAAATGCTCACAGGAAGAAGGCTGAAAAATACAGATGTTTTAACTAATACCTTAACCAGAATGTTGCCCAGTGGAAATGGATTTGATCTGTATCTGATATATCAGTGTCAGGAAAAGGGGATGAAATGCAAATCTTTCAGTGGAAGGAAGTGGCATAATTTTAAAGAATGCCTAAACTATACAAAGTCTGGGTACTTATTATTACTTGAGTGCTTACCCTGGCTGCATTTCTCTCTAATCCCGTAAAGCTTTGTGCACTAGAGGGCACTGTGCATTCATATACACCCTCTGCTTTTGTCATGTCCTTGTCTCCGTCTGCTAAAATGAAAAACCTCTAACTGCTGTAATAAATTTGGCTAAATTAGCTGCTAAATGGTTATCTCAAGTAATATGTATTTGCATTAATCATCTTGCTCTAAACCAGAACAAGCCAGAGTCCTAAAGACGTAGTAAATTCATATTGTCCATTTAATTACGGCTAATAAGTGCTTCATATACAATAGTTTCATGAAGTACATTTTGAATTTTTTTTTTGTAGAAGGAAAAGAAAAAAGTCACTTTGGAAAAGAATAAGTATTTAAGGCAGTTAAACTTCCTATCATAAAGGTGACAAATGACACTTTGGAGCTTTCAAGTTAACCAAACGTCTATAACCCTAATTATACCTATGAATGTGTCTCTATCTAAATCCATGTACAACAGATATCTACAGAAAAAGATATTTACAAAGGCAGCCATACAAACATAGATGCTTTGCTTCCCTGGAGGGACTCCCCCCCCCCCCCAACTTTTTCAAGTATTGAATAAAAAAGCGCATGTCTGACAAGCGAATGTAACGTGTACGTTAGGTTCAACTGCAATATGAACAAATGTTTGTGATCCGGGTTCTGTTTTTTTTCAGCTACCTCTATTTCTAACAGAGATCCATAAGTTTCCTCAAATTTTTGTTTTTATATTCCAAGCTCTAAATATTCTGCTATGGTGATTCATTGCCTTCAAAAACCTCATTATAGAGCAGAATAAAGATAAAATAGTAACAACTGACTATCCAGCATTTCTGTCAAACCACTGATGTATGCAACTTTAGAAAACAATCTCACATAAATTAGTCCAACTTTATTAGTTATGAAGAATAAGGGAAGAAAAGTACTGCTGTAAGTTTTGATTACAGTTGACTTTTTCAGTTCAGTAAAATAGAACGTTCAAAATACTCCTGTTTACAGCTGACAGTAAAATTGATATGCCTGCAAATCTGGAGTGATACTGTCTCCTTTCTGGAGAACTGAACACAAACAGTTGCATGCAGAAACTAGTAAAATATATCTACACTTGTATCTATTAATTATACAGTCCTGTTCTTCATAACAGCTTTTATCTGAGAAGTTTACCATGCTATACAACTATAAAAGGATGACTCTTCACAACTACCTTCATGCACATTTGAAAGTCAAGGGACCAAGTGAGCTACTGACTAGCTGAAGAACACGCTGGAATTGTGCGATATGTGTGATATTCCGTGATCTCAGTCTCATTATAGACATGTCATTTCCTCCTGCAGTACCTTTTGCATTGGTTGTTGCACCACTGAAAAAGTCTCTGTCATGAGCAGAACAGAGCATTCATTTCAGAACTATGGAAAAAGGGGGAAAATTAAAACCTCAGAAATTATTTTTGGAGGAAAAGGTGTTTGCTTTTCAAGAAAGAGAATTCAGTGCATCAAAGTCACATGCAAAACATCTGCAGTCAGAGTTCAGGCTCCCAAATTACTATGCATTCAAAGACTACTTGAGATACCATCTTGGAAATGAGCTTTCCACGAAGTTCATCTACCTGCAAATACCCACCCTCTATTTGGCCAGCTGAGATATATTAGCATATACACAGGTATTTCCTCACTGCAACCATTTAAAAAATGTTTCATTTGAGAGATTTGGGGACCATACATTGAATGAAGTCCCACAGTTCAATATGAAAATTCTCTAGGGAGATTGTTCGGCAGACTGGCTGTGCCATGCTGCTAAAGCCCGGGTCTCACATCCTTTGAGAGCATGGTAAGCACTCACAACCCAGTTCTGAAAGATCATACTATAGCTTGGACAGAAATTTCTCAATGTGATGAAAAAGAAAAGATGAAAGAAAAAATGCAAACAATTGAAATGTTTTTAAATTTCTGTTATCTTTTAACTGCTGAAATTGCCAAGCTGAGGACTTACAAACTAGATGAGGATTTTGAGAAAATGAACAAAGAGGAGGATGCTTCTGGAAGTCATGTCTATCTGTTTTATTAATAACCTAGTGTTTCTGAGTAAAGCCCAGTTTCATCTTGAGGGTCTCCATTTTGCACATACAGGGAGTCCATTAAAAATGTTATAGATTCTGAGAGTGAATAAAAGCAAAGAGTTAAGTCTAGCTTAAGCTCTGCTTGTGAAATTATGTTTTATTACTAGCAACAGACCATTCATTTAAGCTTAGCACAAACTTATGAAAAAGTAATGCTATTTGGACCACATCCTGTACTTAGTCTGACTGCCTTTCTTTAGGCAAATCCCTTTCAGAGAACCAGAATTCAGCTCCATATTTTTGTACACTGAGAAATGCAGAGTTTTACATTTCTATGTTTCACTGCAAAAATATACATGGAGTACCCAATCTTGCAGACAATGCAGTATGTGGGAAAGTGGGACGCACAACCATGTCAGTGGGATGGCTCATGTGACTGAAGTTACATGAAGGATTGGGTGCACTGGTTTATTTGTAGGAATAGCAGGGAGGATGACTTCTCTTATAGACTTAGTCTCTTCTGCCAACAGATGCATAAGTCTCTATAGCATTGATGGGAGTTACACGTTTACAAGAAAAAGGAGAAAACAGATCTTCTTGTTACTAAGCCAAATTGTGTGGAAATACAGTGAAATCTTTCTAACACTGGCTTAATAGCTGTCAGGAACAATCTTTACAGTGACTATAACTGTGAAGAGGAAAATGAAAAAAACCTTCAATACTAGGAATAAGATGACAAATATAATTATACCTACATAAACCCTTTAATCAAAGGAAATTACTGAGGGTTAACGTTTTAAAACTAGTGACCTTTATGTTACCTGCACAGATATATTCCCTAAAATGGTGGATGCTAAATTTGACTAAAATTTGCTGAAATGTTACATAGTTATTCAATTTGAATTCAGAGGTTAGCATGCAAGAAATGCACAGTATGTGCATTTCTAAGAACTAAAAAAACCCCTCACTTATTTCTCAAAGTATGAATATATTGCTATGTATACAGTTCCCAACAGAGGGATTTCAGTCTTGGAAGCTTTGCGCACAGCAATATACTTGTAGCAGTGGAGTGAAGGAGGGGGGAGAAGAAGAAACAGCCAGTGTTCTTTGCAGGAACCTAATTCTGTTAGAAAATCAAAATAAATCAGTACAAGTTTGTCTTCAGAAATATGGTTACAAAAAGAAAAAGAACATGGTTTCTTCCTGTAAGGCTGTTCTAAGAAATGAAAGCCAAGGCTTCTAAATAGTGAGTTGTTTTTTAAAAGAAGGAAGTAGTTTAATTCAGTTTGAAGAGGAGATGAAGAAACTGTATATCAAAAGCAGTCTTTTAGCAAAGTCTCTTACAAAAGGACATTTTACTCATGTGCATATGCATTTAAAAGCTACACTATATTGCGTATTCAGGTAAGTACAGAGTAAATAGGAAATGATGAGATCATCTTACATATTCACACGGCTTCACAAAGAGGTTCTTTTAATTGGTGAAAATATTGAGGTTACATCTGCTGTGCTGTTCACCCTTCTCCTCGAGATACCTTTATCAATGACTGCATGGTATTGATACTCAATTCCTCTTGCTAAAAAGTTACAAAAATATTTTTAATTTACTGCATGAGGATGAAAATACTGTACTTAATACCACTGTTGGATACTTAGCTGTAGCCACAAGTACTGTTTCTACATTCACAAAACTGGCAGATGAAACATGAAAAGGAATACTGACTCTTTAATCTCCACTTCTCCACCTAAGGCCCAAGGCAAGCTGACAGGGTAACTTCATTCTGGAAACAGTTTTTTTTTTTTTTTTTAATTCTGGATTACTTTTTCTTCTCCTTTTGAAAACTAGGGGCTGTAGGGGAATGAACCTGACATAGACTTAAAACAAGAACAAGTTTCTTTATCTGAAAAGTTACAGTCCTTGATGCTTACAGGAAGGTCATTTTCAAAACCCACAGAAAAAATAGCATCACAGCCAGAAAGAGTGCATGAAGTGCCTTATTTGCTTGTAATAGAGACAGTTTTTCATTTATAACAGCTCACAGGATCAAGTGAGCCTTTGATGTTGTAAGGACTTTTCTATAGATTTTGCAATTAGTGAGTTAGATATTTTAAATAGTAGGCATCCACAAATTGGATTTTAGCAATGGGAAAAAAAGTACTGAGCAATATTTAGCAATGTTAAATGATGTCTGATACCTAAGCAGAATTAAGAGCTAGATGACAAACGACCTGTGGACATTCTGTGAGCTACTGTGTATCATCTCTATAATTCTCCCCAAACACTTTAACTTACTGCGTAGTAGCACATGTGGGGTAGGATGGGGTGACGAGGAGGTAAGCAGGGACTGTGTGCAAATGTGTCCTTGCCACGCCAGTCTGAAAGCGTGGCCTCCGCAGCAGATTGCTTGGGCAAGAATTCCACCCCCTCTTCACAAAAGTCCCTATGTGCCATGTTGCTCCACCTTTCCTCATCGCAGACAGTTGCTTATGAGCCCTAAGCGACTTACAATCTCTCAAGAGAGTTCTCCTCTCTTAAGAAAATACAAATATGGTAACTGGTTAGGAAAATATCAGTTCTGTGCGGCTTTAGAAAACTGCATTTTGCTCTCACCATATGGCATGAACAAGCCTTCAGTGCTGGACAAAAACCATCTTTTTTAGGTTTGTGTAGAATGCAGCATATTATGTCAATAATTCTGACTGAGACTTTGGCTGCTATTGTGATTTGAGCATTAGACAGTAATAATGGCAAGGCTCTAAAGATAAATTCACTTTTTCCAAAGGCAAACAGGAATTAGCAGTTTGTATCCGTGAAAGGAAAACGTATCTCACCAGTACCTAAACTCCTATCTAACTTATTTCATCTGGAACAACTCTTTTAAGCATAAACTTTCACTCTAAAAATACTAAGGTGTGGCAACTGATTTCTTGCTTACTTCTCCAGTATGGAATATTGTTTAATCTTCCAGCATAGGACTGTTATGCATATAAATACCAAACTAGGCAAAAGTAAGGATTAGCAGCTTTGCAGGCAGAAAATGAAAGTAAAACCTATCCTCTATGCCAAGTTCCAATCAACCTTTTAGAAAAACTGGGCAGATTAATAATCTTTAAAAACTAAACAGTATTTTGCCTGCCACTCTTTGCCTTTGCAAAGGGGTAAATGTTAAAAGTAGTCTGAGCTGAACTGTTGAAAAATGTGGATTCGTGTTAGGATCCAAGCGTTGTAGCTCAAGGCCATGACTTACCAAACGCAACCAAAGAAGTTTTGCATGCTCTATGTCCCGCCAGGGAAGAAAAGTAATTCCAAATAGTGACAATTCCATGAGTTAGTTTGGAAAAGCCACCTGCAGATTTGGTAGCCTATCCTAACTCCAGGACAGCGGTTCTCTAGCCCTCTGAAAATTTCTAGCTGCCATTAGAGATTCTGCCTCCGTTTGATTCCAGATTATCTCAGATAAGGATCAGGAAGATGTTTTGCTTAAAATCAACCGTACGTCATCAGTTTATCAGTTCACAGCAGCAGTACAAAAGTATTAAAACCCAGCTAAACTAGAAAAAAAGAGCATTTCCTAGCACTATGTACAAACTGTCATCTGCTTTTTGAAAAACAGAGACGCTTTTCTTTCTCGCCCTCCCTTCTTTCATAATGTGTGTAAGATACCATTTTCCAGCAGTCCATCAATCAAAATGGCAATTTTATAATCATGAAAACATATACTTAAAAATAACTATTAACAAGAACACATAATATTAGGGAGGCTATTTATTTTGAAACATTATGTGGGTATTGATCAAAAGTAATGGCAGGATTATAATATCTAATTCAATGTATCAAAAGATACACTCTCCCATGGAGGCTAGCAGCATGCATATCAGAATACTGTTCTGTTGTTTCTAAAGATAACGAAAGTTATACTGCCCAAAGATGATAATTTACAACCTGGGATCCACAGTCTATTGTTTTTTCACATTCTCTCTTTTTAAGTTCTTCGCTTAGTTGAGAATGTGTCATAGGAGGCATCTGATTGCAACCAAAATACATTGTTTGTCTCTGTACCTCCTTATATGTCTTAGGTTCTTCTCCTGTATTCCTGTATTGTGAATGAATTACCATTCAGGAGTAAATTTGCTGGGTATACCTAAAACACTTTGTGCTGAAATCTGAGCCAAATAGAAAAGTTTAATAAACCAGTTAAGTATGGTAAAGCAAAATGTCTGTGCAAATGTACACTTTCTAAAAGATAGAAATAAACTAACTAACTACGTTTATTTAAAAATAAACTGGATTGAATAATGAACACTTGATTTGTCTACTAAGATTGTCCAGGTTTCCCTCTCTCTTTCTGGATTTTTCTTCTCCCTCATGATTTGTCAGTCTCCCCATGACTTTTAAAACTTCAGCCCCGCCACAAAGTGATTTCCTTCTGCTAATATTGAAATGGTCCTTTAGAAATCCAAGCCCACTTTGAATACCAGCTTCATATAGTACTTCCATTAGCATTAATGAACTCTATATGTTCAGACTGGAGGGGAAAATGAAATTCCAGATCCAAATTTTGCCTTCAGCTACTGAAATGCAACATCAGGGGAGAAATTTGGCCCTGCTTGCTCAAGGAGCTCAAATCCATCTCTCCACTAATATTAATGTCCATCTTATGACAACCTATTAATGACTTTAGATATAACCCTTTCCAGGCCAAATATATCAGTGGACTGTATACAGCTATGCCTCATACAATAGGAAAGGAGGTAGAAGTTCCACAGAGGCTGATCAAAATACGGAAAGAGATTGGCAGTAACGTTACTTTGCTTTATTAATTTCATAGATTAAAGATGGGCTGTTTCCAGGGAAAGGATACGATCCTCTTAAACGTGCTTTCACATCTTTATGCATATCCCAGTTTGGTTGCTGGTACTGAGTGAAAAGAGCTTTGTGTTTTCTCAGCCTAATCGCCATGGCAAAGGGATTCACAGCACTGAATGTCAAGGTGACATGGCACAACTGAATATTCGAACACCCTTCTAACCACTAAAAAGATTCACCATCGTCTTACATTTGACAGTGAACTATATTAGACATTTTAAAAACATACTGTCAGTTTAAAACTAGATCACTTGTAAAAACAAACAAACAAACAAACAAACAAAAACTTTCTACCTTTCTTCACAAGCCCCAAACAGACAATTTAGCATTAACCTCTCCCTCCCCCCTAAAAAAGAAAAAAATCCCTTTTAAAATAAAAATAAAATAACTTTCAAATAAGTTAGCATGTTATGATTCCGGAAGCAATTCCTGAGAATCTTTGGAGGTTGGATCCAAAAGCTTTAGATGTTTGGAAGGGGATTCCTAGAAGCCCATTGGGACAGAGTCCTGGATACCAGCCCACTTGCTTTGTAAGTTATCAGAGATCAAAAATAATATTGATCCAGCACTGGTCACATTACTTATGAATGGGAAAGCCACAAGTGATGCATGTAGGTTCTTCCAAATAGGTACTAATCAGACCTATCGCACACCGCCATGGATTTGACATTTGCTACACAATGTATTGATACCATTTTCATATACTTCTGGCTTTGAACACTGTATCTGTCAGAGACACAAGTTCAACTGTCCAGACCTTTGGGGGGAAAAAAATAAATGCTAATATATTTTTTTAAACTCTAGGAAGATCCGCAACAATTTCTTCTTACCTTAACACTATTAACAGTTTAGGCTGCAGTATTTCACAGTTCAGTTAAGTTAGAAACAAAATAGTTAGGCCATCCGTCGATTTTTAATGGAGTAACACTTCTTTTCTAATTTACATTATAAGACAATGAAAATTTCTGGTCTCAGTAATGCGGGAGTAAACCTCAGCAATGAAAGAAAAATGGTGTGTGGCTAGAAGTATTTTCCCCTTCCTTTTTAACATGGCATACATTTAAAGTGGCTCAGCCAGTTGGAATGTAGCAAAAGTCACCACAGAAATAGTTTAGTGGACAGAGTGAAGGTGAAGCTGTCAGAGACGCATGATAAATCCTGTTATTCCCATGGCTTTGCAATTTATCATGTGGTCTTGCAGTCTATCACAAGAATAATACCAAAGTATAAATTCATCTTTAGGTTTGGAAACTTTCAGCTCAAAGAGATTTTAAAAAATAAAAAGGATGATTAGGGGAATAACAGGGAAACCAGAGGCTCTGAACAGAAGTCAGAACTCAACCTTCATTCTGCAGCCCCTTAATGCAGTAGCTCTAATTACACAGCCAGTACTACACACATTTTTTAATGTAAAAATAGGAGAAAAGTTTAGGTAAAAAATTCAACTGACTAATACACTAGGATAGAAGCACATTACAGTGATACCAAATGAGAACTCAATAGTTCTTTGGAGTCTGAAAAACATTTCAAATCTGGCGGTAAAGGTAGATTTCCGAAAAAGCTTTCCCTTGATTTAGACAATACCTGGCACATCTACCAAACTTTCTTTCCTTGGCTTTCTTTTGCACTTTTCATCTCTGTGAAAAGACCACTGAGTACACCTCCATGCACAGTTCAGTTTTCTCTCTTTGTTTTCACTGCGAATGACAAATGCATGGAGGCCATTTTGTGTTACTTAGGCAGGCAGGGCATTTGCAATGATTGATGCTCGACTGTGGGAAAGAAAAAGAGCTATGAAAGAATTACAATGGAGTGCCTACAAACTGAAATGGGGATGTACTAATTAGCGTTGCATTAAACAGCTGGATTTAATTTGAAGATGAAATAGCATCAGGAATGAAGTTAAAGGGCTATCGATGCAAACTATATTTGAGCCATCTTGCAAAATAACAGTATATCACTAAACTAGAAAAGGCAAATTTTGCAGTTAGGAAAAGGTAGTTTCACAGCTAATGGTTTAAATAGCTTAAAGGTTTAGCTTTGTAGAGTTCTCTGGTTTATTTACTATCCAAAAGATCTGATGCTTCCAGTAAACTCTCCTAGATACTTTACATACACATAAAAAACATTTGCCCAGTAGCACACAATTAGCATGTGAAAAATTTAACCACAAGATACCATAGTGATTAGAAATTTATCAAGATTTAAAATGATAGCTGAATATTTATATGGATAATTAGAATACTCAATATTACAATAGCAGCTAGCTCCCTCCAAAACCTGTAATTTAGGTGGTGGTGTAAATTCTCATCTTTCAAGAAATGAACCAGCCATGAATTAATAGCATACTAGGGTGAAAAGGGGTGCAATGAATACATAACTGCCTGCTGCAGAATGTTTTCCACCTTCTTTCAAAGTAACTGACATTGGTCAGCGAGCAGAAAAAGATAATGAGCTAGACAGACCAGAATCTCACATAAACCAAAGAAGCGTTTGCCAGAGCAAACACAGTAGCTGCAGTATTTCAGAGCATGGCTAACTCTCTAACTCTGGAAGACATGAAGCACATGCACTCTTGGTTAGGTACAAGTCTCCTGAGAGTCAGTGTTTCTTGTTATGTCAGACTTGTGTTACTTGTGCTCATACAGTTCAGTAATAGGAAATTATTGAATCAGCTGAGGGACAAGTCACCCAAACAATTGCTGGTAGATCAGGTTTAAAAATGGCTGGTGTGTTGGGAAGGTGGTGGTGAGCAGCAGAAGGTAGGCTGATGTGATTATCTTTTCACTTGGCTCAGCTGCAACCAGAACAGGATACATGACTGCAAGCTTCATCTTGCTGTGCCTTACAAAAAAAATGGGAACCAAACATGCTGCTAACTCAGATGTGTTTGGTGAATAAATTCACTGGGGTCTGCACAGAGATCAGATACTGTGGCAATGGCTTCCACACACCTAAATAGATGAAATCTCAGCATCATCAAAGAGTAAAAATATCAGGTGCTGAACTAAAGACAATGATATTACTCTGGAAGTGACTGTTCCGCATTAGGACAGAAAAACAAACAGTAGCTGTGTGTTAAAACCAAAGTTTATGCTCATTTTTTTCCTAGTATGAAGCAAAAAACTGTTCTCTTTATATGCTTCATTTTTTCCCAGTTTCTTATCTCCTGTTCCCTCTTCTTGCTTTATCACCACCATCTCCCACCAAAAGGACATAAGGATGGCAGTCTCCAAGGCAGAAATCTTTGTGCAACTGGTCACACCAATGCCTTTGCAATACTTCAAAAACAAGATACACTAGACTGTCATCAGGATGCTAGGTGGGCTTGGTTTAAGAATTAGCTAAACACCAGACATTCTATCATCCTAATTTAGAATCAATCTTGGTTTTTAGTGATGATAATAAACTTGTACAAACATGAGATTCATTTGTATATTTTAGCATTCTATTTCAGTCACAGAATGCAAAACCTAACATTGGAATCAGTTTGATTTTTTTTGGTGATTGAAGATATTAAGCACTACAAGAGCATTGAAATTTCGATCTGATTAGGATAAAAATTCCTTAGGATCAAAACACTTCTTTTTTCCCCCTACAGTTTTACTAATTGTGTGCTACTTGACATTGCGGAGTTATTCCACAGCATGATAGCAAAATATGTGAAGTGTATTTTACTGCTAGAAATTATCAACTCATTCTATTTGTTTTTCATGTGTTTGAGGTTATTAAGAGAATGAAAAATTATAACCGATGTGCATAAGTTGAAAGGGTTAGTTCAACTACAGCTCGTAGGCTACACCACTGAGCAACATTTTGTGTATCAATAGGAATTTTCTACTGAGCATACACAAAAGAAATCATGAATATATAACTGATTTAAAAGTAGACGGAGGGGTAATATCCCCTGAAAAATAGGGCTGCGATGAAAAAGGTGAATGTGGAATAGTTTATTTGCAGAAAAATTGGATTATTCTAACCACTGGAAACCAGATAAAGTAGATCAGAGGGAATGCTACCAAACGTACTCATCAGAGGCCTTTGCTTTATGGGAAATGAACTGCCCTGGCTCACTTCCTGAGGAATTGTATTTCTTATAGCTGTAAATGGAATCCTGAAGAAATAGGATGATGTTTTCTAAGCAATAGCTGAGGATGACAAGTGTCTTTTTTTTTGTCAGTGTTAGGTTTCTGAATTTAAACCTCAATTAAGATTCCAAAATGAAAAAGCATGCATTATATACCAATATACATTTGTGACGGTGTTCTCATGAGCAATACCTTCTTTTCAAATGGTGGCACGTTGTCCTATATTTGTCCAAAAATACATTCATGGCTTCCTTCAAAGGTCTTGGCTTTAATACATCCTGGCTGCTTCCTTAATGACCTCCATTGAACAGCAATATCAAGTACTTGATGTCACTGTTCAGTGGAGATCATTAATTTTTTCAGTTAAATGGAAGACATTCACCCCTACAGCATATGACACCCATTCATTCTTTGCAAGTAATCTACATCTTAAATCAAGAAGGGATGTTACAACCCCCTGTATGAGAGGGTGGCACAGAGTGGCAACCAAAGAGAAGCCCCTAAACACACTGCTCTAAAGAGCCATGAGCGTCAATCATCCTTGCTGTTCCAACTTGTACAGAGCTCTACGATTGGTGCTAAGATGTCAAAAACCAGTAATATCATTAATTTGCTTGAGAACTGGTATTGAACTAACACTGAATTTTTCTTGCTAGCTTTAAGATTGGGGGTATTTCCTTGCCTTTGGAACACGTGCAGTACTACCCATTGAGGGACTCGGGGCTTGGTGGAAATATATTAACTTCCTCTGCTTGACTTGCAGTTTAGCCTTGCAATGCTTCTATGCAGGGGTAAGCATAGACAGAGGATTCGACCAGCTGCCCCATTAATACAAGTGGTAAATCAGAACTGGGAACCTGAGGGGTTCTTCCTAAGGCGTTAGTTCTAGGCACGTAACAACTGTGCAGTGTAAAATGTACCACTTCTACTCTCTCATGCTACGTATCCTAATGAAGCCTGTTACACAGGCTGGGATCAGGGACCACATCTGAGGCATGGTACAGCTCAGACTGAAACACAAGCTGACTACACCTTAGCTAGTTGCTGTGTGTCAGCTGAGCCACAATGCTGGACTGTGTGCAGGCTGTTAACTGTAACCTCTGTGAGAGAGATTTGATTTATGAGATGCAATATCCGCCAGGGTTTCTACCAGCAATTTATACAACAAACACAGAAAAGAAACAAATGGGAAGTTTCCTAAACTTATGAAATCATGAAGCATTATAAGATGGGAAGTGCATTAATAAGGCAGAATTGTAACACCAAACAACTGGCTGGGGGATTTATTAAAAAAACATGATCACTGAAACCTTGAATGAAACAAGATAGAAACAATATCCCTAATCTTTTTATTTCTGTTTGAAAAAGCTGATACTTCAGTATCTTGTGGGATCACCATCACATATTATTGTGTGGAAATCAACGCAGGCATATGCAGGGCTGAGTATAAATATTATTTTATTACTTCACAAGGGCATCAAGCTCTAACAGACATAAATCTCTAAGTAGAAATTTTGACTCCACTGAACCTAGTGGAATTTTTGTTATTTAATTAATTGGGGTCAGGATTTTAGTCTGTATAAAGTTGCTCTTTTAGGGCATACTCCCCATGTCCATTGAGGCCAATGACAGCTTTTCCATGGGCTGTAACTGAACTTTCATTAGGGAAGCAGTTTCCTTACAAAAGACTGTCACTGCTATAGTCCCAAAGATCTTCTTCACTATCATACTTATTATGGTCACATTCCTGAAACTGCTTTTGTCTTCTTTTATCTGAGGTAGAATTAACAAGGCCTGTTTTTCAAAGTTGCTAATGGGCTACTGTGATCTGCAGCCATCAACAATCCTCTTGATTCTTCTGTATGATTTTGTGCAATGTTTTCTTCTTTGCTTGTTTTTTTTCCCTCTTTGATGTCTATGAATAACCTGGCTGAGAAGGCAGGATGTCCTGGCCTTATTTGTTCCTTTTTTTCCAATATGTTGTCAGTGAGCAGGCAGAATAGCAGTTTTATTTGTGTTTCTTTTTACCTTCAGATCTATCACTACAATTTGGAATTTTTCTTGTTTTAATTGATTTTATAGAAGAGGAAATAATTTTTAAAGATTAAGATTTTTAGATACATTCTGCAATCCTCTGTCAAACATACTTTTGAATTTGCTGCTTTCTCAGTTTTGCTTTTGCTTTGTCACAGGGCTTTCTAACCATCACTTTGGCTTCCAGCTCTTCTGCAATACATTGCTTTTTATCCATTGTAATTTCAAGTAATCACACCTTATGTAGTACTGACAAATCTCCTCCATTATTTATTTTGAGGAACTGTAGTACTGCTGAGTTTTACATTCTACAGCCATTGTCTGTAAGTTCTTGAATTTTGGCTCTAATCTTATTTTCATTAAACAGGAAGATTTTCCTCATTCTAGCTTGATCTAAACTTGATTATCTGGGATGGACAAGTTGCTATGATGTGTTTGGGGGGTTGTGGCTTTTTTCCCCTTGGCACTTCTACGGTGTTGTCCAAATGCTAGAAAAATTGAGTGTCTCCCTGTGCAAAGATATGAGCTGCTTCAGCTTCTGCAAGAGTTAAAATAGGCAGGTATACTTCTGAGCTGTGGCTTTCTGGAATGACATGTTTGTTTACAGCATTTTGTTTTCTGCTTTTACTATCTGAAAATATCCTACTGCCATCACTTATCTAGTATTTCCAATTTAAACCTGAGGATCTTTTATCCAGAGCTTGAGTTTGAATAATATGAAAAGATACATGCAAAGTCCTGCACCTGGGATGGACTGATTCCCTGCAATGGTACAAACTGGGGACTGGCACTGGGAAACAGCTTTGATGAAAAGCTCATGGCAGTCCTGGTGGGCAGTAGGCTAAACATAAATCAGCAGTGTGCCCTAACAGTGGTGATGGAGAACAGTATACTGGACTGTACACAAAAGAGGATAGCCAGTAAGTCAAAAAAAGTCATTGCTCCCCCTCATTCAGCACTCTTTAGTGCACATCTGAGATGCTGTGTCCAGTTTTGGGCTCTCCAGTAAAGAAGGATTTTGATAAACTTGAATGAGCTCAGCAGAGGGCCACAAAGATGGTGAAAGGGCTGGAAATCTTGCCCTGTGAGGAAAGGCTAGGGGAACTATTCTTCATCAGCCTGGAGAACAGATAGCTTCAGGAGTACTTAGCAGCTCCATACCTACAAGGAGGTTCCTAAGAAGATGGAGCCAAGCTCTTTACTGAGCTGCACAGCAGGAGGATGAGAGGTAATGATCATAAATCAAAATAGGGAAATTCCAACCGGATAGAAGGAAAAAAATTCACTATGAAGAGAACTAAGCTCCTATTAAGGATAACTGGAACAGGCTGCTCAGTGAAGTTATGGAGCATCTGACCTTGGAGGTTTTCAAGGCCCAACTGGACAAAGCCCCAAACAATTTGCTTTGAACTCAGTGTTGACCCTGCCTTGAGCATGAGGTTGGACTAGATGGTCTCCTACAGTCCTTTTCAACCAGACTGATTCTATGAACATCTTGTTTCTATAATCCAAAAGAATAATTGTATATAAAATTTCTAACTCGTCTAATCTAGTTGAAAATTAGGCCTAGCATAATAGGAGTAAAAATAATTATACTGTAGCCATACGGCCAAGTATTCGCCCATTGTGTTGGATACTGATAAACACAACTCCTTGTGCTTAAAAACCTTGCAATCCAATTAGCTAAAATGAAGGTACAGTGAGAGAAGAAATAGTTACAGTGAGGTAAAGATATCTTCTAGAAGTTGATCTTGTCTCCCAGTTCTGCTAAAAGTCCTAGTCCAGTGTTCATCCACTGGCCTACTGTTGCTCACGCTGTCTGCATAGGTTAGTCTCCTGAAGATGAATGTTTCATAAAGCATATTCTGTTTCAGAGAGAAGTGGTCATTGAGAAGATTAAGGTCGTTTTCAAATGGGATGTTCATCTCTGCCAGGTGGTACGTTAAGACTGTGAGTCATAAATATATTTTATTTCCTTGGTCAGATAGCACAGTGGAAATGCAACTTGTCTTATTCGACTTCCAGTTTCAAGAGCACCAAGTAAGTTTCTGAATTTGTTCATTCATTTCTGAGCAAATGCCATATCCTCCTGGATATTAAATGCTAGAAATGTAAATGATGCAAAATGACTTTGTTTATCATGTTGGATAGTTGATTTTTTTTTTCCTGGAAATGTATCTAACCTGACCTTCTTTGGACAAATGCGCTTTACTTTCTAGAGACTTCAGGGACTATTTTTTTAAAGCATTACAGATGCTAATATCAAAGATGGCTGCCATATATTATCACAGAAGTGGTCCCTGTTCAGCTTTCCTGTTGCAGTTATCCTCCTGTCTTCCCTTGCAGATCAAGCAAGGTACTTTTGGCCTGAAGATTTGTATTGCCTTCCGTTATAGTCATATGGTCTTATAAAAGCTAATTAAAGGTGGCTGGATTTGGGCTGCTACCCTTTCATTAGTAAATGTTATCAGGGAATGGTGCTGGGATTCTCAGAATTCCATAATGTGGCATTATGAAGACACACGGGGAGCAGAGCTATTCAAATCTGGAACCTCAAATCTGAGAAGCAGCTTGCAGATTGTCTTGTAAACTGAGAAAAACACAAAAGTCGATATTAAATGCAACGTCAGTCACTAAAACTTCCAAAGAAATATCTGACTTCACTGCAAGTGCAGATAAATTGGAGATTATGGGCCTAATTCTCTTTTCATACTAGGATAAATCAGGAGCAGCATCACTGAGGACAACACATCTCAGCTAGAGAAGAATTAGGCTCTATGGCTTTCAATAATAAGAGTACGAAGAATTTAATTACAAGGAATCAAGCTGAACCTCCCTTCCCTGTTATGTGCATGCATAGATACATGCACAAGCTCTCCAGTAAGATTCGTCTCTTGTTACATTTCTGTACAACTTCCATTGTCCTCTTCCTCATAAAATACTACTTGCGTGCAAATAACAGGCACTCGGACGCTACAGGGATGGGAGCTATAGAGGTGATAATACACTGGGTGCTTAAAACACTGGCAGAGCTGTAGCTCAGTTTTGTCTAGAACAACCTGGTGAAATCCCAAATACGCTGCAGTTTCTGGCCTCCCTGTCATGACTCAGCAAAGGAAAAAGGAAGAGAGGAGCTCATTTTCTGTGCCAGGCAGAGAGTTGCTCATCTAAGCAATACCTCTTTGAAGGAGAAAAATAATGCACAGCACATATAACTGAATAGCTGCTGAAGACAACTGTAATATAAATCTATTTTTTTATTTCCACATATATGAACAATCTTATACATCTATACAAAGACTTGAAAATACAAGTTATATTTGAGCCACCCTCTATGGCATCCTACGACAAAAAAAGCAGGTGCAAGAGGAAGATCCACAATCATCTGTTGTACCAGATGATTTTGACAAAAATGGAGGTACTTACAGTCTAAGTGACTATGTCTGATGCCTTCCACATCTTCAGCATGAATGAAGTGGTAACATCTCTTTCCTACGATATCTACAGGGGTCAGATCCATGTAATCACTAATCCTAAAAAGGACAAAGAAATACAACCTATAATTTAAGAAGGAAAAGAATACAGGAACTGTCAAATGACTCAAACTGAAATCTGCAAAAACCATTTTTCACTGCTGTAGTAATTTCGTGAAGACTCCACTACTTTTTTCAATGGAATGGCTGTACAAATGAGATACAGTCTCTAAAAGAAAACTGTTTTTAAGGAAACCTTGAAATCATTCAATACATTGAAACAGGTGGAAAGTTAAGCTTTAACATGTATTCCTCCCATAGAATAACACCAAGACAATGTAATTCCATGAAATTACAAAACATAGCAATAATCTAAAATCCTCATTTAAAGACCAAGATGATTCAAGGTTACATAATAAAGTAAAACAAGTTATGTTTATACCAAACGATTAGAGACACCTTTCATTTCAACAGATTGGTCTTCTATTGGGTATATTCATGAAAAAGCTCTTCAACCATTTTTTGGCACAAAGTCTTAACTGATATTTCAAGGGATATAATTTAAATGCTGAGACATACAGATGCCTCAGGGTGTTATCTTTTTTAGTCTAATTCACTTGGGAGCTCAGCTTTCACTTCGGGCCCTTTCAACTGGGACTTTGCGGTTTAGTGCACATAGAAACTTTAAAACGTATTCTGCAGATCTTGATGTGTACGTATGCGTGCTTGTGTGTCTGTGTGCATGTGCATGCATGTGTAAATTCCTGACACCGATTGCCAAGATGTCAATGTCCTTAAATACAATACAGAAAATAACAAAAAAATAAGAAAAAATGCCTTGCTTATGCAAGCATCACAAGCCTTTGAAAGTATGGCTGTTTTCTAGAAACTGAATAATTTTTAGGATTTTAAATATGCTGCAATGCACTCATTTGCAGCATAAGGGTTCGCAATCATAAGATATAATTGCCGTCTTCCATTTCAGAGGGTTGTAAGAAACACCAAACATCTTTATATCGCCAGGTAGCTGAAGCAACTGGAGCATGATCCAGAGCGTAGGCCTACGGCTAGGCTCAAGCAGAAACTGAACCGCGTGTGTTAGAGGTGTTCCCTCGAGGCAGATGTTGCAAACTCTGATACTCAGGCACTGACTGAGGGAGAACTGTGTTTGCCTGGTTGACTGAGAGCAAAAGAGCGTACAGATCAGAAAGGCTGAAGAAGGAGAAAGAAAGTATTGCACAATGCCACAGCAGCACTGATGGTTTGTCCCAATAAAAAGATAAAACACAGGACACAAACAGAGATTAGGTGCTCTCTGAATAAAGTCTCTAGAACTGAGAGACAGAACTGTTTGCTGTTGTGCAACCACCCTTCCCCCTTTTTGGTCATGAGAATTTGTGTCCGCTCTTTGGAAATATACAGGATTACATCAACGACATGGTGTACTCTACCATTAATTTCCTTTCTTAAGGAAAAAAGTTGCAGGATGCAGATAACTGCTTAGGTCAAAAAGAGTTAACACTCTTACAGCACTTCCAT
This sequence comes from Struthio camelus, assembly GCF_040807025.1. Classification (NCBI taxonomy): domain Eukaryota; kingdom Metazoa; phylum Chordata; class Aves; order Struthioniformes; family Struthionidae; genus Struthio; species Struthio camelus. The sequence continues at coordinate 54,762,868 of NC_090946.1, read as the reverse complement.
CCTTAAATGTTCTTTTCTCTGTAAGTAAACACCCTTGCATTTACATTTACATGGAAAAGCTTCCTAGAGCACTCAGAGTGCCCCATAATGTTCAGTGACAGTAATGAACAGACCCCCACAAAATGTCTCCAAATCACATAGCTGAAACTACAAGGAATGGAGCTTATTTTGAAATCCAAAAAGTCTTTGCTATGAAGTCTGCAGGGTCACGATAACAAGGGATGTAATAATCTCTGCCAGTTAGCCAGCATTTCTGACTGCTCGGAGCAGTCAGTTTGACTAAAAGGTTGTTCCCTGGACCTGCTGCCCTGACTGGGTTGGGCCTGAGCACCATTAAGGGAAAGGTGGTGACTGCTCCTTTTAACCAAAGTGCTGTGAGCTTTGCATTTCACCAGCCATGCTAGTGTGTCCTCTGTGCTGGCTCACTAGTTCAGATCCTCACTGAATATGTAGGGAGCCAAAGCTGGGCCGTGTCGCTCTTTTTCCCCTCGGTAGGAGAGTTTCCAGAGCATGGCATAGCTCAGTTATGTGTGCTCCTACAGCGTGTAGTTTTTGAACAGCGTTTACATCATGAGAAACCACATTGTTCGTTTACACTTTGCCAACATTAGCTGTATATTTTTCCATTTCCATCTTTCTGGAAACAGTGGTGCCCAGCAACTCCAAAACCTGCAGGGGTGGAATGATTAGGGCCAGTGTTTGAATTTATTTTGGATAATGAGAAGTTAGGAATTTTCCTGCTCAAGAAAAATAGCATCCTATTCCCTTTCTAAGGATCACTTACCTCTGTACTGATTTTAAACCTAGCTAAGTCTCTAATAAGATTGAAGCCAAAGTCATATTGGCAAGAATTTGTTATTTTCCTTAGAATTGTCATGACATCTTTGAATGATGTAAAAAATGACCAAAAGAAGTATCCCTGTGGCCTAAGGATTTAGTAAATCAGTGAAATAGCTGAGTAATTTCTGCTATAATATGTTAGCTGGGTTTAGAAGTACAGTTCTAACATGATGACAGATCCATTTACCACAATAAAAGAACTCTACAAAATATGAAATTCTCATTATAAACGTAACAGAATTCCTGACATTTACTGATTAACTTTTATACCTCTATGTTTGGAAAGAGATGTTTGGGCCCAGATCCACAGAAATACTTAGACATGTAAAGTAGATTTCAGAGCTCAAGTCCAGAAATGTAGTCTGCAAAATGCACACTTTCTCCCCAGAAAGCGTGCAAAGCTTCAGGGTTCCAACACATGACCAAATTAAGCCATTTTCATTAATCTCCATGCGCCAGCTGAGCCATGTTACCTTTCAATATCAGGCTGCGAGCAGATGTCACATCACTTGCCTTGCATTCACCATAGGTAAAAAGCATGCATGTGTATAGTTACCATAGTTCATTTGACACACAATCTTCATGTGATTCAGGTTCTGCTTGCAAAGTCTTGAAAGGTCTCTTTCTACATACACACAGAATTGCCATCTTCTTTTTCAGGGATTAGTATCTAGGGAAGTTTAAGTTAGCAGGGAGCTTTGCTTCCCTTCACCAATCTCCCCATGAAGTAGGCAGACTCAGACTTACTAGTAAGAATTGCCAGATCAAGTTTAGCACAAGACAGAACAGCCTTGCCACACTTTCATTACGGTGCACGTTGAAAGATATGTACCTTTCGAACAATTGCCTAGCTGAAGTACTTAACCAGAAACCCATGTCTAATCCATACCCCAAACGGCAGCTGAAATGCATATCTCCTATCTTTTTGGAGAGGACGCTATCCATCAGGATAAAGACAAGTCTGTAATGATGGTAGCGGGGCGCTCTCTATCCCTCCTGCAGACTTACTTCACTTTGCGTGCACAGTGGATTACGTGCTGAGAAACAAAGAAACTAGGGGCTCTGCCCAATGACAAGAAACCTGCCCGGAGAGAAGGGAGTCTGAGATTGTATGGTTCCTGTCCCCTGGACTGCATGTTATCTCTTATACTAAGCTAAGCGCACAAACAGTACATAGAGCAGGAACCAGACTTTAGGCCTTTCCACTCCCCAGGTCTGCCCTGGCACAGTTTGCCATCTCTTTCTCTGGCCCATGAATTCTGCATTTTCTGCTAGAAGGTGGCTGTGCTTCGAGATCAGGAAGAAGAAATCCTCCTGCCCAGGTAAGTACACAGGGGCAATCTCTTCACAGATGGAAGTTCTGCTACTTCCAGCCCTTCAGTGATTGTCCCAGTGGCTGCAGGGAAAGGAGGATATGACCCTCACAGTTGTGTGAGTGAGCAGCACAGACACGGACAGTCACTAGAAGGGGAGCAGTTGTGCTGTGGGAAGGGGAGGAATGGGAGGCAACTGTGGCATGATCACTGCCCTATGATGGACCCAGACTGTATGCGCTACAGCTCCCAGGGCTAACTTGGAGGAGTTCTGCTTCCTCCTCTGCTAAATTTGATTAAGTTGCATTTTGTGTCTCCGCAGTGGCATGTAAAATCTTCACAATTAAGAATGAGAACTGTGGAAGTAGATTCACGGCCCCTAAGTTTAATACTACGAAAAAGCTGTTCAAACAGACATATGAAGGACATAGAATTTTTAAAATAAAAAAATAGAAGAAGAAACAGAAAGATTATGAAGAAAGAAGGTGTGAGTGATGACTGGCTGGGTAGATGAGGGGAGAGCAGTGGATGTTGTCTACCTGGACTTCAGCAAGGCTTTTCACACTGTCTCCCATCACATCCTCCTAGGTAAGCTCAGGAAGTGGGGGCTAGACAAGTGGACGGTGAGGTGGATTGAGAACTGGCTGGATGGCCGAGCTCAGAGGGTTGTGGTGAATGGCGCAGAGTCTAGTTGGAGGCCTGTGGCTAGTGGTGTCCCCCAGGGGTCAGCACTGGGTCCAGTCTTGTTCAATATATTCATCAATGACCTGGAGGAAGGGACAGAGTGCACCCTCAGCAAGTCTGCTGATGATACTAAACTGGGGGGAGTGGCTGACACACCAGAGGGCTGTGCTGCCATTCAGAGGGACCTGGACAGGCTGGAGAGCTGGGCAGAGAGGAACCTCCTGAAGCTCAACAAAGGCAAGTGCAAGGTCCTGCACCTAGGCAGGAATAATCCCCTGCACCAGTACAGGCTGGGGGTTGACCTGCTGGAAAGCAGCTCTGCAGAGAAGGACCTGGGAGTGCTGGTGGACAAGAAGTTAAGCATGAGCCAGCACTGTGCCCTGGTGGCCAAGAAGGCCAATGGTCTCCTGGGGTGCATTAGGCAGAGTGTTGCCAGCAGCTCGAGGGAGGTGATCCTGCCCCTCTATTCAGCCCTGCTGAGGCCTCACCTGGAGTACTGGGTCCAGTTCTGGGCTCCCCAGTACAAGAGAGACATGGCACTACTGGAGAGAGTCCAGCGGAGGGCTACCAAGATGATGAGGGGGCTGGAGCACCTCTCCTATGAAGAAAGACTGCAAGAGCTGGGCCTGTTCAGCCTGGAGAAGAGAAGATTGAGAGGCGATCTCATCAATGTGTACAAGTATCTGAAGGGGGAGTGTCAAGAGGATGAGGCCAGTCTCTTCTCCGTGGTGCACAGTGACAGGACAAGAGGCAACGGGCACAAACTGGAACACAGGAAGTTCCACCTAAACCTGAGAAAAAACTTCACTGTGAGGGTGACAGAGCATTGGAACAGGTTGCCCGGAGGGGTAGTGGAGTCTCCTTCCCTGGAGATATTCAAAACCCGTCTGGATGTGATCCTGGGCAATATGCTCTAGAGGTCCCTGCTTGAGCAGGGAGGTTGGACTAGATGATCTCCAGAGGTCCCTTCCAACCTAAACGATTCGGTGATTCTGTGATCAAGCACTGACACCAAAGCAATGCAAGCAATGACACCAAAACCAGAAGCAAAAGAAATGACACCAAATAGGACATTCATGCTTACATGAAAAGTACCAAAGATGGAAAATAAATAATCTGCACCGGGAAAAGAAAAGAAGTTTATAAAAAATGTTTCTTAGAGTATTAGTTATGAGACAGGTCTTGTGGCTCCCAACTCTTCTGACAGAATAAGCTAACAGGCTGACAGGTAGGAACTCAGTTCTACTGAATACACAGGCCTGTTCCTGCAAAACGTAAGTACAGACTTATCTTTGAGCAGATCAGTGTTTCTACTGACCTACAGGACTGCAAACATGACTGAAATTTAAAGGTAAGTATACACTACAGTGCTTTGCTGAATTAGAACCAAATTGCTCAGACTTTGGTAGCCTTCAGGCTCTCTACACAAGACTGTTTCTACATATCTTAAGGAACTATTGGTGAAAATTGTCATGGCCAACAGGATTACTGATATGGGCAGCTCCACAGATTCCAGACCCCTTGCATTTGGAAAATAGCATGGTCACTCGATTATTTCCTTTCTGGTACACATTAGCAGATATAGTTCTAGTAGCCCATACTAAACTAGGCTACAAGCTGGTCTCCTGGAGCTGTCCAATCACTAATAGTTGACATTGACGCCTGATACTCTAGCACTAGTCTCCTTATTTTGGTTTTAGTTCTTTTATCTCAGTCTAAGGTGAATTGTTGTCTGGAGGAGCCTATCTCACTCTACTGATTAATAAAGAAATTCTAGACAATTTTAGACTAGACAGTGAAATTTAGATAAAATGAATCCCACACTTGGATTTACATACTACGTTTTAGGCACCAAAATTTTAAATCCCTATTTAATAGTGGCAGAATAAAATGTTAATTGTTAGAAATAGCTAATGCATTAGCTAACTGACCTTGCCTCACAAAGCAAAACTAACTGTTTGCTAGTTTCTTTTCCGAGTCCAGGATTCTGATGCAGACCTTTTCATTCAGAGGAAAGATACACAAGATGCACCCAAAGACTCAAGTAATGTCACTCCTACTCCCTGCTGCTGCATGCAGGCAGCCACTTGGAAAACTAGGAGTACTATTGATTTCACCCCTGCTGATCCAGTGGTCCACTGTGAGCATTTATTTCAGTTAAGTAGCAATGCTTCTGTTCCATTCTCCCTGCGGCTGCCAGTAACTCCCCATTGCTCCATAAATAGTGCTTACAGCTTCCCCAGCATGCATCCATTTTTCTCTGTTTTCATCAGCGCTGCATTTGTTTTCTTGTTGCACCACAGAGAATTTCTCTGCTTTCTCCATGGGTCAGGAGTCAAGCCTGTATACTCAGAAAAGGATACTTATGCTCCCTTCCTATAGCCTCAGAAGAGAGATCCCAACTTCTTCCTGACTCATAGAATTGCTTCAGCAAATGCCCAGGTAATTAATCCGACAGCTTCACATTGGCTGTTCAGTCACTTCCTTCCCTTCTTCTGTCCTTCGCATGCCTCCAGCTTTAACAGTCATATTCTGCTTTGTACCTGCTATGGAAACCAAGCCCTATCCATCTACCTCCATTTTCCACCAGTGGAAACCCCACTGCCTCAGTGAGCTACCATGTGCCTCCCAATCACAGCAGAAGTGCTTCTGCTATGTGGAATTCCTCTCATAATTTCTTTTTAACACTTCCACAGTAGCTTAAAATGAAACTGTTGCAACATAAAATCAAGTACCATCATATGCATTCTACCCTGGCGTACAAGATAAAATCCATCACAAACAGGGAAAAGTAACATTAGAATGTTGCCTTTGTCTTAACTAATGAAAAACATTAGTAAACTCAACACAAAGCACTTTCTTGCATAAATCAGCTAGCTTACCATAGTTTACAACTGGCTATCAGCTTGTCCTATGTGATTACCAATCAGTGCTCCATGTCTGATGGATCTTAGGTTTTTCAGTGGTGCATCTCTCAGACATTTGAAAGTTTTGTTGCTACATAAAAGTACAGGGAAGGTTTGAGAAAAAGGTTTAATTAAAAAAAAAAAAAACAATTTCGGGGTCATAAAAATGCCAAATCGATGGCAGAGAATGTGTAAATCTTTCTAATACAGCCCAACAAATTCATATCATACTTGACCTGATAGAATAGTTCATTCTTTATAGTCCGTTGATTCTTGGCTTTTTTGTTGAGCCTGCCAACAAAGGTAACAATAAGCGGGGGTGATTTTGTTGAAAGATAATCTATCCATTAGGAACTGGACAGATACCACCAACTGATTTTGCAGAGGCCTTTGAAGAGCTCTACAGTGGAAACGACTTTTCATTACTACCAACGTAGGTCACAGTCAAATCAAAGACTAAGGCCCAAAGTTCTGATTACATTCTACTCCTAATCCCCTGAATTTTTCACTAACTGTGCTAGGTTATACATAATCTAGAAACTTGTTTGGTAGAGTCACGCACAAAAACTGAGTTCAAACTTTAATACTACTATCAACTCTCTTTGTAACCTTGTGCAAATCACTTTCTACGGATCAATTTTTCCAACCTGAAAATAACATCTTCTCTGTTTATAAAATGCTTTATAGTTTAGATGAAATGCTCTAATAGCCAAATAATATTACTAATATTTATAGGAGTTTAGCAACATGGCTGTAAAGATAACTTTGCAATTGAAACCTAAGATTATTTTAAGTGGTTTAAGGCCCTGACTCAACAAAGCACTTGAGTTTATCCTTCTCTATGTACGCTATGCCATGGCTGCTGTCACATGAAAAGATTGCATTAGTCAGCTTGGTTGTTGCACTTTTTGATGACAGGTCCTCTTGACAAAATCTGTTTTGGAAGGCGTTACCTCCTCTCTTCCTTTCCAACTTTCCCCCATACCTCAGGCTTCTGCCCGCAGACCCAAAGTTCTTTATAAATCACATTCTTCCCAAATCTTCACTGTTCCCTTCACTTTGCTCAGGATACTTACTCCTTAGCTTTTACTTGTAGTTGTCAGCACCCTGAGGACACAAATAGACCTCACTGCCACCTCCCCGGAGCCTCCCCTCACGCTGTCCAGATGCAGGACCCCACTTCAGCCCAGCCTGGGGCCATCAGGTGATGCCACAGCAGTGCCTGTCTCCAGCCCCACCTTGACCCTGCCCCTCCCTGGCCACTGCCCCCTCTGACCCTGACTGTGACCCATGGGTCTGGCCTGGCCTCAGCCTGTCCCCTCAGTGGTGTCTGATGCCCGGGGCTGGGGCTGCCTCTGGCTGCAGGTGCTGGGATGGGCCCTGGCTGCAAGGCCTGGTCCTGCCCCCATGGGGAGCCCTTGCCGATACCACCTCTCATCCCCTAGGGAGCAGCTGGCTATCACTGCTCTTTGACAGCAGTTCACATTAAATCCTAATAAGTGTTGTTTCCTATCTTATACCTTTCTAAATCACTTGTCCTTATCACATCCATCATAGCTGCCACTCAAATACCTTCTCATCACGTACTCCCATTTCACTCCTGTCTTTCCCAGTATGCCCTTGACCAATTTTATTCTTCATTTTCCTATCTCTTACTGCAACAGATCCCAGCACTCTAGCCTACCACCTAGGCCATCTGTGCTATCATTGCATTAAACACGATGTCTTCTGCAAATTAGTTCAAAAATGGAAGACTTTAGAACTTCAAATAATAAGGGGAGAAGAAGGATTTTAGTTATAATAGGATAGCCATACAGGTCAGACCAGTGGTCTGTCTAGTCCTATATCTTTTCTCTGACAGGGACCAGCAATCGATGTTGATTCTAAAAAAACAAGGAAAGCTTGGAGAGATCCTTCCTGGCCTACCTTCTCTATTTCAGTAAGATGTCATGTAAATTGTATTTTTAAATGTATTTGTAACCTCTCAGAAGGTAATGGCACTGAAGATGATGATGATGAGAGGGAATTCAGTGCTTTCATATAGCATCAGATTGACATTACAGGAATCACACATCTCAACACTTTCTACTCAGCCCATGGGACATAGAATACACACAGCTACAAGAAATAAAAAAATGAGCTAAAAACTGTACCTATTTTCACAGTAAATGATATTGAGGTCCATATTCACTCGAGTGACAAACATGTGGCAGTCAATCCTGACTTCATTGATCGTTGGAGGTGGCAAAGCATGAGCAACAACAACAAGTCCCATGATCTGGCTTGGTACTGTTCGTCCATGGGACAGTGACACTCTCAGACGCAACCGGCCTGTTATATGAATCACCTGGAAAATAAAAACAATAAAAGAAATCCCAGTGAATTCTGGATACAACTGTGACATCATTTTCTTTTAAAGAGTAGCAATATTATTCCCTGTAGTACTATTTTTGGCTGCATTAAGTGGTTTAAGTAACTGCCAGCATTAGTATTAAGCTTACTAATATTGACTGTCAGCATGTTCTATATGTCCTCATGGCAAAAAAGAAGAGAAGAACATAACAGAGAAATATCTTATATTTCTCAAATAAACAGTCAGAATGCCCGTGCTACTGATTTTTGTTGTGGTCATTGTTATAGAAAGAAACAAACTTAAAAAAAAAAAATCAACAAAAGAAGAGACAGAAGGGGAGAAAACTGAAATAATGAATGTAGAATGGGAGCACTAATTTGATAACATTGGGAGATTAAATATGAGATAAAAAGATCAGCAGTTTTGAGACTTTTCCAGAAAAGATTTAATTGAACTAGTCATCTACATCATACAGACACTACTGATAGCCTTGAATTACATCTTTGCGGTTGGCAATTCAAGAAGCAAGAGCTCACAAGCGATCAATGAGCTCAGTTGCAGAATGGTCTTCCTGCATACACAGCAAGCATTTTTAGAGCTGGTAGACAAGCAATGTCTTTGCTTAATGCACTAACAAACACATGTGAACAACTTCGGAGGCTGACAGTTTCTTTCCCTAGTCACAAGATAATCACTAGTCAGAAGAAGCACAGGAGATCCAGTCGCTCCACTGGAGAATGAAACTCAAAAAATGCTGCCTGGAATGGAATAATTTGAAACTCTGGGAAAAGAATAACCCACCACTTCCAGTTTCACTCCCTCAGGATTTCTATTATGGAACAATAAAGGGGTTGGGTTTTTTTTTTTTTTCCCCCCCAATGAAAGACTATAAATATAGCACCAATGCCAGATACTGAACTGGCAATGGAAACTGCAGTCCTGCACTTAGGAGTAAGAGAGGCATAAGAACTGACAATAAATACTCCCCTAGATTTTTTACCCTCACAGTGTGTTCCAACATCAACACGAAGAGAAGGATTACAGGACATAGAGATCACTTCTCTGGGATTCACTGCGCTCCCAGACTTTCTACTCAGAGGTCAATGGTTAGTAGCTGGTTGGTACCAAGTGCACTGGAAGAGGTGACAGAGATGTGATGCAGTTATGCATCCATTGACACTATCTCACAAAGACAATAGCCAAAACCCTTTGGTCACTTCTGATCTGAGACTGATTGTTAATAGAAAGTGAGAAGAAACTCCATCTTTCATTAAGACTGCATACCACAAAGTACATCCAAATTCAAATCTAATTCATGCTAGCAGATCTGTGATCTAAGCCTCGAAGTTTGTAGGTATTTTTTTTTTTTGTTTCCAACCGAATCATTAAAATATCTCTTCACTATTTTACATTTGCATTCCAGTCAGTATGGTGAATCTGAAAGAGCAAAGTGATTATCTGCTATGTTTGTCCATTTCTGACGCAGATTTCTGACCACCCACATTTGAAGTAATTATTGCCTGAACTCACACTTAATGCACCTTCCAAAGGCAAACTATTCTATGAATATCTGAAGAAGTTCCTAAAGGCAAGGATGCAAAAACACCATTTCAAACACACTTTTTTAATTTTTAATTTTTTTTTTCCCCAAGACCTCATTAACTAATGAAGAAATAGCTAAAAGAAATAGGATTAACTTCACAGGAGGGGCAGTAATAGTATATTTTGTTCCTTCTAGCTAGGCTTACATATACATATGCTTTTTGTCATTATCTGTCTCTTATCATGCAGCTTTAGCTTACTGCAAAAACACAGATCTGTAAATGCTTACAAAAATGCTGATGGATAACTAGTAATAACGTGAAAAAATAATCTTATGTTGAAAGTGCTATGGAAAAGCATCGTTGCTCGGTTGCTTTTTTTAAAAGATTCCTTATGCTAATATTTGAAGTTGGCATTATCACTTGGGGGATTTTTAAGATACGCCATACCTAAAATCAGTTTTTCCTCTTCCTTGTATTTTTTCAACCCTCAATGTTATTTGAAGCAAAATATCAACTTGGTTTGTTTTTGAACAACTGTCTATTCAATCAGTACCTCACTTCTTTCTGATTCCTCAGCTGTAATACACTTCAGAAGTAGTATTACCTAAGAGATGGCTCCAAACATACCAGAACCACCATATTTTAGCACTGTTGAATTTCAAGAAAGTTTGCTTCCAGATTCAAATTATTTAGCTTGTTTCTAGTTTTATCATGGATTAAAACATGTCCTAAATCTCTATGTGCATTCAAATTCTAGGGGTCAGCTCTCAATCGCATTTTGATTCTAGGTACACTGGGAAATATACTGCCCATCAGTTCCAGTGTGTGTGCATCTCTAAAGAGACAAGACTTTCACACCTCAAATCCCTTTCTATGACAACATTAGTGAAACCCACTGAGTGGGAAATCTAATTGGTAGTAAAAAAACAATTCTAGCTGTCATGACCTTGTCCACATTGCAAATATTGCTACTTTCAACACTAGTTCATTTGAACTGGGATTAGGGGTGGTAGGAATTATAGGGTCAATTATCTGCAGTCGCTAAAATTAATCTCTTTATAATTCAATCCCATAGCACTTGTCTATCACCTCCTAAAGCAGTATTATGACTTTAATGAAACTAAGTCTTAACCATAAAATGTTTCATGAAGGACAGCACTCAGGTTCAGAAATAAATATTTGACAAATATTAGCTAGGAAAATTCTGAAAATCAAAAGGAAATGCAGTTCTTCTGTGCAATTTTCTTTATAAATGCTTTCTTCCGAGAAGTGTGCAACAGTCCAAATCCATCTTTAAATTATAACTGACTTATTTCTAATAAAGCTATATGAATAGATTGTCACACTGAGATGTCATAGTAAGAGAAGATAGGCATACTGTATTCTGCCCATCATAAAAAGGTTGTGTTTATGCTACACTCTTGAGATATAAAGCTTCTGATGAACCTTGTATGTCAGGAGCTGTACAAATTTCCACAGCATTTCTCAGTGCACCTCCTAAATGAACAGGGTGCACTGAAACTGGTGGCAAGATTCCTTTTGTACTTTGATAGAGCTAGGCTGGGTTAACAGTTCAGAGACTTTTTGGCTTACATACTACTGGCAGATGTTGCAAACTGTTTGATGATTTCATGATATAGAAGCAGAGGGAAATGTTGTGATCATGACAACCTTTGTGACTTGATTTGAAACAGGATTTGACATAGACCATTCCAGTCTGACCTATAGTTGTATAAAATTTGTATTTGAGTAGGTCGGTGGAAGAACCAAAAAGCATTTCATAACAATAAAACCGTTAACACTGTGAAATGAGTACAAGACATACACTGCTGTAAAGATGTCAAGCTGAAGCAAAACAAATACTATAGAAATCTTCTGTACTGTTTAGCTGCTTTGTTAAAAATTCTAAATCAACCGTTCCTGACATTCCAATATTGGAGAAAAATCATTATTTTCCTTTTATTTTTAACTGATTCAAAAAAGGATTTGCAAAATATTGTAAGTACATGTAAACACAGTTTATGGTGAGTGTGGGAGTGTTAACAAGCCACATTACTTGGACAAAATAGAATTCTTTTCTCAGCCATATGCTCTCTTTAGTCATCTGTTAGTGATAAGCACTTAGATGGGCTCTACTAATGTCTACTCATTATAAAAAAGCACATCACAAAGACCTTGATAAAACCTTCCCTCTGCCATTACTTAAGGAAAGGAAAGCCCAGCAACTGGAAAACACATCTGGAATCTGTTCAGCATCCTTTAAAGCTAAATCTCACCTCTGGAGATGGAAGTATTTTCTTTATCAAAAGACATCTTTAAATATTACGTCTATTGTTTTTCACATATATGTGATGTAAGACTAAGGAGTAATAAAAACCTGCAGGCATGAAAAATCTGTGAATTTCACCTTTCAGCTGCCTCTGTGTTTTTTTCAAAACTTAGAATTCCACTAGAAAGAAATTTCTAGACTATTTTTTTTCCTCTGTAAATCACTATGCCAACTTGTTACGGGACTAAATTGCACATTGCAGCAGTGGCAGAAGTGCCCCTCCAACTTATTTCTCTTAATGATGTAATAAATCTGAAGCCTTTAAGTTACTGCTTACACATAAATTTTGTCATGTATGAAAGCATCCCAATGTAATTTGTGTGCCTAGATATGTATTTAGACATCTTATGAACAACTCACACATACATTTATCCCCTATTGCAGAAACAATTGTTTCCACATGGATTTATACATTTGTTTTGGTCTCTCGAAGGTGTTATTTTCAATTTTCCAAAATCAACACCTCTATCTTTAAAAGGTACTTAATTTGCTCTGCTAAAATTATCTGAAAAAATATTTTACAATTTGTTGCCATCTTCTCACATTTTTCTTATAAACAGTTGTATATGTATTCATACAAAGATACAAGGACATGCATCTCAAAGCCAGTCCATGAACCTAGAGAGATGCATCTGTTTTAACACTGCACAAGGTAAATGGGTTCCAATGTGGTTTCAAGGTGGCTTCTAAGCTAAGAACAGACATTTGGAAATAGGCTTTCTTCCAGATTTTTGAAGGAAAACAGAGACCACTGCAGTATCTGGAGTTCACATAAGGATATCCTTAGGAGTCTCCTTTTCTGACCTCAAAATATATCCATGCCTATAACCCTAAACTTCAGTAAAGGTTTCTTTATATACCCCAGTTCTTTCATTTTCTCCTTGTATGCCACAGTAGTCACGAGAATGTTTCTATCTGCGGATATTATCTCCTGGTCAGAAGTCATTTACCTCTGGGTTTCCACTGCTTCACCCTGAGTGAGGCCAGAAGTCTGCTCTCCCAGTCTTTGAGAAAGCTTTAGGAAAATAGGTAACCTGCCTACCCTACAATGCAGCAGCAGCAGGGATCAAAGAGGTCCAGTAAGCCCTTGCGTTTCCAGTTCCAATAACACGTTAGCGTCCCATTCTCAGATCAACTGGATTTCTATACACGCTACGCTGTTCCTAACAGGAGCCCCCACGGAACATGGTGCTGAAAAGAAGTAAGCTGCTACAGCTGCGATATGCTGGATTATCCACATGTTCAGCAACTCTCATGTGTCCCAGATGCATCCAACTCACTGTGTACACACAGATCAATTCTATATCACATGTACAATTAGTTTACGCACACAGGACAAACTTCCAGTGTAAACCATGTAAAGTAGCTTGCATAGGCCCAATGGCCTTTCTTGGTGATTTCTGCATATCTGGAAACCTGATCAATCACCCCTCAGATAAATAAGCAGCAGGGCTTGCAGATATATGCTTCTCTTCTATTAGTGTTATATTTAGTCTTTCCCTCTGATAACCACCTTTTCATCATTCCCCTTCTTAACTTCACCCTCTCCAACTTCATAAGTATCACCTACTTTTTCCCTCAGATGACATACCTACTTTCAGTCACAGTAGCTGTTCTCAACTCCTGTTTAGTTCAGAAGTTTGCTGCTTTAATTGTAGACTTGAAGTGCTTGTATGCCCAAAAGTTTGGTTTTTTTCTAACTAACTATAGTATTTCATCTAACACAAGATACTGCTTCTACACACAAACCTTGTCCTATTATATCAAGCCTGCATCAGAAAAAAGGAAACTACTAGCTAGGTTCAGCTGTCAGTGGGTCGTTCTGAATCACGGTGCTTCAGAACAAAAGGCTAGGCAGTAATCTCTGAAGCTTAAGGCACAGCTTGGTAAGTATAACGCAGTCAGTCTTAATGCGTTTCAGTTACCAGATATTTTCTGAACCTTATTCACCACCGTTAGAGTTGTGGTCTTGAGCACCCATTCAAAGACTGCAAGTCTGATTTCAAGGAGGGCCAACATTCTTAACACATACGTAGTTCCAAGGTCAATAGCCTCTTTTCCATCCGCAAGCACATTTCAAGTCCTCTCAAACACACCTGCAAAAGCCAGTCTGGAAATGGAAAGGGTATTTACACTTGAACAGCATATTCGGACTCATGATATGTTTTACTGTTAAAAAGTCAATACTAGTTTGTGCACACCTTTTAGGCTTTTTCCCCCAATGTTACTCTCTCCAAAGAATAAGATTCAAAGAGCTACTTTCCCGCTTAGACAGTCAGAAGCAGAATTCAGGTGCCTAAGTTCTAAGAAAGCAATTACAAAAGTGCATCATTATGACACCCCAAACTCATTGGATGCTTAAAGAAAAGCATCAAATGAGAAAAACTCTGGCCTGGCATGCTCAGTTCACAGCCACTTTCATTCAAGTACAGCACAGGAAACAACTGTTTTTTTTGCATAAAAGTCAGCATTTTGAGCACTCGTCCAAGAAGGTACTTGAATGCCTAATTCCAACTCTTCCTCAGCCTCAGGAGGCAGAAACTCCTATCTCCCATTTGTAACAACTAGATGGTAAACTGCTGGGGATGGAATGGGGACAACTTTCTAACTCTCCAAAAAGTGAAGTCAAACCAAGAACCCAACATTGCCCACCTTACCTCTATCTTATGAAGCTTGCTAATCTGGAAGTGGTCAGGTAGGGTTATAGGCTACAGCTTCTCTGTGGGAGTAAAGGGGGATTGGTGTGTAATAAACAATTCCTAAAGCTGCCATTCAAAAAAAGGATCTTCTGAAAGTGTGCAATAGCTTGCTTTTTAAAGAGTCATCATATCTTAACAGTCAGGGAATGAACAGCAGACCACAGGTAGCTTGAGAATAATTAATAAAAATATATTTGCTATCAACATTTTAGACAGCACTAGATTAACATTACGAGACCCTTATTTTAGGTCTGATTTTTCATTCCATTCTGTAACAGCAATCTCCATTTTGTTATTCAGGGTAATACATTAGCAGTTATTGTTTAGTATAGTAAAAAATAGTATCATGCAGAGCATATTGACACATACATATCTTTATCACGATGACTGTTGTCACATGAGAATTCTGATGTCCAGTCTTGCAACGACAATCTTTGTGGCAGTAAAAGCTGCAAGACCTCCATTCAAAAGCATATTCAGCTCACTTATGAAAATTTGACTTTTTTTTCATTGTAAAATATGTTATCATTCCTTCTTTTCCTTTGTTGTGATTTTTTTTTTTATTAATTGGAACAGATTAGCAACCTGCTTTTTTCTAAATAAAAGATGATGTACAGCTGACATTCCTGACATCAGCCTCATAGCATAAGCACAATAAATATTGTGTTGAGCCATCATACATCATAATGTTTCATTTATTTTGCTTTATAAAATTGCAATGGTGTCCATTTTCATAATCAGCTCCCTAAATAGGAGCTTCATACATTCTATATTAAACAGTATTATTTAATATATGCATAGTGTTGGTAATTCAACATGCCAGGTTTTATTTTAATACTTCTGAACCCTTTTCCTTTTACGATGTCTTAACAACTCAATCTATCAACAGTGCATTATTTTTTCATAATCCAAAACCTACAAGTACTTGAAGACCACCAACATTACAAAAAAGGAAAGAGAAGAAACTAAAAATGAAATCACCACTGCATCCTGAAAAAGTAGCCATAAAAATTGGTTTTATAAAGGAATAGTTTTTGAAGTAATTGGCACAAAGACAGTTCTAGCGCAGATTGCTGCAAGAGCGCTCTTGGCAAGAACATCATAAGCACTAGCAAAACTTTAATATACTCAAGCAGCCAAATACAAACTGACACCAGGAACCCAAGTGTGGCAACAAACAGGAAAAAATAAAGTATCTCAATTTAATACAAACCTACATACAAAGGGATCAATTTTTACAATTCAGGGTTTAGCATACAGTACAGCTGTCTTCAGAGTGAATATAGAGTAGCTATACATAAGAAATTAGAATTATCAATTCGGGGGAATTTCTCAAGAGTCCTTTTGATATGTAATACAGCAAATATAATGACTAAGAAACCAGACATCAATGCATTAAATGAGATCAGGTTGAGATCTATTTAGAAAAGACAGGTTTAAGCTGGAAGAAGAATCTCTTTGATATGACCTCCAGAGCAGACCATTTGCAGAAGGATTCAAGATGAGCAGATTTACCCTTGCATATCCACTAGCTTCGCAGCTGCTTTTAAATATAAACTCTAAAACATTTAATATTGAGTTATTACAGAATTAAGCCTATATAGTAAAAAGATTAAGAACCTAGCATTTGCCTGTACTTCTGGCAAACCTTATAAATGAATTTGTATATTGAATTTGTAAGAATAAATGAAACATAGTTAATTTAAAACCTAGCTAACTAACTAATTTCTAAAAGATCTATTATAGTATCTGACTATTGCTAGTCTAAGGGATCTGGAATGCCTCAGTTTTTTGCAGTCTGCGTCCCCGATTTATGGACAATACTTATTTAACCCTGAAACTCAGAAGATAGCTCCACTTTAACAGATTTTCCACTGCAAATCCCTTGGTGTTCAAATGTGTTGCAATTTTTTTTCTCAGGGAATGTTTGAAGTCCCCTTTAAAAATAATGCCTTGAGGATATTTTTTCCTTAATACCATTTAAAGAAAGTTGAAAGCATTTAGCTACTGAAGTGTGCAGCGTTCTAATGAAGGAATTGTCAACCCTGCCCATGAGCAAACTCTCTCCCGGAGCTCGCTCTTCCTGAATTCTGGTGCTCCTGTTAGCATCAAAAATTAAACCTGGAAAAAGGACTTTTGTTGCATCTATTCCACTGCTGAAGTTTATCAGAGTATCTGGGGGTGGCAGGAACTGGCTACATCATTCTGCAACTGAAAGATGCTGGGAAGATTTTTTTGGTTTTTTTAAGCTTAGCCCAAATTGTGTATGTCAGGACACCTAAGTCTTATTTCACTAAAGATAACCAATAATAAATATTCTTCAGATGTAGCGTCTTTGTTCCTATCATTGGAAGGAGAAAAAATGGTTTTTTTTTTTTTTTTTTACTGTTTTATTTGAAGTAGTTCATAGCAGCCCAACAATTACCTTAGGTGATTCTCTGCACAGTGAGCAAGGACTAGATAAAACAAAAATATCTGATATTAATGCATTTTCCCTCAACACAAAGAAAAAATACAGAACGTGCTGTTGTCTGTAAAGACAAAAATGGATTCCCCAACTTTATCTTGATGAAGACAGAAATGTTTATGTTCTATCTCAAGGTTTCTGCCTACAGTTGGAACCCCAAAACGGGTTATGAAGAGATTCAAGAAAAAACCATATTTGCCTTTCTTTATTTTGTGGCTAAATAGGTGGAAAGGACTGAGGTTTTGTGATGGTAAAACAGGGGCACACTGTGAAAAAGGTTGAAAATTACTGTTCTAATTCCTTTATACTGAGGTTTCTTGGCTTGTGCAGAGGTGTCTGGCACAGGTTCTTATACAGACAAGCAACCCTTCTGTTTGTTTTAATGCTCACCTGGTTTCTCCTAGCATGGCACAATTTCCACTGGCTACATATAAACACACTAGTCGTACTGGAAGGAGATCTTAGGCAACAGAATGTGAGCTTTGTGGCAGAACTGTGGTAAGGACAAAAGTGGAGATGAGCAAAAGAGATGAAATTTTCCCCAACTATCAGCACACTCCCTCCCTTCCCCCCCCCCCCCCATCAATGACTTTTACATGAATCTAAATTGTAGATTTTTGACTCAAAAGCGGAAAACATATAGCAAAGTACAGGAGATGATTTGATGAAAAAACACAACTGTGAATTTCAGAAAAGCTGCTATAGGTGGCTAGTAATGCCTCCACATCCAGATGGTGAAAAGGAATGATCACAGGATGGGAGTCCAGAGCCCTCCGGCATGTCTGCCAATATCCGGTCTCAGTAGTTCTCTGATTATGCACAGTAATGTATTTGAACAGTTTTAAAGAGGTCTCAAATGGTCCTGACAAAGAAAGTAGATGACATTCAAACTGCAAGCCCTGAGCCCATAGGTGAGGCCTGGCTTTACAGAGAGTCTGCCTGTAGGGGAAGGCTAAGTCACACCACAAGAACCCTTTCTGAGAAGGATCAGTGTATTCTTAAGAACAGCTGAAGCAGGCCAAACCGAAGGCTTGCCTAGTTCTATGTCCTTTCTCTCAGAATAACACATGACTAAGGGAGAGTATCAAACTAGGCAAGCATATAATGACATTTCCCTTGTATGCTTTCTCAGGGCTTTCTGAATTAAAGGTGATATGTTTGTCTTCTAAGTTTTTGGTGTTCCTAGTATCCTGTGGCAATGAGTTTCACTGCCAAATATGCACTGTGTAAGCACCTCCTTCTGCTTGTTCAGAATTTGCCATTTACTCCTTTAATTTTATTCCCCACATCACATAATGAGGTACTGCAGATAATTTTATCCTGTTCACTTTCTTTTTGCCACTGATGTTTTCTACCATGAGCCTCCTTAGTCATCTTTCTTCCAAGCTGAAGCTCCCAGGCCTATTCAGCTGTTCCATGACTTTGATCAGTATTGTCACTTTTTTGCTGTTCTACTCTCTTCTATTTGAGATGAGGTAGGATAACAAGTGCACAGGTATTCAAGACAAAGGCACAGAAGTGATTCGTACAGTGGTACAATGACATTTTCTGTTTTGCTTTCTATTTCTTTCCTAATAGTACCTAGTGCTGTTGTTTACTTTCTGACCACTACTGAGCACTGAGCTGACGTTTTCATAGAACTACCTATTATAACTCCAAAATATCTTTTCTGAGCAGTAACAGATACTTGAGAGCCCATCACTGCATATATAAAGGCAGAATTGTTTTTTCCCTAGGTGTATTACTTTACATTTCCCTGAACTGAATTTCATCTGCTATTTTATAGCCCTTTCACACAGTATCATGAAGTTCTTGTGCTACTCTTCACAGTATACTTTCATTTTTACAGTCCCATAAGCTCTGTTACTTTTCTGTTCACTCTCTTTTCCATTTAATTTATGAATATGTTGAGAACCACAGGCACCAGAACAGAGGTTTCTGTGAAAAAGCACTATTGACTTCTCAAACTGAGAAAACTGACCATTTAATTTTCATGTGAGGAACCTCCCTCTCTACTGACAGCTTTATTCATTTCAGATTTTTGGTCAAGTAGCACGATGGCATCCTTTCGGATATTCAGTTACACGCTATTAATTGGAGATCCCCTCTATATATGCTAGCTAGCTCCCTCAGAAAGCTTTGCAAAAGACTTTGACTTTTCTTTGACATATTGTATTTATCCAGATGTCTATTGCTTCTATTTCTTTTACAGTTTCTTGCTAAGGCTGTTCAGTAGAAACGTTCTAGGTTATGAGCTGAACCTCTGCATTTTCTCAATCTAACTAGGGAGGAAACTTTTCTAGAGGATCTGCCCACTCTGCATCTCCCAGTTACTGCCTGGGTAGATAGATCTCTGCCTGCAGAATCCAGCATTGTGGCTGGCCTCCATTCCATGGAGAGAAATATGGCAAAGTAGACTTTTTTTTTTTTTTTTTTAAATGAATCACATAGCAATTCAATATAACAACAAGAATTAAAAGTTTGGGAAGCGGCTCAGTTTACCAGACAACAAACCATCACTTCTCTGGTTTTTCATTTTTTTTCCATGTATCAGATGGAGGAAATAATATTCAAAATAGATATACAAAAAAAAAATACTCAATGGAATAATGGCATAGCCACAGGTAGTATAAGCACATTTGTACTATGCGGCAAGGAAGGCTTTGCTTACTGTTTTTTGTACCAAGCACAGCAAGTTAAAAAGGAGACAGTAGAAGACATATCTGCTGAAACAAATTTCTTGTATGATTTTCTGCAAAACATTATGACTCTCAGCCCTAGCTTCTTCTCTAAAATGAGAATGATTACACCAACTTATTTCACACAGTTCTGTCAGATGCAATAAGATAATGCTGATAAGCTGATAGAGCCACACAAACTGTATGTTCAGTTGCAGTGATAGAAATAAGTCATATCTGTTTGGATCTTAAGCTAGAGTTCCTTTTCATAGACATATGATCTGTAAGCCCACAGTGCCATCCTGTGCTTCTCTAAACTTTTGAAGAATATGAAAATATAAACTTTCAATCAAATTGAGTTTGCCCAGAAATATTCAGTGATGAGATATATTTCATGCTACATATTGTCAAATCAATCCTATTTTGTAAAAGATTCATAAACCCAAATCAAACTAATTTTGTGGAAAGGTGGTTTGTTGATAGGCATTTTAATAAGCTATATTATATGTAAATTATGATTTGTTTAGAAGATGGAATGTCAGTACTAGCTGAGGTCCATCCAAACAAAGTATATGTTTTCCCTTCTAAGGGAAAACAAAACAAAACAAAAAAAACCACAAACATTTTATTGCACTTGGAGATGGATGGTCTTTGCAAAGCTCTGACCTTCACCTTGACAGCTACAAATGGACTGCTGTTTATGATTTGTTTCTGTAATCCCCTTAATGTAGCAAGCTAGATTATATATAGTAATTTATTTGTAAAAATCATAATAAAACAGCATTGTTTTAAATGTCAGATGTGGATAAACAGGGAGCAAGGACTGATCAGACAAGATTCGTGTTCTTGAATCTACGCTGAAGAATTACGGCACCTCTTGGTTTATCTGCATTTGGAATCAATTTAATAATTTTTAATTCACTGATTTTCTGTTGTTTACTTAACATTTATTAATTGAATGTTATAGTCACACAATTAATTCAAAAGCTGGCAAGTTTAACACGCAGAGATTAATTTTCTTTTACTAACCTACCCCTTAAAATACTTTTTTTTTTTTTTTTGAAGAACAGGTTACTGAGAAATTACCTCCACATCAATCACATTCATAAATGAGATGCAGTAGGGGTATTGCATGCCATCTGCCAAATCCACACTGAACCTTTCTTTATATTTGACTAACTTTTTCTACCTAATTTAATAAAATAACAAGAAAAATTTAGTACCGCTCTCCCTTTCACTCACCACAGTCATG
Organism: Struthio camelus; assembly: GCF_040807025.1. Classification (NCBI taxonomy): domain Eukaryota; kingdom Metazoa; phylum Chordata; class Aves; order Struthioniformes; family Struthionidae; genus Struthio; species Struthio camelus. The sequence goes on along the minus strand of NC_090946.1, from coordinate 54,741,803 downwards.
ACCAAACCCAGTTTGAATACCTAGAATTCCCTGCAAAGACAGGTACCTCTCCTTCAAGGACATGAGCATTTCAGGCTGATTTCTGTTGAAACAAGTAGGATACCTGCCCCATCATCCAGTGGTCATAAGATCTGTACCTTCATGATTACCTTCAGGTTGCTCAGCTGTCAGGTGTTCCTCATCTGGAACGAGAGCTGCTCATTTGCCCCGAAATTACACTCATTTACAACAGCTGAGATGTTTATTCAGCAGGGGAGTAGAGATAATAAGTAAGGGATTTCTTTGCTCTTGATTATAGGGCTATTTGTAAGATTTCAGATTCTCTTCCTAGGTCTCTCATTGCAACACAAAACAGCAGAGAGCAATGGCAATAGTGTTGCCAAGTCTCGTTATTTTATTATGACTTTCACCATATTTGGTGCTTAACTGAAAGCCTCAGTTTCTGTGCTCTTTTCCTCTACATGTCACTCAGGCTGCTGCTGTAAACTCGACAAATTGACAAAAAAGAATTTTTTATATAGAGAGGTAAGGAATAAGCCTTAGACAATGAACTACTTTGTGATGTATAGAGCACCAGAATGGACCCAAACATTTTGCCTTCAGAATGAAGATTTAACATCTCTCACAGTCAGCATAGACTTTCAGATAAATCTGCACAGTTAGGTACAAGAAGACACACAGAATGAATTCAGCCTTCAACGCAGACTGTAAGATACACGAGTGTGCAAGCTGTGATGCATGGAAGAGCTGCAGGGCTTGTGGGAACCCAACCCAGAAATTTATTTATTTTTGCAGAGAGAATAAAGCATGGCCTTGTTTCTCTCTCCTGTAATGACTAGGAAAACTACATAGAAGAAAACCCCAGGCTTTTCAGCATTTCAGTTAAAAATCTGAATTTAGCTATTCGCTTACCAACTAAGGGTAGAATACACATGCACATTCATATATGCTTTGACCACATAACCAGCTGATTAGCAGGACTACATCCGTGGTCTACTTGCAAAACAAGAACCTAAATGACTTTGGCATCTGTTGATAAGATTATGGGAAATTTATACAAAATTTAACAAAGCTAGATCAGTGGGTTCCTATAGAATATAATGGGAATCTACAGAAATAATGCAAAAAGTTTTAGAACAGTATCTTTTTGATAGGTTTTAAAACCATTGTATGGGAATCTTTATCATGGATATAAGTAAGTTCTTCATCAAAGGCTACCAGATTGTTAAAGATACCCTAAGAAAAGACATCACATTGTTCTTGCTAAACCTGGTAGAGCTTTTTGGTCAAGAAAGGGAAATAGACTAGGAAAATTTCTATATTTCACAATCATTAACTTATTTTGACCTGATGAGTCATTAGTAGCCCACTGCACCTTGACTGCACCTCTACAAAATCTACTGATGCCTGGTATTACTTAGACCATGTTAAACAGCTCAGGATTTGGCTCATTATCCCACACATGTTAACTTGTATTTCTCCTGTTTTGTCATCCACTTATGCTGAGCACCTTCTTTAAATCTGAGGTGAAATCCACAAGACACTCTGCACAAAAACGTGCTTCCAATAATTGAGTGCCCAATTTATCTGCTAAATTTAAAGCAAACCAGGGCTATGACACTATAAATTTTGTTGGATATATTTTCTTGTTTTGTGGGGTATTTTCTGCATGATCTGATAAAAACTGAGACTAAATGAACTCTACAATTTGTATTCCTACGGCCACAAGTTTATTGGCTTGGTTTTTTGGTTTTTTGGGTTTTTTTTTGCTTAGCTCTGTCTGTAAGGTTCATTACTTACAGTTACTGCAGAATCAATTTGAACTGGCCGAAATCAGTGATGGAATTTATAGCACAATAAACTTACTGCCATACAAGCGCTGTTACACATGAGAGGGCCTGGGAATATTCTTTTCAGCAATCCTTCTACATAGCAGAGTGTTCTGTTTTTACCAATTTAACAGAATCATCACAGGCATATTCTGAGAGGTGTAATCCTGACAGCTACACAGCAAATTTTCTCTGAGGCAGATATTTTTACAGGAAAACAATATTATTGATAAAATCTTAGCATATCAGAACAGAAGAGAAACCAAACACATCTATTTCATTCTCCACATCAGGCATTTGCAGTTCCATTTCACCAAAAAAAAGAAAACCCAGCAATTTTATTTATTAAGAGAGCATTCTTATAGTCATTGAGATATATATTAATTAGCTAACAGTTCAGCAACTCTGAAATCTAGAGTAACAGCACACTACAGTGTGTAGAAAATGCAGAGGGCACCCAAAGCTAAAACATAAAGTATAGCATCAATAGATGCCTGTTTATAAAGTTTATAAAGATTTACATTTGTATTTAGTTTATTTTTCTTTCCAAGTGTCTGTTACAGACATCCCATATTTTACACAATCTTGAAGCACAGAAAGCTTTAACTTTAGCATGATGCATTGTGAAAAAACACTGAAAAGACAGATGGCAGGCTGTCCTCCCCAAAACTCAATTTCATAATATGCCTGTGATTGCTAATAGGCAAGCACTAAAAAACAATTTCCCTTGATGGAGAAAAGCTGATAAATTGTCAACATAAACTTTGTCTGTGGTTGCTCCAGTGATCTAAAGCTCTTCTGTGAGGTTTGTACCATCGAAGTCTGCATCTTACAACCGTATCAAAATTTATGAATGCATATGACTATAAAGTGACTTAAAACAACCCATAATGCTTGTTTGCCTATTGTGAATCACCTCTGTGCTTCCTCAGAAAAAACTGTCCAATGTCCCCTTTCTCAACTCTGTACATGTGACTGTGGGAGAGCCAGGCTGGATTCAATGATGCCCTGTGAATTAATTAAAACAGGATTCTGCATTTAGGCATCTCTAAAAACACAGAGCTAGGTTTGCTGGCAGTCTGACCTAATGAGCATGAGTTTTGTAAGAATACAATAATGTGAATTATTACAGGAACTGTAAGCAGTTTATTAGTTGGGAAAAAAAGGTACATTTCCGATCACTTGAGCAGGGAGCAACAAATGAAAAGGCTACTCAGATAATGGTTTCCAAGAAGAGAAATGTTTCTCTAATGTTTCAGAGATAAAACATGCACGGGCATTGCAAAATGTGTCAAAAGTGAAAGGGCTCATTGAGTTCACAAGAAATATAATTAAGCATTCAGTTCATGCATGTAAAAATTCTTGGTGAAAATGTTCAAACTATTTGTACCTAGAAAAAGACCAGAAAGTGCAAAGAGTTAATTTCAGATTCAAACATCTCACTACAACGAGTAAGTACTGGTTTTGATTTTTTAATGGCTTATAACTTTTACATATTTGCACGCCTATAATAATTCAGATTTTACTTCTCAGAATAATGTGTATTCAGAAGCAGCAACTCAATAGCAGATGAGCTGTGACTGCTCCGATACAAACATATTTGCCTGGAACAAAATAAGGTGATGCTCCCACCACATATTTATTTGTAAAAGTTCCTAAAACTTGGTAGTGAAAAGATTATGAAATTTTTTGATTAGGGTCTTCACACTGTACAGAGGAGATGCTGCTTGCAAGGAAGTAACCACTTCTGTAAAGTGAAGCCAAGAGAAAAATCTATAATTCTTGAACATTCTTTCAATTAGAAAATGATGCCAATTTTAAATGCCCCAAACTTGCACCCCATTGCTATAATTGTTTGCAGTCTATATTACTCTTCATAGGCCCTCTAAATTAAAAAAAAAACAATAGCAGTAGAGCAAGACTAGATCTCAAATTTAGTAAATATTCCCAAGGTAAGGCAGATTCATTTTTCCAAAATATATTTGGATAGAGTCTCTGATGTACAACATTGCTTGGTTTAGGATGGAGAAATATGAAGAATCTAGAATTATAATCAAATATGTCTGTACAAAGGAAAGGGAAATTAAGGGCGGGAATGGGAGCTTCTAAGGTGCTATCACAAACAAAAGTGAAAACCATATTGTTTACAATCAGTGAAACAGACCTTGGCTGTGTCTTTTTAATGACAAGCAATTCACATAGTAATGTACACAAGAAGTTCAGACAGAATAAAATACCTATCCATAAAAAAGTGAGATAAAAATTGCAAGCCTTTTCAGGGTAACCTATTCAGGGCTCAGACCTCTTCACTCAGTTTGTACGGATTCCTAGGATAGGATCCAAAATGAAGTTTGCATAACAATTATGTCTTATGTCTTCCTGTTAGACATAAGGTTCAAGGCCTATCATATTGCATAATCATTCCCTACCTTTTTTACATGTGTTTGCATTTGTTTGGAGTCTTCTGCATGATTTTTAAATAATGGAGAAAATTAAGAAAGCTGTGCTCTCCAAGGCTTACTCTCAGAAACTGATTGCTTTCATTTAGACAGGCACCGAATGCTTGGTTTTTAAAAGGAGGTACAGCCAAAAATATAGCAGTAACAATTAAAATTACTTATTTCATACTGGTTATAAATGCATTAAGGTATGTAAGCTCCAGGGTCAGTATAAGCCTTGCTCAGCTTTCTTTAAAAGCATTGGGAGTAATAAAGTCTTCCGTTTTATCTTCAGTGAAATAATACCGCTGAAATATCACCTCATTTTTGATGTCAGCAATGATTTCTTTTTACCTCCATGATGTCAAATGGGAATTATTATTATTAGAATGACAGCTTCCTAATGATGCTGTAAAAAGGAGAAACTGAAATCCTTCCCACCAAACATCCATATGCTGCCTTCTCTGTAGGGTAAATTAGGAGATGAGCTCTTCCAAGCTCCATGCTGAATAACGTTATTCTTCTGCTAGTAGCAGTGCATAAAAGAGACTGATCAAGAGGTGTGCCTAAACATTTAGAAACAGAAGTATAATGGTTTACTTGCTTGTGTAGTGGTGTATGTGCACTCTGGACAACACCACAACGGGCATTCATACCATGGGAAAAATGAACTCTTTCTGGAAACATGACCTGAAACACTCATGACCAGTTTTCTGTTCTAGGAAGGTAAAATCAGAAATAAGTGTCCAGCCTACTATCCAAAAGCCATTGCACCAAGTTAAGCCAACAGTTGCAGAGAATAACAGCAACGTGATGGACCTTGTTCTATCATTAGCTTTACGTAAGGCACTGGACACATCACTGAAATGCTCTGTGCCTTTGTTCTCCTTTTCTGTCAAATGAGAAAGTACAGAGGAACTTTACTTTAGTATGCAAGCAAATTGTATTAAGCAATCTTACTTTCAAGGTGATGATAGGCCTTGAACCTTATGTAACCACTTATTCACATAGAAAATCAGTGAAGAATAGGTGCAAAGTGGTACTACCTATGTGACTGAATGGCACATCTTGACTTGCTAATACTTTCACTTTGGTCCAACTATAAAAAGCTACAGTGCATAATGATTCCCTACTTTTTTTTTTACATGTGTATGCTACAGGTCTTGCTTCAAGCTAGATCACAAAGCTTGAAGATCTTTGGAGTGGAGAAATCTACTATGGGCATGAAACAATACTAGGAAAATTGGAAAAAAATGTGTATATATATAAAGTTTGGTTTTGCAAAGGATATAAGGAAGGCAAAGTTTGTAAGGAAAGATAATATCCCATATTAGATCAACTGAAATAATTGGATAAAACTGAAAAGGCTCTGGACATACAAGCCCTTCTGTACAAAACAACGGACACGAGTATTTACCTGTGTTCCTTTTGCACCACTGCTTAAGTGAATCTTCTCCTCACACAGCACTGTGAGAGAGAAGGTTGGCAGTGGTTCGAAGCAAGGCAAGCTTATTTTTTAATATATATTTCTCACCTGGTTTCTTACGTCTTCTTTTATTTTTATACAGGCTCCTACCTGTTTCACTATCAGCAGCATTATCTTTCATTTGTTTTTTCCTGTTGCTTATAATGGCATTTATAATAACGAATGTACATTTGCAACACTCCTCTGAGGCTGGAAAGGACTAATGTACAGAGAGATCAAGCAAGTGCACCTTGCTTGCAAGGGAAGGGAGAACCCCTTCAGGTGTCCCTTCGCTGCCAATCCTTCTCTTACAAAGAAGAGATCAAGTGTTCCCTTCCACAGCAGCCTCCGGGGTAGCCAGCTTTCTCCAGCGCGTCCTCTCCTTAGAAAGAGAGAACCAGGGAGTCCTCTGTAGCAAAGGTCCCCAAACTGTCAGTCATATCGTACTAAGACAACCGTGCTGCCCCTCCTGCAGCAGAAGCTCGCGGCTCTGTGTGAAGCCAGCTGCCAGCCCCAGGAGGTGAATGCTTCCAGCCCTCTTCCCCTGCTGCAATGCGGTGGCAGGAACAGCAGCCTCAGAGACCTCCCTTGGGCTAAGTCTAAGGGGCAGGAAAATCTGTTCCTCTGCTGGGACATTGCTTTTTTTCCTTCCAAGAAAAAGGATTTTGAAGTAGCTCATCTACCGCCAGCGGTATGCCTAACAGAGAGCAGGAACTCATCTTTTACTGGGTTTTCGGTGAAGACTGTGCCACACCATTTGGTCACAGTACTTTTTATTTGGCATCTGGTTTTGCCTGTTCAGGACAACCACCAGAACAAAAGAAGTACCAGCCTGAGAAAACAAAGTGTGCAGTAGTGAAGCACAGAGGTGATTTGACAGTATTCATGTGTTAGGAAGAAAGACTGAGGATGAAGTACTGTATAACCATGGCTGGGTTAGTTGCTGGCTCTGACACAAGCCCCCATTATTATTGTTAGCAAGCTGCTTGATCTCTCTGTACATCAGTCCTTTCCAGCCTCAGAGGAGTGTTGCAAATGCACATTCATTATTATAAATGCCACTATAAGCAACAGGAAAAAACAAATAAAAGATAATGCTGCTGATAGTGAAGCAGGTAGGAGCCTGCACAAAAAATAAAAGAAAGCTTAAGAAAGATACTTGTGTTCAGAATTTTCATGTAATTCTCCAGGCAAATATTTACTTGCAGAGGCAACAACTCTCCTGCAAAATTGCGGTCTTCTCCCTTTAGCTAACCCATCACAATTCTACAAAAGCCAAACACACATATGTGTTTGCATAAGATGTCAGGAACTTGTCACATATTAAATTTAAACATCATATGGATTTTCTTAATTCATCAGAATTTTATTTAATTTCACCAAAGAAAGAATATGGAGTAAATCAGATCTGTCAGTTCCTTTCATTCATCTTTGCTACATGGGTAACTATTTCTAGAGTACAGCTTTTTCCTGACATCCCAGGCTTTCACCATCTTTTTCTATCATTCCTCATCAACAGCCCTTTGCTACAAGAAGGAGCTACAAGACAGTTGAGTGAAACCAAAAAAGCATGGCACAATCTCATCCCCCTTATAGCTGCATGAAATTTGCTGAAAGATGATGCATTATTTTTTGGAAAACATATCTTATAGGGTACAGTGCTGTTCTCAAGTTCTCATCCCTTCACTGTGAAATATCTGGAGGAAAAAATCAAAAGCAGATTAGCCTGGCCTTTTTCAATGTAACGCATTGGGCAACTATTTCATCCGCAATGGAAAAGGATGTTTTTGTTTTGACATTCTGTAAAAACAATTACATTTATCATACCTGATTATGTTTATAGTTGCAGAATATTTCCAAGATACTGAAAAGCACTAACTATGAAATAACTATAGATCCTTTGTCTAGATGTACCCAATTTATTTGCCTTTCACAAGATCATGGAATCATTATTGTGTGATTTACAGGAAACTTGATCCTTTTCCTCCATCAGTATATATAAATGCATTGAAGCTAACATAGTTATGGTGATACCAACAAAAAAAAAATCAAGGGAATCAGATCAAAAACATTAAACTTACTACATACATTTATGGAAATCATTATGACTCTCAAGACTTATGTTTTCTATTCAACAGCTATTGATCTCATGTAACTAGATCAAGATGATATGAAGAATCCGAGAAACAACTTTTCTTAAATGTAAAATTCAATGAAATGCAAGTGTAAGAACCTTCCATTTAGTTCTGAATTGCACTGCCTGTTTTGCACTCCATAAAATTATACCAGTGGAAAGATTGGGCTGCTTCTGCAAGTATCCACTGGAAAGCTAAATGTAATATTCCATATTAGCTTAATATTAGTTACATTTTTTTCAGTGTAGAAGCTCCTTCTTGTTTCCAAGCCTACTTTGGACAAAAACCATGAACAACTGCAGAAAGGGGTAGAAATGATTTTAAAAGCCATTAGTGTCTATATTTACATATCTAATACAATGTTTACATTATGAAAAGGAGGTAGGCCAAACTATCCCTTGGCACTGGTTACAAAACAGCCAAGTGGAGAAGAGATGTTGGCAGCAGCCTCCTTCTGTCCTAGGGTGAATTCTGGCTGTTGATTCTTCACAGAGCACTTTGTGGTTTTCTTTTCTCCTACATAAAGCAGAAGAAAGCCATATTCCCATTCACTAACAATAAACAGCGGCAGACCACCACAGTGGATAATATAAGTCAACTTTAGGGATTGAAGACCTCTCTACTTCAGTAGACATTCCCAACCTGGGAGCATGATACCATTCTCCTAGCACGTGAAATGAAGTATTGCCTGGTTCACGCTCTGGCAAGGTCTTTTCATTGTTCTCATCCAGCTCACTGATCTCTGTTCATTTAAGACTGCAAAGGGATTCTCAGGCCAAGTGCACTTCCACTTGCTTTCAGAATCCAGTCTGCAATCCAAGGCACTTCCCATTTACCCAGTTTGGAACACGTTGTGACAGAGTCACAACTCAAAGGTTGTATGAGCCTTTATAAGACAATATTTAAGGAGAAACACAGCTGGTACAGGAGTGAGAAATATGACACCTGCAGTCATCATGGGGAATGATCAACAATTGACTCTTTCTAGTAAAGGCGGCTGCTAATTAAAAAGGCTTTTTACAAAATACTAACCCGTCAGTTTCATTAGTACCACCGTACTAATGAATGCCTAACCTACATTAATGTCTCCAGACGGTAGAATAGTGCTAAAAATCCCAGTTAAAAGATGCTCAGCCCTGAAAATGGCTTTTGAGAAGAAAGGTGGAGCTAATGGTTGCTAAACACTTCAAAAAAAATTGCCTATTGTATTTAGATGTCAAGTGTGAATCGAGCTTTTCCAGACAGTTCTTGCAGCAATCTCACAGCTTTATAGCAAGGCAGAAAATGAACTCTCATCTTCTTAAACCTGTTGCAAACCATCTCTTCTTGAACTGTATATCTACAAGTAGATACTTCATAAGACTGAGATTGGCCCATTAGTATTTTGTTCTTTTACAGGTAATGCTGTATCTTTACTAGCTAAGAGACTTCCTTTTGACTAAAAGGTCATCGATTTACATGGGTGAATTCTAGATCAGTTCTTTCTCTCTGACAAATTACCTTTAAGTCTTCCCAGTGCTGAAAAGTCTGGGGAATGCACGTGCTGACATTTAGAAAACTCTTCACACAACGCTTCCTGATGTTGGTTTCTTATTCCTTCTTCACTCAATTAAGGAGGTGTGCCAGTCACCATGTGATGAAATACTAAATTCTACAGTATTCTTTCTTTCTATGGAGAAAGGTCAGGATACCTTTCTGGGACAGAGTAGAATGCCTGACAGAAAAGATTTCAAGGGGGAAAATTATTAGAAGAGGCAAAGAGAATTCAGGTCAAGTTGGAAAGTGGGATATGTGAATTCCCTCAGGCTAAGGAGGGAATTAAATCCAACTCAGACATAGCCCTCATCCAGGAAATATACTAATCATTAGAACATTATGCAAGAGACGGCTGCCTCCTCTTTCTTCCTCTTATTACCCTCAAATGGAAGGTGTTTTTCTGCTGTGTTCTTAACAAGCCCATGATATTGGCTCCCTAAGGTGATTTTAGCATGTGGACATCTTGTTTCTGAATTCTAGATGAATCTTTCCCTTAAACAGGAAAGAATCATTTCATTTTTGCTTTGAATCAAGAGAACAGTGTCACTAGGCAAGAGCAATGGCATAATTTTGGCTCTCTAACAAGAGATTTTTGCCCTCTTGCCCTCTTGGATCAATGATTCTAAATTCTGCTAAAATTGCACATGAAGTACACAATGGAGATTTCCAAATCCTGCCCAACTCTTTAAATTTTTCTAAAAAAGAAATAACTAAAAAACCTTAACTTTAAATTGTGAATAAAGGCAAGGATAGCACCAAAAAGGTTGATAATAGAACTGCGATGGAGATAGAATTTCAACAAAAAATTTACATTTCTGGGTTCAGAATTGCTTTCTGAGCAGTTCTAACTTGATTATGTCTTTAAATGCCAAAAATGAGACTACAGTTTGCAACAATCTTTAATTTTAAACAACCTGGTAGAAAGAAAGCATTGTACAAAATTGAAAAAAGAATTCATGTAGACTACAGTGACTAATCTGTGAAAACACTTTAATGCAGTTTTACATATTTTTCAGTTTTTCATCTGTATATTATTTAAAGTACTTTGATGTGCAGCAATTGATTTATGAGGTACAGCTAACCAAATCTGAACTGCCCATTATTGAAATGCAGTCATTAGATGTGCAACAAAATATCTAAACTTCTCAACTAAGCTTGTTAAACGAAAACTTTACATAGCAATCTATTTAGTTTTATGGAATACGTCCACTCGTAGTTAAGATCATGCTGCTAGATTTAACAATCAGCTGTGAATAAACAAATAATAAAAAAGGAATGAGGATAACTTTGCTCCCTTCACTGCAATTTGGTCACTTTGATTATTGATAGGCTTGCTTACTTTCCACAATAAATTATCTTACATATGAGAGAAAAACAGGTGTAAATACCTGTTCTTGGCACTGGTAATAGCTGTGATTCTGTAAAGCAACGCTGCAGGGCTTAGAGTTGTATCCAGTACTAACACTTCAGTGCAGTATTACAGGATTTTAGAACTCCTGAAAGTCATACATAAGTAGCTGCAATAAAGTCCATTTCATTCACCTCCAAAGGCTGTGTATGTGCTTTTCTGTGATCCCAAGGCACTTTTCAAAGACACTGAGGCCTCACTTCAAGGCAGAAGTATCTGAGTAACCTAGCAAATATTTCCTTTCTCAATAATACAGGCTAAAAAGTCTAAGGTCACACATACAATTCTGCTCAGCACAGGATAGCTACTCTATTTTCTGAAGCTACTGAAGTCTGCAGTAGACTCATTGCCCAGTTTCCTCAATGCCTTTGATGTTTTAAGGACAAAAACATGGGGACTACTTCTTGTTAACACTGACTAGGCCAAAGCAGGCATCTAGGTATCACATTAGGTAAAGTACCGCCTCAAGTAGGATGGTACAGCCTGTAGGTGTTTTAAGATGCCTTTCTCTCTGCTAATGCATAGCCAAGAAGGCTGATTGCCAGCTTCCTGGGAGATGGAAAAGCAGCAGATGTTGCTTATACCAAATTCAGGGATTGCCGTGGTGACTGCAAAAGTACTAGGGAATCTCCTCATGTTTGCTTATGCACCTCTAACGACTCAGCATGAGAGGATCTTTGCAGAAAATAGTAGAGAAATCTGTATAGATATATGATAATGCATCTTATGATCGGATGAACTGGAAACTATTGAATGGCTCTGTTGATGTTCAGTGCACAACCACTACCTTTCATTGTGCTTTGTACAAGAGAGCGGTAAATGTGATAAAACAAAAATAGGATACCACAGGGGAGCAGGAAACATATCATTGGACTTGAACAAAGTAATTTTCGACTAAAACTAGCTTTGACATATGTGTAAGAAAGTTGGAAAACAAAAACACTGAAGGTGGGATAAGTGTTCAGCAGCTAGAATGTTGACCCTCAAACGGAGGAAAAAAAAAGAGAAAGGGAGATAAAATGGAGATAAGGAAAATCCAAATGAAATACAAGGGTTCCTTTTTATTGATGAAAAAAATAGAGAAAAGGATGAAATGATACATTTTCAGCAGAGAATAACACAGCAGGTCTCTGCATCATGTATCTTAAGACAACAGCTGTGATGGTAATACATTCTGAGGTTTGCAGTGAATGGAATTATTATCATTTTTTTCTTTTTATTTGTTTTCATTGTGTTTTGTCAGCTGACTACATGTTTTATTCGACTTATTTGTGAGATTGCAGATTTACTCACTGAAAACTGAATAGCTCTCTAGCACTGTATGTTAAGCCTTTTCCTATAGGCACTGAGCCTAAGAATGTTATAAATAGGGAAAATCCCATTCAAGGAGGGAGCTGCAAAACAATGAAAAGGGAAGGAGAGAAGGAGGATTAATCTTGTAACAACCTTCCCATTGCTGACTTTTAAAGTAATATCATTTGTGGTAAAAAAGGCTATACCTCCATCTGTTGGGATATTTTAGGGCTAATTAAATCAGTCCAGGAAGGGACTATAAACAGGGTTCAAGCAGAAGAGTCTGGAACAGAGTTTCTTTCCGGTATACATATATAGGTCTGTACAGCCTGTTAGTATAGTTCCTCGTTCCAGCATTTCTTTTGACAGAAAATTAGCCCTGACTAGATCAACCCAAATGATTAATCAATCTCATTTTCTAACTTTTTTCAATTTTATGTGATTTTCCTGAGGCAGGGCTCACTCATACTGAAAATTGCCTAAGCATTTTGTAGACCACCTCAATCATTTACTGTCTAAAGAAAACAATCTCTGGCAGTCCTCAAAGCAGGGAAAAAATGGAGACAGCAAGGGTTTGGAATGGGATGCAACCATCTCACAGAAATGCAAATTTTGTCACTGCTGGAGCACTGAAACCATGGGGAGCTGAGCACCTTTGACAGAGCTAAAACCTGACTCACATAAGATGCCATGGTTCCCAGCACACAGCTTCTGAAAAATGTTTGTATGCCTGATAAGAAGGTCATGTACCCACAAGAACTCAAGGGAAGCTGTTTAGAAGAAACCTTTGCTTTTTCCAGAAGGAAAATTTCAGTACTCTGTGGTATTTTGAAGGTGTGAGAGAGAGCTGCCTGAGCCAGCTTGCTCCACCAGGATTTCCTGCAAGAACCCTGCTGCACATGACCCCCAGGTGGCATCCTGTGGTGAAGTAAGTGGCGGCGGTCTCCTAGGTACCTATGACACAGGACTTACCTGCTGGCTTTCCTGTTTCAGAACTGTGCTATACTCACCGTGGTTTTCCCATGAGCTTTGTTAATATTAAATAACTATTTTTCCCTCTGATAATTTCTTATAGCTGTACATCCATACAGCTCATGTCTTCTTCCTAATTTTAATGAAATATATACCTGAACAAATTATAGCAGCCTTAAGTTTGTTCTAGTTTGTTCTGAACTTTTGGAAATCAGTGAAGAAGCTGGTAACTTTCCTAGAAGGGTGCATAACTTTCACTGTAGTGGTTGAGTCGTGTTATGCTTCGCTTGTTAGTACACAAACTGAGAATTACATTTAAACAAAACAGTTCTTACACTTACTTAAAAAACATTCATGCTATCTAACTTTTCTGCAATAAATATAAAATTTTACTGGGGCTTATTGAGGCTGTGTATAAATATCATCCCACAGAATGTACAGTGTCAATAACCATGTTTTGGAAAAACCAAAGTACAATTTATATGGCTGGATGCAGTTGAATTCCGCCAAACACTGTCAGTTATAAAATTCTCCAAAACATCCAGAAGCAGAGGAACTATTCCTCTGTATTTACACCCGTCTAGGATTTGCACACTGTTTACATGGTTTTACTCATGCTGACTTGCTGATGCCTCACAGTTTTGTCAGCTATCGTCTTTTGCTTATTCTCTATTCTTTGAGACTAGGAAAAGTTGCCTGAAAAATGATATCTGATCCTTCAAAATTCATTTGCTATTTTCTCCTTATTTGTTACCCAAAGTCATTCTCCTGTCTATGACATCTCAATTACAGTTTGCAATGTTTCTATGAGGCATCAGCAGGTCTTAAAAGAGAAATTAAATTATATGATACACCACACTGTCTTTCTGTTGAGTAAAGGATCTACTGCGAATTTCAAAAACCGTCTGAATTTTAATGAGTAAAAACCCTACCTTTTGACTTTTTAATCAAAAACTAGCACATAAAAATATTTTTATATTAGAACATTGACATGAATGTAACTTAGTAGCAAGTTAGAGAGCCCTACAAAATCATTCGCATGTCTTCCTTGTTCTTCTCACTTACAGCTGGTGAAAAACGTCAGACTACAAAATCCACAGATGAATTCTCTAATTTTTCCTCACTATAGTTGCAGCAAAAAAAAATCCAGCAAAACAAGATCTCTGCCAATATAACTTTGGCCTAGCCTTGATGGCCCAAGCCTAATCATGAAAATGGCCATTATTCATGAATTTGCCTTCTTCCTCCTGAAAATGACAGTACAGTTCTCAGTTTTGATACCTTCTGAGACTTGGAAACCTATCCAGGATGAACAAGTGCTGAAAGGATTCTTTCAGATGGTGACAGATAACCAATTACCAGATCATAGCATTTGGTACCTTAAGAAACTGTTGATTTGGACCTAAAATTTCATTAACAACCATTTCAATCATTTTGGTCCAGAAACTCTCCAAGAAAAGGACTCCCATTCATTAAGTGAAAAGAAGACATTTCTATCAGGAGATGTTTACTGCTTAGGTAGACTCCCTTGATGTTATATTTGCAGAAAGTTTTTTTGGGCTGAGTGAATTGAGAATTTTATTCAAATCCACTCTAAATATTCCTCTGAAAACTAAAAAAAAACGCTGTTCAAAGTTCTTAAATAAACATTGATGAGCATCTTTTTTAAACACGTACACATTCTCAGACCTACTGCCTTACTTCACTCTTTTATCTCGCATAACAGTTAATGGATGAGTTATTTCATTCCACAAGTTGACAATTTTAAAAATGCTATTCCTCCTAGTTTTAGTATACTGCAAAGCCACTGATAGCTACAGGCACTATGAGCGATATGTGACTGAAGAAAAATGAGATTACTGCTGATAAAGAACAAGACACTTTCAAATCCTTGGAGTCAGAAATTCAGCAAATATGATCCCCAGCAGCAGATGCCCCTCAGACTGACAATCAAAGAAAAACGGTAGAAAAGTACTTGTTGTGGCTTGTTGTCTCCTTCAGCCAGAATGGTGGAGAAATTAAATAGTTCTAGCATACTGTCTGCATGAAGAAATCCTACCTCTAGGAGGAAAACATAACCCAAAGACAAGACTGAACAGTCAAAGGCAATGAGCAGTAATTTTCCACCATGGAAAGAGTGATGTTACTGTGACTCACCTTGTTTGGTAAAATATACCTTTACTCTGGAAGCATTGCTCTTTTGAAGGCTACCATGCTGTTATAAAGAATGTTTGTTACAATAATGTTCAATTTAACGGAGGTGCAATACCTCCGCCAAACCTCAGGCTGGAAATACTATATCAATGATTCTTTAACAAAAGGAATGAAACATATGCAAATGTGAAACACTTCCTTCCTCTGACTATTAATGTGTTCCTGGAACATGCATGAACATAATTTTAAAATGTCAATATTTCTTGCTACAGTGCGATCCTTACCTTGTATCCTGATGATTTGATGTGCACTCCTCGCTTGGTCAGCGTAGATTTCATTCGGATGAAAAAAGAGCGCTCTAGAGTGTTGTCAGTGGTTAGTAAACTGGGGCTTGTAGATTCCACTAGGGAACAGAAAAAATACATATACACATAATTTAGATTTTATACATCCCCTCTAAGCTATTTTTCAGGTGCAATCCTTGAACTCACTAAAAATAAATGACTGATAGATGCTAAGAGTGTTGTAATCAATTTACCTCGTTTAGAAAATGTTTACTTAGCAAAAAAAAAAAAAAATTGAAAAATATATGTATACTCAGTAAGTCTCATTTTCAAGTTATTTTTCCCACAGAATTTTTAACAGAGATTTGACTCATTAACCCTTTCTTCCACTTTTTTTTAATGTTTGGGTTTATTTTGTTAGGTTTCGGTGTTGTTTTTTTAAAACTGTAGAGTTCTTCAATGTTCTGTGAAAGACAAAGTCTCACTAAGCAAGCAGTTCTGTCTGCTGAAAGAGGCTACAAATTCCACTGCAGAATTTTATTCCCTGGTCTCCACTTCTTGCTTGCAGCGACACTTAGGGTAAGTCACTGCTCTTTTAGAATGCCTTAGTTTCCCCATTAATTCAGGTTAATTATTATCAATAAAGCACTGAGCAGCCTGAAGGCAAAAATGCTCACATAAATGACATGTATTATTATTATTATTATTAGCACTATTATTAACATTATTAACATTAATTATTAGTGACTAATCAGTCACTAATGGAATGTATGCATAGTCAAACTGAAGTGGTTTCCTCCTTCAAACTACAGATTTCACCTTTGCTTCTCATTCCCTCAACTGTAACTACTTTAAAATAGTAAATAAATACTCAGTATACATAATAATATAGTGGGAACAACACCAGTCAGCAGTGAGATAATCTTTATTATATAATCTTTATTATTGCTGTTTTAGCCCTGATAACCAACAGTTCTCTCACCCTCCCCAAAATACTGGTCATGGCAAAATTCTGGAAGAGGCTTACAAAAAGAAGGCATCGTTAGAGGTTAAATATCTTTTAGTTTCAGTGAGTAATTAGCACTGAATAAAAAGGTATTTTGAAATTATTTTGCTATCTTGGAGAATCTACCAAACTGTTCCAAATATTTAAAAAGCATTTGTTACGCAGCCAAGGGAAACACCAAAACTTCTTTGTGAGCTACGGATTTCCTGAATTGTCCTTGTTTTAACGTGGTCACGTTTTCTGGTATTTGTGACATTTCAACTCCATTGCAATGAAATAACTGACAACTGTGCCCCTTTCTTTAGTGTCTCTCTTAAGGTTTTTTTGTTTTAGAGAGCATGAATTCGATGTCATTTTAAATGTACAGCTCTTTATCACTCGAGGGAAAAGCAGAGCCATGTTATATTTAGTACTTTCATTTCTTCTGATTAAATATGAATTACTATGAAATTTTTCTCATCATCTAACACGCCATAATACGCCAACAGCTTTTTAATACACTATATAAGCACAAACTTCTGCTCTAAGAGTTTAATTTGCCCCTCTAATCCAATCACATCAACCTTATTTCTCTTATCAGAGATTCCCATTTTGAATTAAATGAGCTCATTAGTTTTAATCAAAAGCAGAGAGATCAAAACTTAAACGTAAATGCTTTAGATCAGAACTGTCAGTCAGCCGTGCAGTTCTATTTTACTAAAACACAAGATCAGAGACCCTTAGAACCAATTTTTTTCTCGTAAGGGATGCCAAGAGCTTGAAGATGCAATATCCTTTTTTTTTTTTTCCGCTCCCAAGGACAGATTATACATTTAAGGTTAGAGTTAATTTAGAGTATTTTTTTTCATCCTGGTGGAAATGGAAAAGTATGCCAATCTGCTATTGTCTTTTTCACATTTATTGGTGCTGGTCCTTGGAGACCTGAACGAATGTGAAGCCATCAGAATCCATGCAACAAACCTGTCCTCAAAAAATTCAGCTCTGTTCAGCAATATCATCTGAGAAATGAAACTCTCAAAGGAAAGAAATGTGTTTCAAGGTCCAAGATAGGGGAACCCTGAAACAGCAACCAGGATCACCAGGATAGTAGTAATAGTACTAGTAATATGAGGATCATTATTAATTATTACTGTTATTATACAGTACTCTGCAGTGCAGTACTTAAACAGTACATTAAGAAACCACAGCATGGGTGCTTCCTGCTGTGTGAAAAAATGCTAAAATCAGCCTAACAAGTGTAGTTTTTGTAGTCCAACACATCATGCTCTAGCATAGGAAATATGTACAGTGTGTCCTCATGTGTTCTAATGGTAACTACCTAAACACATACAAGTGATGTCAATTAAACACACAATACCTCATGCTTGAAAAATGATCAGGCAGAAAAATGATACATATGTACGATTCTCAAGAAATTGAAATTAAAATTTATCTTTCATATGCATTTTTGTGAAAGAAAAGTAGAACAGCTGAGATCTAGTACAAGGAACTTGACATTGACGTTTGCTAGCTTCTTGTCACCTTACATCATAAGCTTAAATTTTGCTGCTAATATCATGTGTACAAAACCTATATATCTCTGTAAGTGAACGTTACAAAGTGCATATAATATATCCAGCAGACTGAAACAGAGTCTGTCATACAAATATGCAATCAGAAGTGTTTGATTTTCTTTAACAGAAAGTACCTGAGAGTATATATGTGAGATGGGATTAGTTACCTAAAAGTCCAGAACAGCTTATGAACATCATTGTGAATTTCTCTCAGGAGAGAACCATTATGGCTGATAATACAAATCTGCATTCAGAGTTGCACCAACCCACAGCAGAGACTGTAACAATGCTAACTCTGATTATGCATGCAGTACTTTAAAAATAGGATGTGTACAGGACACATCCATCGATGTCAATGAGAATTGCACAGAAATATGTGGAATATGGTCTGTTATGAGTTCTCAGGAGCTGATTTTAAAATGCCTATCACTCAGCCTTTTCATATTTTCAATTATATCAAAGGAGGCTAGTAATCTGAAGAACATCAGAATGAAACTCTGTAGCAATTCATTTTTTCATGATTTTTTTTATTTGTACTTTTAGTACCTGAAAATGCCTAAATAGGCATAGTCCAGTTTTCTTGATACTGTAGTAACTAAAGATATCTTTTACACTGAAAAATAGTGCTCCTGGACTGAATTCGCTAAGTCTAAACCTACTGTTGAGTTATAAACCTTGGAAACTATAGGTTTAGAATACTAATAGTATGATAAAAGTCACTGCTCACTGGGTATGAACGGAAGCACTACACGATGTCAGGCTTAGAAGTATAGAAAGTAAGTCTGGACTGTCTTTGCAAAACAGATAATTGTGTACTCTGCTGAGAAAGCACTTGCTGTTGCATGTCCTTAAATATCTTCAGCAGGTACTACTAAAGGAAAAAAAACTCTTTTCTTTCTATTCCCAAAGCTGCTAATACAGTATAAGATTTCTGGGCACAAAGAATGCGTTGCCTCTTTCAAAGGGCATGAAGCTGCAACCCACCACTCCAGTACAAAAGTATCATGAACATCAATACATCAACGAAGAACCACAGAGCCCAAATGGCAATTAGCTCCCAAAGGGGGGGCTAATATGTATCAATGGCCAAATCCACAAAATTACATAGTTATATCTCCTCATAAGCATCTAGGCATTTCTTTGTGAAAAGCCTTGCAGCTCTGATCCTGCAACGCAGCTTTGCCTTGGGGACAATCTTGGGCCCAGACCTCACAAACAGTGTCATGTCATGCACCGCTTACCTTTACAGACTGGAAGAATTCTGTTGACTATAATGGGATGTGCACCAATAGGTAAACACGCACGTAAGTATTTGGAGGACTGAGCTCCATGGCTCTGATCCTGCAGTGACCTGGAAACGTCCTGCATCTGTGTGCAGTTTTGCCCAAGTTCATGCTATAGAGCAAAGCAATGTAAAACAATGCAAATAATTGCTATTTCACAGCAATAGCACAAGTACCTTCCCCGTGTCTGATTCACAAGTACATTCATATTCAGATAAACAATTTGTCCCCCAGGAGAGAAGCAGCTCCAAATTTGATTTATATCTTAAACAAGGAAATGCTGCCAAAGCAGCCTAAATAAAACTTATGAGTTTTTTTTCCTCACATGCATTAAAAATAATTGAAAGAAGAGGAGAAAAATGGCATTTGTCCATGCAAAACAGACAAAAGATAGGCTTCGCATTCATAGGAGGGCCACAATTTACAGAGAAAAACCAATAACCAGCAAGCAGAAAACATTAAAGAATTTGAGGGGGTTCGGTGGGAAAAAAGCTTATGCTTCAACATTCAGAAAATTCTGGATTTGGCTTGATTTCAGGACACTTTCACCTGACATTAATTTCTCTTTCTTGAAAACAGGTGCCTATGCAGCTTTTAAGAGATGTTTTCAAACACCATCCGTACAGCTCTTAAGGAAAAATAATTAAGATAGAACATACACAACAGGAAAAAAAAGTGAGTTCTCTCATGTCCTCTTCTAAGCTTGCAAACCTCTTCCCAGATTTTCTTAAAATCTGATAACTCTTTGCATAGGCAACTGAGAACCATCATGTTCAGATGAATAATTAGGTAACATAAATATATCATTTTCAGTTGGAAGAGATGCTTCTTTGTAAATGCTTCTATTTCTTTCTGTGTAGTTTATTGCCTGTAACCAGGCATTAACAGACTTTTTAGGGAAATTTAACCTTGAGCAGTTAACTGTCCTAGTTTTTCTCATATTATTGCCTCTTAAAGTGTGTTTTTAATCAGAAAAGCGTCTCTCAAAAAAGCACTGTTTTCAAGCTCATTCTCTCTCAGTAACTTACAGATCAAATTTGATCATTTTACAAGCTAAAATATAGACTTTTCTAATTACTAGCCCAGCAAATATAATTCAAAAGCTTCAAGTCAAGACAATTTATTTCCAGTAAGTTACTATGAAATTATACTTAGCACCTGTGAAAACGCATGGTTTTAAGTGGAGTGGTTTAAATCTGATTGCAGGCTGAACATGGGCAAGTACTAGAAGCTAAAACTTGATATAGCAAGGTGCTGAAGACTGGAGTATTCAGACAAAGAACTTAGGCGTGCTTAGGCACACGAGTAGTTCCCCTGAAGATCGACTGATGGGCAGAAACCTAGTAATTTCTATAGCTGCTCTGATGATCTCACTGGAACGCTCAGCTTCTTGCAAAACCAAGGAATAAATGAACAATTTTGTTGAAGTTGTGGGAGGCAAAGAAGAGCCTAATTCATTTTCTCAAGGCAATACTATTATGCAATACTAAAAGGAATAAGCTGTAGGAATACTACTTTTGCGATAACCTATTATAGTTATAAATAGGAACTCAAAGACCTGAATAAGTAGATTTTGATCTTCATAGTATTTGTATCAAATCTGCTATGACTCTTAAAATTTCAGTTTTGCTATTTACTGAAATAAAGCAGAGGAAGTCAGGAATTGGGACCTGGGATTTTGGTGACTTAGTTCCCTCCCTTCCTTTTTATAGGGGGAATAATGCTGGGTTCTAGCCAAGAACTGATTGAAAAGGGAAAGGCTCAGGGCAGCTCCTCCAAAATAAATGAAAAGAACAATGACTTCCTCTAAACAATTTATTGCTAGGTAATGTTTTCAGGCAAGATAACAAACTGTCATTCTACCTCCAAGATGAAGACAATTCACTTTTTGTTTCCTATGAGCCTATTAGAAACTCAAAGGCATAAACACTTTAAACCCTATCAGATTTCTTTCACAGACTGGGTGTTTTAATGTTTGTTTTGGCATTTTTCTAATCCCTTCAAATTTTCCAAACCAGCAACTGATGGGGTGCACTGGCATCCCAGATCACTGCAATTAGTTTGTCAATATGTAAAATTCTTAAATCTTTTAAATTAAGCTGACAATGAATCTTCATACATTTTTTTTTAATGAAACAATTTCTCAAACTCAGTCTGTAATAATTACTAGGCTACACATCCAGCAGAACTCTCCATTAGGCCCAGCTGTGATACTGCACACTATCAAGCATAAATGTTTGAAAGTGGGAGAACAAGTGACTACCACTCAGCAGCTATACAACATCTCCCTTTAATGTGACAAAAGTACGTGCATTCTGGCAAAAGTCAAGACAGTGAATTAGCAGTGAATTTTGTCACATCAGCCAGAACAGTGGGAGAGCAAGTATAACCTCTGAGTCTTCCTTCCACATTGTGGATTTATAAAAGTTTCAATACTACATAAGAAGCAGCTGATTTAGCTGTTTGGCCACAATATAGTGTAGTACTGTGTTGTTAATATTATTAGTTTGTGTAGTTAATCCTGATTTTTTGATACATTGAAGATTTCCTTCAAAGGACATAGTGAAATCCCCGATGCTTAACTATATAAAATTTAACGGTACAAAATATTAGAAACACACTGAGAACAGTTCCTTCACTTGAGGAATGAATTCCAAGCTACCAAAGGCTCACTTCAGTTGCCCGCACACAGGCCTACAGCACGCTTTGGAGTTGCCCATGGTGTCTGAGACGTGCACAGGAAAGGCAGTTACGATACAGGACCTCCAGAAGACCCATGCCTTTTTGGAGCAGCAGATGGATGCCAGGTGTGACTCAAGTCACAACTAGTTACGTATCTTTGGGCAACCTATCTGTGCGTAATAAGAGTCTGGCCAACTCCCATCTGAGGAGTTGGATCAAGTTTCTGATTACTATTTTATCAGTTTTACTATCTTGCCTGGTCTGTTACTCAGGGCTTAGACTGCACATGCTAACTTTCAGTCTGGTGTAAGTTGTTACACCAGCCTTTTAAATGTGCTTGGGTTATTCCCCAAAATACACCAGACTTAACACTAACCACAGGCAAAAGTAAAACAGTATTCTTTAAAGGATCTTAATCCTGTCTTACCTGTGGTTAAGCAAAACTGTGCATGCAATTACTGGCAAAACTAATTTTAGTTTCACATACTAACATGCATATACAAACAATACAATTTTAATGTGCACACTACATTTGTTTCTGATTGCTCATGCTCAGTTTGTAGGTTTTGTGAGTGCAAACAGTGCTGCTTGCATACTGTATTTTGGGCACACAAAAGACTGCATACGCAGAGAAGTAAGCCACGTTTTGAAATGCTATCCTATGCTGTTACAAATAATGAGCTTACCCTACTTGTTTTTTAATCCAGCCCAGGACTCTATACCGACTGTATTTATGTAGGACAAACTAATGTAAAATCAATTGATAGACTTTCCCTATTATTATAGAGAGAAATTTTTGAATGTTCTACTACCCTTGCAGAACCAAAGTGATCTGAACTATTCTTTATTTGACTAAGAAGTATTCCTCTATTTAATGCCTCTCAAAACTTCCTTTATTATTAATATTCTTCTTTTAGTCTAGAAACATGTCTTATTAAGCTATTAATTCCCAACACAGGCAACTTACTTCCCATGTAAACTTTATCCCACAAAATTCTTTACATATCTGGTAAAATACAGAACTAGTTAGGTGCCTGGATAGAGCTATAAATAAAGTGTTGCCAGGATGAAGCTATGAATAAGATTTTCGTTACTCCTATAACTTTGAAAGATAGATTTTACAACAAATTTTGGTAGGTCAGTGATCTATGAAATACATATAGCTTTTCTGGCTATTTGAAAACAACATAATAAAGATTTGCTATTAAAGGAACTAATCACAGTAGGAAATTTTAACTCTGAAAAACTCTTTGGAAATGCTACAGTCTACTGGGCTTCAATCCATTATCTAAACACTTGCAAATGTATCCACATTCACCCAATAGACCGGAACAACTCTAGAAGAGCTGTTATGGTCTAGTGAGTGAGTGGTACATAAACCATACCGGGTACGAAGCTCAAAATTCCTTCTACATTTTTTACATTTAAAGTTAATTTATTTTAAGCAAAGGAATAAATAATCTGACTTGACCTGTCAGCTTGGTTTCATGTGAGGTCAGCAACACTTACAAATTTGCAAGGTTCAGCGATGGTCACAAAGAAAACTAACACAGTGGTATTCCTTCCTTACCATTTACTCACATCACGGCAACTCTAATAAAGCTTTAAACGGAACAGAGCTGATGGCTAGGAAAGGTATTGATGTTAGGAGAGTACAGGATCCTAAATAACAGCACATCTAACCTGTGTTACAGAACGGGTATGGAGAAAAGGAACTGGGAAGTGAGGGAACACCTGAGGAAAAAAAGTACACGAGGGTATTAGCTTTGAGGGCAAAAATTTCACTGAATTCCCTGAGAATGTGATGGGCCTGTAAGGAATACAGGCCTAGACCCTAAACCTCCTTTGAGAGGTGGCTGGTTTGCACAATTTAAACAATCGTTCTCCTGACTGAGGAAGTTCTTATAGACAATGTTGAACACTATTTCAGCACAATACTACCATTAAATTCTGATGCCATCCCCCCTCTTTCATGTCCTAGGAGGATCAACTGAGGGGATTTTTTTTCCCCTTCTTGCTAGTTTTCTGCTTTTGCCTAGTAACTTGTGAATCATTAACTGACACTCCAGAGCATAGCTGTGAAAATAACTGTGGTTCAGAGCTGCCAATAATGGCCCACTAAAGTTCCTTCCCAGCACATGGCATAAAAAAGCCTCCAACAAACATAAAAAAGCCCCTTCTGATGTTGCCTAACACTGCCAGCCTGCTTGGGCTTAAAAAGCACAATAAAGAGGTTGCTTTCCAGATTTTCATATGCCAAGTGGGAGGTGCTTTTTGGTGAAGCTTTTCCCTGAGGGAGAGAAGAGCAGTTGAGTTGCCTCATGCTGCTCACAGTCAATGTTTGGATGATTCCACTCCGGGGAAACATACACAAGTGTCAAAGTCAAGCTGCTACTAGTGGCTGTTTCTGTACTCAGCAACTAAGCAGTCGGAAAGTTCAAGAGAAAAAATAGGGTATCATAAAGATAGTCTTTGAGAGCACATGACATCCAGCGACAGCTATTATGCAGCAGCCTGCGTATGCCAAAGAACAAACAGCACGAATACAAACAGGGAATGTTTTAAATCTTAGCGGAATACCCCTGTAAATATAGCCGCTTGAGGAATCTATTTCTTTAGAAAATACCTTTTGTGCTGCTGGGATATTTTGGGGACTCTATTTTCAATACCTGTGTTCTGGATCTAGTGAAGCAATGCTTTTATCACGACTATAAAATGGTTACGAGCCAATTCCTCATATAAAACAGTCAGTAACAGTGGGGCCTTTTTTTACGACAGACATGATGTCAGACAAAGGGCATCAGGACTTAGTCTTTGTACTACAATACAAAATAACAATACATAAACACCTTTGTGAAGGCAGCTTGAAACCCCATGTTTTCTATTAAAAAGTCATGTTCAATCTTCACTGTTGATAGAACAGAATAGCTAACACAGAGAACATTGTATATCAGAAAGGTCAATAGTTATTATGAGCTACAAATATATTTTTTTCCATCCTTCAGGCTGTTTAGCGCATATCACAGCATGAGCAGCTGTCTTCTTTAATGCTTTTAAAATTAGAATCCCAAAGAGGAAGAAAAAATTACATTTGCAATGATTGCTCTTTGCTTTTGTAAGTTTACTTTAATACACCATTTTATATACATGAATCTTCCAAGCAGCCGAACCAAGGGGCAGTAACTGGTCGCTAGTATCTCCTGGATTGCCATATCAGTGTGTACAGAATCCTGCCGAAGATCACCCTGCTGCACAAATTGTGCAACCTTGCCATCTCGCCTTTCTAGGAAAGTGCCTAGCTACTGGGTGCATGTTTAAACCAAGCGAGCATATGTGTACAAGCACAGAGCGATCACTATAATGGCTAACACTAACTGCTTGGGAACAGTAAACATAGAGGGCCATCCGATCTACCACTTTCTGTTCATACACTGAAAAGAGTGAAAAAGGGTGGCAAGTTGGTCGCGTGATTTGACCTTTTATTTTTTCAGTCATAGTAAGTAGCTGGGTTAATCTTTGCTATCAGTGACTTCCTTCTTAAAATTGCAAGCATATTTCCATTCTGTTCTTTGGATTTCAGTAATAAGGGCTCTATCAAACTGTTCCCTTTCCCAAGTTTGTACTCTACCCAGATGTGTTTTTCTGTGTCCAGTGTGAAGTGGCATTTTATAAATACTTTGAAATATGGAAGATAAGTAATCCTCTTCTTCTTCAAAAAACAACTTTTGAGCTCTTTTACAACAATTCCATAACCAAACAATGTTCCAGAGTAAAAAGCCATATGCTGTCAAGGGAAAGAAGAAATAGCATTGGTGAGAAGAACATTTTTTCCCAAAGGGTTTACAGATATCTTCTTTACTGGACAGTGGTAACAGGTATGGATCTAAATCCTTGACACTATGAAAAGTGTCATGACAATATATAGACTCTTTGAGGCAAAGAGGAAAATGCTGCACACTTTGCAGGATGAGTAGAAGTCCTGTTCTAACATACCTTAGGAACTACTTTCCCCAGCTGCACGGCTTCAAAGTTCAGAACACAGTCAAGTAATACTTCCAAAATGTCAGAAAATAGATCATTTCACATACTCAGACAGACTCTAATTATCCCTGTCAAAAATCAGTACGACTAACATTGTTATTTTTAAAGAAAAAGAATAATGGAAAGAATTAAACAATATAGACTCTCCCATCCCTTGCCCCAAAGAAGTAACACTTAAAAATATCCTGTGAATAGAAACATTACTTAAACAGGAAAATACTTATGTCCTCAGCATTGTGTATCCCAGATTGCTTCAGAATGCTACTAACATCTCTATCACCACAGGATGCGTTGTGCAACTGTTCCCTCTCATCTATCATACAGGAACTCCACAACAGGGCCCAGGCAAGGCAAAACCAGGCAGGCTGCTAATCCTGCTACCACTAAGAAAGGCGTCAGCATAGCTGGGATGGCAGGTAGCTGACAATATTGGGATGTATTGCTAGGTTGGTAGCACCTCCAGCAGCAATCTTCATCTCCAACACTCGTGTTCCTGGCTGCAGAGGGGCAAGAAGTCCAACTATCCAGGTTTTGCCCTTTATTACAGTCCCTCCCCTGTCCCTGGTACAGCATTTTCTCCATAGGGCAGCATATTAACTTAAAGCAGAGCAACAATATTCTTGAGGTGCACTGAGTGGTTCCTGCTTGTATGCCTAAGTTAGCATTTATAGGTTTATTTGCTTATGCAGAATTTACCAAAAAAAGCCTAAAACAACAATAAACACACGCTATTGACATTCAAAGAGAGTTGAGAACAAGTATCTCCAAAAATGACAGACTTATGACTGCAGAAAAAAACCCACCTCTAATGCTAGTTCCAGTGGACCGCAGCCGTGCATTTTTCTTAGGAAACAACTCACCCCAATTATTTGGTGAAAACAAATGTCAAATGAACTGGACGTTCTATTTTTATTATTATTACTTTCCTTTATTTATTTATTTGGCATTGTGGAGTTAAAAAGATTTTTGACAGACACAATCAGAATCTGTCATATTATGCAGGAAACAGCATTTTAAAAATCAGCCCACAGCGCAAGTATTTTGGCAGATTTATCACAAGGCTTGAAAGGTAAACACTTAATAGAAGCAATTCTACTTCTTCTCCTTCTTTGCTTTATTTTAACAAAGGGAACAATAACTTCTTTTTCCCATAATTCACCCTCACTTCAAGCTTTAAGGGCAACAAAGTCAAAACCAAGATAATATTCAAAGGATGATCAATACCTGCTCTTCTTTTTCTGTTAGCCCATTTTTCTGTCTCTAGTATTTGAAAACTGAGTAACTTGGAGAACAACTGTGTAGACATAGGCAGAACATTTTATGATTGGTGAAACTTTTATAGTATTTGTTGAGTTTTTCAGAGTTATAATTTTTCTACATTGCATTTTCACAACCCTGGAGCTTGCACTGTTTTTTTTCCTCCAAGTCTGAAGATCACCCCATGGATTAACAAATGATTGAGGATTCTCTCTTAAAAGACTCTTTAAAAAACTGTCAGAATCAGCCTGAGACAAAGATTTATTATGAACTATTTAAAGGGCTTAATATATGTATCCCCAAAGAGCCCTTGGAGCAAACTAAAAAGGAAGAATGGAATTCTCAAAGAATGGGAAAAATCTCCAATGCCCCACTTTCTTCACACCATGATTACTGTTTACTCAAAGGATAAAATGCCTAACCTGTCACATGAAGTCTTCAGAAGCCATATTACTGCTGACGTACAGTAAAAAAAAACACAAAACAATGAGCCTCGACAGCAATATGCCTAAGAAAGGCAGCTGAAATTTGCTTTCTAACCTGTTCACTAACACACTAATGTGGATACATCTTGTAGAAAGAGCTGATCTCCTGACCCATACAGCAATCAAACGACTGCCAAAGTGTTTGCTGTCACACAAGCTGTGACCATTACCTTAATTATACCTTACGATATAACAAACCTTCCCTAATGAGCAACTCTTCCCCCACCTGTGTGCCAGCTAACCCCTCTGTCCTTGAAGAGTACCACTGCAGATGATTTCAGTTTGAAATTTGAAAAAGGTATTCATATGCATTCCTTCCAATAGATAATAAACAGTACGTACTTTAACTAGGATACTTAATTAAGGTGCTAAAATGATTAAAATCATAAGCTTATGCTAAAGAAAGAAAAGTAGAAAGAGACACACCACACTCTGGTAAATTCTAAACAGAGCTGACCTTTTATGTTTACATATAAATATATCTATATCTACATATTCTTTTAGATTTACAGAAGTATACAAAATACATCTATGTTTAAATTTTTTGCTTTGAGCCTAAAAACAAGATTAGTACCCAGGTCGTCTGTAAGTTACACAGATGCTTTGCTTTCCCTCATTGATATCTAGCAAGTTAGATTTCTTCTTCTCTTCTATTTTTTCTCTCTTTTCCAGTATTGTATTTTCTTCAGTAGTCTGATATTTAGAACATTTCCACCTGTATTCCAATTTACATGAGATCATATCCTTATGAACAAATGAAAGACAACATTCCTCTCCATAGAAGTTATCTGTGATCTACCTCAGATGCATGAGATACTGGTAAAAATAGGAAAAGAATGAGGTAAACGAGTCTGGTTTGGCTTTGACCTGCCTGGGTTATTAGCCTCTCTTGAGACAGGGCAGTCTCAAGATTTTATCTGTCCATGCCGAAGCACATGCCTAAACTAAGTGAATCAGTGGAAAGAGTCTGCAGACTCCCCATTTGGACATCTGCTATGTGTTTTACTCAAAAACTGAGTGTCAACGTAGAAAGATTTAGAGATGTAGCTATTTACAGCAAAAGAAGATCAGGAGGAACATGAGAAGGACCTAAATACCACTTAAGAGTAGATGGTTCAACAATAAAGCAATAGATGAAATTTCATGTAAACAAGTGCAAGACGTAGCATACTTTGGAAGAAACTACTTCTGTATATTGTGGAGTTTTAAAACCAGTCAATAAAAGGATGTGGAAATAATCTCAGTGAAAGTATCTGCTTTGTGTGGAGATGCTTATGACTAAAATGTCGAATGAGATGTTAGAATACATTAAAAATGGCTCTAAAATTAATAAGGAAAATATTATAATACCATCATGTGAATGAATTGTACATGCTTTACACTGACTACTATATTTAGTTCTGGTCATCCTATATTAAAAAAGACAATAGACATTTTTGGAAAACAGAACAAGTCTAGCAGAAGGACATATGAAGAGAGATTAACAAGATTATAAATATTTTGCTTGGAGAGCAGATAAATATGAAGTAATGTGACAAAGGTACATAAAATAATGAATGATACATAGAAGATAATATAAAAACAAGGAGATTTCCAATAAATTGAAGGAGAAACACTGTTAGAGCTAATAAAGGGAAAATGACAAAAAGAAATAATTTTTTCCCCCACAGCATGCAATCTATGCATTCACAACCAGAATATATTATAGAGAAAGGAACTTCAAAAGAAGGATTAAATATCTATGAGGATACAGGAATAACCATGCTACACTAGGTGTAATAAAATGTACATGAGATATCAAGTGTCATGTTACACATATGTGGTACAGTTACACTTCCATAGATTTTACGTGTCAATTGGAAATGTTTGGTACTAGTTCCTCTAAAAGACAAGCTGCAGGTTAGACAGACAGTGTTCACTCATATTCTATATGAATTCCTGTGTTCCTAAGAGATTCTTCTTCCGTATAAACATCTGGCAGGAGATTCCTCTTGTTTAGTTGGCCACAACCAGGTTTAAAATTCCCCTGTGGTTTCTAAGTA
Source organism: Struthio camelus (assembly GCF_040807025.1). NCBI lineage: Eukaryota > Metazoa > Chordata > Aves > Struthioniformes > Struthionidae > Struthio > Struthio camelus. The sequence continues at coordinate 54,711,940 of NC_090946.1, read as the reverse complement.
ATCAGCAGCAGGACACAGAAAAAACTGGAGTCTCTCCACGAGGAATACAATACTCCGACCCTCTCTGTACTTTGATTGTTGGCTTCCAATTAAAACATTCTGATGCACTTTCTCTAGAAGTTTAAAACAGCAGCACTTTCCAACATATACACCAAAAATACTATGGTCTATATGGAAGAAAGAAATCCCTGCCAAAACCATTCCCTAAATATGCAAAAAATTAAAAAAAAAACAACAAAAAAAGGAAATTTCATTCCTTAAAGCTTTGTACCAAGGTAGGAGTAAATTCTGAAGCTGAGAAGAGCTGTGGTGAAATTCCTGCTAGCAGGTCCCTACTCTGAGTATCAGAAAAATTGAAGTACTTCCACCTGAAGTCACTACAGGTCCTTGAACAGACTTAACGTTTACCCTTAAATGCAACCTATTGCAGTCATCCCATGCTGAAGTGAAAGACCATTTATCACCATGTCTACATAGGAAAGAGTAGGTCATAACCTCCTAAACAGAAGCAAATTAAAAACCTGCCCTGACACTGAAAGACAATTATTCTGCAATCTTCTGGAGTCAAACCCTACCCTCAGCCTTTGAATATGAGCTATAAAGGTGGACAAATATCTTCACAGGTGCAGCTACAATCTACGCTTTAACTTCCTGAAGCTTTTTCCAGCCTACCAACTTTATCTCATTTTCAGAGAAACCCAGCCAGCACTCTCTCATCCATGCTAGCATCTCAACCAGATATCAAGACAAGGTTTACTTCATTATTACATCACTGGAGTTGGAAAAGACAGAAACACAAATATAAATTTCATCTACAGATGTAGTCTCATGACAAACCTGAGAACAATAGAGAGGAACAATTGCTCATCTCCCTAGGATCTCCCCAAGAGCAATAAAGTGATTTGAGGGAGGAGCTGTCTTCTTCTTCTGCAGGTCTAGAAGAACACATCAGCAATACCTCATGAGCAATGTATAAACGGGAGCTGGCAGATCTAGTAACACTAGCATGAATGTTTGGCCTTAAATCCTAGTCCCACTGAAATGAATACAAGCCTCCCACAGATTTCAAATGAACATGTTTTTATTTCTTGTATTCGTGCACCTCTCAGCAAAGTTGATCAAAACGCACTAAAATATCATCAGTGAAGAGCTTTCAACTTCAGCAGTTTCTGAAGTCCCGCCCTCCCTCTCTCACCCACGTCTCATGTGTGAGTAGCAATATGGCAAGGCCGTCTGGCTAAAATACAGACAGCTCTTCATCTTTCACCCTAGTGTCACTTCTTTTCTTGATCAGTTCAGAAAAGGACAAGGACACCTTCCTCTTGCCTGTCTTACAGCCCCATAGCCAAAGAGTACTTCTTTTTAGATCCTTTTCTTCAGTTTAATATTTCTAACACACAAACCTTCCTGTCCTAGACAAAATTAGATATAACTTCCTCACACCTATTCAGAACACTGCTACAAAGGTTACAACCCTAGCCTCTTGCAGTTATGTCAGCCTCTCTACATATTTTTCCACTGGCTTAACCTACAATACTGCATCAAGCATAAGCCACTTGTTTATCTACTTTACCTATCACTTCTTGGTACCTGAGAAGTTCCACCATCTGGTTGGCCTAAGGTGTCTGCCTTTGCTGCACGCTTATTACATATTCAAAAGGGTCTTTATGTTTTTCTCATTCTACCACATGTATGGTAGAAAGCAGCTCCCTGTAAACCTCTGCGAAGGTTGCCCAATACCATTATGGGATTGTTCATAAAAACTCTTTGATGAAGTCTATTTCCGCAATCTTCTTTTCAGTTAAAAGATGGTTGTTACATTGCTCATGAAGGAATGAAGGCTTTATAGAGGATAATAATAATCAAACTGTTTTCAAGGAAATTATAATACAGATGTAGCATGTTATATATTGCAATCAAAGAGTTTTGCTGTCATGACATTCTGTATATTAAAATATTATTATAATCATTTTAATTTTACCCTGGTACAATTTTAATGGGCAGTTATAAGGTAATCAAGAAGACTATAAATCATACATGCAAATGTATTCCACAATACACATGTGTTTTGCTACAAAAAATAGTAGTCAAGAAATGACTGTGTTTTAACAAAACATTGCCTAAATTCTTATATACTGCAAAATGTGACTTGCAATGTGAAATTCCTTTTAAAAGTCAAAAGGTGACACAAGATAAATGGTGAGCCACATTCTCTTTATACTATCTTACTGGCTTAGTCAGGACATATAGCTCATTATATGGTTCAGTGTTCTGTAGAAAAAAAATGATTTCTGTGTCAATAAATTTAATTTCAGAATGACTTTGACTAAGTGATATTTATCTCACAACACAAATGCAAACCCATGTCTCTCAAAATCTGTATTCAAAAATAATGGCATTTGCCTATTTATGCACCAAAAATCCTCCCTCTAGAAAATCCTGGTACAATGCAAACAGTATTAGTAGCTGTTTAATATAATCAGATGTTAAAATGATGATAATGATTACCTCATCATATTGGTAATTTTTGCATTCTGTTAGCAAATTTTGCTTTTGCTAACATGATGCAAAAGTTGTTAATATAATGAGTCTCATTGTATTAGCAACTTTCTATCACATTAACAAAGATTAAATTTGCTAATGTAATATGACAGTCACTAACATAAGATTAGTGCAAACAGAGACTAAAATCTCTGAAGACCTCCTAAAGGTAATGCTGAACATGTAAGCAACGTGCATTTATTTTTCCTTTGTTAACTATACTTTAAATGCCTGAAGTGGCACATCCATCTACACTCACTGAATGCTCTCCTAGAAGGTCTATTTTATCAAATAGTAACAGAGCCATGAGACATTGATTAACTTTTGATGCAAAATCATGAACCATCAAGTTTCCTTACTGGAAGTGACTCATGCAAACAGATCAGCTGACACTTACACAGCATGGAGACATGCGTTCACAAAAACTGACATTATTAATACTGCTGATTAATTTATATAGTACCTTCCATGATAAGCATGCTGATGCCTAAAAAATATTTCAAACAAATAAAGCAAAACACCTCTTAGAGTACATTGCTCATGAGGATCTCCCAAAATAAATTTCACAGGTTAGGGACTGTTTATGGCATAAATGCCAAACATAAATAAATGGCTAACAGCCAGGCTAACTCAGCCTGAATTCAAGGTTCCCCTTTGTCTGTGTTTGCATATCACAATGTCAAAGACCTATCCACACACCTGGATGAGTGACCTGGAAATTAAGATATGCTTAGGAATGCATATAGCTAGGAAGATTTTGGCCACATCACTGCTCCCTGTCTCCTGCTGCAGCACTGGCACCACTGACATTCCTAGGGTAATGCTACTTGCTTTCCTCTCCTTGTCACTTACTTCAAATGTAAGGAGCTAAAGAGAAGCTGCAGTACAGTGTGAGAACGGAGGTGTAGGTCTCTCCTTTCAGAGGAAGCCTGACCTTTCCCAGGTGATATGACTTTGATGAAAAGATGTCTTCTAGTCATTCCACGTTTGCATCATCATAAAGAGCTTTTAGATAGAACCGGGTCTTGCTCTTGCCTCTGATTTTGAGTCTCTTAGGCCAAGCTGCATACCAAATCCTACAGCCTGGGAGGTATTTTTCTTCATACATACTGTTTCAGAGCAACTAAAAAATAAATTTATGCCTTTCTGAAGACTGTATGTATTACAGAGTTGGAATTGAACATACTAGTACATGTGTGCGCCTGAATGCAATTCCGGATTGACAAAAATGAAAATGAAACCCAACGGTTAGTCAACACAATAACTATTTACGGCAGCAAGCACTTAAACAGTACTAAAATATTCTGAGGATAAAGAACAGCTGCTTGTCTACAGTCTGTTCCTGGAACCCAGGGTGGAAAACCATGGTACCTCAGAAGGACAGCAGATGTAGGCTTTTGATCCACTATCAATCCACATTAAAAGGGAGAGGCTCTGCATCCTCAGGAATATCCTCAAACTTTTGATGTATACTCTCTGTTTTCCCTGCAGGAAAATCGCCAGTAAATTCAGCTCATATGGCATAGTCATTGAAGGAAAAGAGAGGAAAGGTAAAAGCAAGCAGGATTCCTAGGGAACAGAGCTGCTGTGAATACACCAGGAATCTAGTAAGTAAACTGGAGAACTATACAGATAAATGAGACATGCTCCAAGTTTGCGCTCTGATTTGCTTTTATAGCAGAAGAATCAGTTCTGTGGTCATGAGAGTTAAAAAGTAAGAACTAGCACATAAAAAATGCCTCAGCTGTGAAGTTAAAGATACAGGTGGCACAACTGTAGGTACCATAATCAGGTCTGTAAGTAAAGGAAAATGCTGAAGAGGGAGCTAGATATTTAACAAGGCTCATCTGAAGAGTCTGAAGGGCTTTTCAACATCAGAAGAAGAATTTAAAACTGGATTCATAGCTTTATGCTAATGTGTAATTTTCTTTTACTATAAACAGCAGGCTGAACTGAACAAAAATCTAGCTTTGTGATAAACTGTATTTCAGTTCATAGTACTAAAATATAAAAAGCAACAATCATGAGTTTTCCATTTCTTTTCCTTCAGTTCAGTTGGGATCTGATTTCTGTGAACAATTGTTTAATTAGAAGACAATTTCTTTCCATCTTTCAGGGGAAGTGTGTAAGTGAAGCCCTAACCACTTATTGTTATAAACAGCATGTGGCTTTTTTTTTTTTTTTTTTTTTTTTTTGCAAGAGCAGTATTTCTGGAGCTGATTTGTGACTAAATTCTAATATAGCAAACTGTATTCTGCTGATCTAAATTTCACTAGCCCAGTTTTCTTTCTTTCTTTTCCATACAAAAAATCTTATTCTGTCTTGCTCAGTTTTATTTGATCCTGATCAGTCAGAGGAATACACAGCTTCCTTAATTCACCTCACTTTACAATATCAGGGACCGATTCTGCAACTCAGCTTGAAAATATGCATTTGGAAGCTGTTACAGACATCATGTGAGAGACAAACTGGTGCTCACCATTTCTGAAAATTAGGTCAGTTATTTAGGACAATAGAAAGGACTTAGGAGTTAAGACTTGACCCATTACCACATTACCTTACTTTTTTTTTTTTTTTTTTTGCCAATGTAGTCCCCTTACCTAATGCATAGACCCAACAGTATAATATTGTAATCTCCATAAGGCAATCTGTCTTAAAAGGTTCCTTTAAAGACATATTTCATTACACAACTCTATGTTTATGTTGACCTGTATGAATAATGATTGGCATTACGGAAGCTTTCTGAAAAAATCCTAAGACCTTTGGATTGAGTACAATAAAATTTAGGTCATACAGGGATATCACCATGAAGCAGCAAAAGCCAAAACCAGGGCAGAAATACTAATGACTAATGACATGCAGCATGGTAACAGGGTCATGTTTTTGAGGAATATATTGTACTCCCTCGAGACAGAGGGGGCAAGTGACAAGAGAAAGTAAAGAGAAAAGATGTCATTTGACAATTTTTTTTAATGTGCTTCATATTCCATAATTGCTGAATGCACAGCACATGATTCTACTCTGCCAGTTTCAGCCAAGGATCAGGCTATTTGTGTAGTCTATCTGCCCCAGGACCAAAAACCCCTGCATCAGCATGGACTTCCCAGATAGTAGAGGAGATGCTCAGGTCCTTCTGCTTCAATGGCACATATTGCCCACACTCGAGCCATTGGAGAACCTCTGTCAGGTACAGTAGCACCAGGACTGATGCCATCCGCAGGCCATCCACTAAAAGTCAGCAGTCACATACACACCAACAAAGAGCTCGTGCAACAAATCTATAGGAAAAGCACCTTACTCTCCACTCCTCAGACGCAGATTTCTCAGGTCTGTTACAGCACCTAGGAGTGGCGAGAGTTGCTCACATACACACCTCTACCTCTAAGCACGTGTTCCCAAGAATTTGTATGCAACCACTGCACAGGAAGGTATAGGGACTGGGACTCTGATTTTAAGCTGACAACAAAGATGCCATTTAAGCAGCTTTCTTAGGCTCTCTTTTGTCTGGAAGGGAAGTACAGTTTGGGGGGAAGGAGGAATGAACAGTGCACAGGCCTGTGTGGTTAGGAGAACACCAAAACATATGAAGAAACTACCATAAAGGCTGTTCGGGTTGCATACTTCTGAGAAAAAGGCATTATATTACCATCCTGTCCTTAGAGAACACATTACTATTTTTAGTGTTATTTGCTGTATTACACTGTGTGATAAAAGTAAGGTAGAAGAATTTGTCAGATGACTTGATTTCTGCCCTTGTCAGATTATTTTGCTTAGTTTCTGATGAAAATCTAAGACAAGCTTTGCAAAATTATTTTTGTGGATTTTCTTCTCGGCATCTTTTTTCTCCCTATTGCCACATCTGATCTATTTATCTATGGTTCAATTACTGATTTACGTCCACTAGGATGTTAGATACATATCCTGTAAGTGATATCAGCTTATTTTTGTTATATGATTTATAGTGAAAAGATACTCAGAATTGGATCTGTGCATAAAAGCATCACAAATTGTTATTAGTTAGGCTCTAAGGAAGATACATTCCACTGCTGGACTTTCCAGAAAGGGCAAAGTATAACAATTCTTCTCTTCACTGAAGAATTTTTTGCTTTGTTATGGGATAGCTGATGAACACAATATTGTTTTTACTATGCAGTCTGAAAATGCCCGTCAGAGGAACACATATTTTTCAACATTTAAAATACAAATACCAAAAAGCTACAATAGCTTGCATGGAAGCTCCATGTATGTTCCCTTAACAAAAATAGCCTTTGAACTGCAAAGACATTTGGTGGTGATTACCGTTTACCGAAAAAAGAATTACAGAATGTTATTCATTCTTTTCCTGTCCATGTGTTTATCTATCATTTTGCAGTTTTCAGCAGAGCAGATGTGCTATGACAGAAACAGCAGCTACAGTATTTGCTTCACATATAGAAACAACAAGCAAATGTGACTCATATCCTGGATTACATTAAACAAAATGGAAGAGTGACAAAAAAAATCTGTTAGTCTAACAACAGATTTTAATTGCAAACTAAATTGAAATTTGTTTGTTTAAAAAAGTGTTTTCAAATGTTAACTCACAGATTTATACTGTAGCATTTGCCAAAAATGTTCATGTTCTGAGGTAAAATCCTGTTTCTAATGAGGTCAACAGAGCTTTGCCACTGGATCTACGGGGCAGGAGTCTATCCTGGTCCTTCATTTGCCCCTCACCTCCACCCCCGCCTAACTTACAAATTTTATGTACGCCAAACAAGCACTAAGTTCTACCTTGTCCTTTTAAAGTCTACCTTTAAGGCTGCAGATGATGAAACACGATTAAGTATTGTCTTTAAGAGATTCAATCAATAATTATCGTGCAGTGATCAGCTTCAAAGAGCCAGGCTTAAAATATGAGCGGTTTGTCAAAGGGCAAACTAAAACGTCTTTTTCTTTAACAGAAACAAGTACTCTGCTCTTGACCTATTAAAACTTTGTTTGCTATTATACTGGCTGGTGAACAAGTCATGCGGAAAGGTGTTGAGGAAATGAGCCAGTGTGTTCCCCAGGTGATATAAATGCTTTATCAAACTGATCCCTGCCTTGTTATGTAAACTATATCAGGTACCGTTCATTTTAAACAGAGAGATAAACAGATCTAATATGCTTCAGGGCATCATGCTTTATGCATGAACTGCTTTTTATTTTTATATTAAAGATTTTCTTGACACAACCCTTTGCAATGAAGTAGAGCTGCAATATAATGTCTTAACTACAACCACTGCAGCACCTGCAAGTTCAAAGTACTGAGACTGATATTCCCTGATCAGATAGTCCCATGCTAACCTTTTTAATTAATTCTTAATAAACAATTAATTTTTTAGTGAAATACTTCTTGTAATGAGAAAGTCTCTCTCAAAAGATAAATGAACTAATCCTCTGAGATGGAATTTATAAAAAAATAACTTGGTGTATCCACCTATTTACAATATTTAGCTATCTACTCTTTGCTTTCAATTGTCTGATCTATCACTTGTTTTTCTTATTTATTATACAGTTTTCAGTCTGAAGTGATATCCGATAGAATGTTTTTCACCTTCCCAGGAGTAATATCCAGTTTATTTTTATAGTAACGGGATTAAATTCTACTCTCAGTTTTCATGGGAGCAAATGCAGAATATCACTGAAAATTTCAGTACAGTTACTTAAGATTTATACCAATAAAACAAGACCAGAATTTAGTCAGCTATCTCAAATTTGATACATGCAAGATGAAAAAGTGTGCATTTATGCCCTCGTTCAAAAAAAACGGACCTACAAAGAATTATACTTCCAGGGATTCACTCTCACAATTGTGTACATTTATAGCCTGAAAAATTAAAAAAAAATTTGCCTGTTCTTGGTTTTATATCCAATGTGATCTGAAATTTTAAGGACAGTCATCAACCCTATCTTGTTTGAACTACAGAATAAGAAAGGGGAAAAAAGTGGTGTGTATATACTCATACGTTCGTACAATATTTATTTATCCTACTTAAAAGAAGATTTTAAGCACACTTCAAGCGCAAATCTTAGTGCAGTCTTAATTACAGAGTCACTAGTGCCACCTTTGTTATTTATCTGTTTATGCAGATAGATAGATGTGCGCGTGCGTGAATGTGTATTTGCACACAAGTGTCGATGCATGTGTGCAGGGGTCTTTAAATGGCTGCTGCTAAGTTTTGGTAGTGTTTCCAGTGCCTAATTAATTAAAAATCACTAGCCAGAATGGTTTACAGAGCATTGTATTTACTATAGTCAAAACAACTGAAGCAATTACACTAGCGCTGATAAGAATAGTAGGTTTACTCTGCTTTATTTCACTTCTAGGCTCAAAAAAATTCACCAAATGAGAGAAGCCTTTGTTTTAACAAACACAAATGGACATAGATGGCACAAATAGCATGATTTTAATGCTGAAGGTATCAGATTAACAACTGGAAACTGGATAACATAACATCCTCCACTAAAAGGCTAGTTTGTTTATATTCATAATGTAATGTTTACTTCAGGACATGTTTCCTGGAGAAATGAAGCCTTCTCTTAACTTCATACACAGCTCAAAATAGAAAAAATAATGAAATTTAACCATCCGTAAGTCTATGTTGTGGATGGACTGAATTATAACTTTTTAATTTAGTCAAGTAAAGAATTATTACAGCAGGACTCTAGGGCAGGAATGTGTTAATAAAATCATACTCTCTGCCTTTTCATTTAAAATAATCCCCTTGAGCTGATTAAATGAAATATCACTTGTTTAATAACTGACAGAACATTATTTTTAAGCAGAAATGTTTTGCATATCTTCCCATCCTGTTTTTAATTCCAGGCACAAAGCAGTGAAGGCACTGACATCACACAAAGGGAGTAGAGTTTAGCACTTGGATATAGTTTGTCCTGTCATAGTGGCATCTATAATTTAGTGTGAAGCAGTGAGGTAGACAGAGCATTATCATTAGAAATCATCCTGAACAGGGATATAAAACACAGTCGCAATAACACTTGTCAGAAAGGTGACTGCAGTCAAAACTAATATCCAAGAGTTTCAAGATAAATGCTGACACTGCAGCCATCTTACAAAGACTATTATTGCTCCCAAAAATACCCCCCCCACCCAAACAAAACGGTGACCCCTCCCCAGAGTGAACAAGTTAGTGTGAAGCTTGTACCTGGGGTGGCATAAACTTTCTCAGATTTGCTGTAAGTAAAGTCCTTCTTTACCTGAATATGGTATTTTATGTTGCTACAGAGAATGAGTCAGAGTCTTTCTGGCTTAATGACTTTAAGCTATTCTAAATTCCCCGCTCCTCCCCTCCCTCCATTAGCTGGAACGTATGAGTGGAAGCCTTAAAGCAGGCCGTTAGCTGGGCCACTTCCAGGTGCAATCCTTCTCCCGGCTGCCCGCTTCCCCAACCGGTACTCCTCAGCCAGCACTTGATTTTCCTAGTCTTTACACTTAGACTCATCTCTCCTATTTGGAATACAGCTGTAATTTAATAGCCCTGTATCGCTGACTTTGTTAACTGCAAAGCCACAGGGAAAATCCCAAATCTAAATTATAGTCTTGTAACATGGAGGTAAATATAGTATTTTTGTTGTCTTTCCTTATTTAGCACTGATAATGCATATATGCAGGAATGCTGCCTCATCATCATTATATTAAATACACTGATTCATAGCTCAATTGTCTTTGAACATGTACTGCAGGACAAGATATAGGTGTTGTGTATAAGGTATCTCTTCTGATATAAGTAACCAATCCTAATCAGAGACACAGTACAGATACAGTAGTTCAAAGGTCTATGCAGCTTATTATGCTGGACTGGATGGACTGCTAACAGTGGCCATCAGAGGGACAAGGGGAAGAGCAAGGACGGGAGAAATAGGTATGTTACCTTCTCTCTGTTCTGTCCAAGTTGCCAATCATTTTCAGTGCTTAGCATTTTCTGAGCCTGATGATGTTCATCTACTAACCACCATCTTCCAAAAGGTCTATTACCTCTTGCCTGAAGAGGCAAGGAGGGGGTTCTTCAGAGAAGACATAAACATAACACGTGACACTACAGCTTCCAGAGGCTTGCGAACTATATGATACAGTATTATATGGCATTATAAAACCTCAACCATTAACAAAATGAGACTTCTCTTGTGTTGATCTCAAGAAATGTTATATTAAATGAAAAGTAAAGGTTAGTAGAAGAGTCCTTGCTACTAAAGGACCTGAGGGGACTGTCTTGTTCAACAGTCACTCTGTGTTTATGGGTAACAACAGAAGCCTCTGGGAAAAGTGCCAAAAAACCTGTTGTGCGCCATTAGATGATAATGTGCATGTAGAACGCCTTTCTTCCTTAAATCACCAATTGGTAGCTAACTTGATTTGAAGCACAATAGACTCCTCTATAAAAATAGTTGAACTGAAACTGGAAGTGAATGTTGTCACCAAATATACATGCTCACATATTTAAAAATTCTGCTCTGTACTTGACTGCAGTAATAGCTAGTGGCAATGAGCTCCACATCTCCACAGCACTTTACAGACATGTTTCCTTATGCCTGTTTTGCTGGTGTTCCACAGCAGTTTCGCTGACTGCTTCTGTCTCCTTGTGAAAAGGCACCTAGGGTACTGTGAGGAAAATGACTCCAGTCTTTTACATCTTTCCTCGCAAAGAAATACATTCCTATACCTCTAGTCAGTTTTGAAAGTCAAGTTTAAAGCCGCTTCATACTTGCTATATTATGTGGGAGGGTGGGGTGTTAACAGAAATAACACATACAAAACCATGTCATTTTTAATTATAATTTTAGTACTATTTTCCAAATCATTTTTAAAGATAGTCATTTTTTCTCTCTCTTAGGTAATCATCACTACCCTGCAGCCTTCTGACTGCCGTTTTACTGGGATATTGTATACCTTTTAGCCGCTTGGCCATTTCACTTCATCAGAATTTTTTTGTTACATAATCTAGTCCTGCTGATCTGATCCTGATAAACTGAATTTATCAGTTTAGTTTGGATATCTGCTGTTTTGAAATCTCTGGTTTTGACTGCAAGTTTTTGATCTCAGTTAGCAGTTTTAAATCCTCAGTGTCATTTGTGGTTCAAACTGATGGAAAGAACATAAACTGAAATGCCTCTATTCTCCTTGATAATTCAGTGAGCTGACTACTTCTCTTGTAGCCACCAATAAATAGACTTTCTTATTAGTTCTTTGCATATATCCCAAGTTCTTTACACGCTTCAAGGTTGCCTTTAGTTCTCCAAATTGCCACCTTGCATTTAACTGCCCGTACTTGATATGTTCCTGTTGTCTTTTCTGTGATGGATTCATGGTTTTCCTGAAGTATGTGTGTTTGGTCTCACAACAGCCTCGGGAACCTCACCAGTTAGAGAATCATTACTATATTTTAGGTAAATTTATGCATGATGCCATTCAGTTATCTTTACTTAAATGAGTCCCAAGATAAAACTAAAGATTACAATTTCTCAATATTTTGCATTTGGGCTATATTCAGCACTTCCCTCTCAGTTAGTATTAGTAGTGGTAGTTTGTGATGTGCATACTTCTACCTACCAAGATACTGAACTTAATTATACTAGTGGCTCAACTATAGCTATTTTTAAATCAATTCCTTCATTGTATTAAGGAGTAAAGTAGAAAATAGCCTCTTCTCTTGTGCATGCCAAGAAGCAATGGTCTCAGGTATCAAGAAATGTTCCTTTAAACCTTGTTCCAGTGAAAAATTTGTGGGTAGACAAAATCATACACAGTTATTCTTTTATTACTTTAGTTGACTCATTATCTCCTTCAACACTGTTCATTCAATCGCCTTTTCCTGACCAACAGGCCTTAATATGACCCACTTGCATCTCAGCAAGGGATTTCTTGCATTGCTTCCTACATATATATATGTAAGGAAGAAACAATTCAAAACTCTTCATTCTGACATCAGGTTATTCCATAAGGATGTCATGATCAGTAAGACCTAACATTATCTGCTGTTTCCAACTCGTGGAATCTTATTTCAACAATACCTAGTTCCACAAAATTTAAAATAAATGTAATGTACATTTGAAATTATGCAGTTCACATAAAGCATGCAAAATCTCAGTTGGGATGTGTGATCACCATTAGCCAGTCAAACATGAGGGCTTAGTAAATATAAGGTGTCAAAACGTTACTGTTTTTATTGCAGCACACTATTGTACATTATAAGAACTATTTAAGATGAGAAAAGAACATTTATGAGCAGACATTTGCAAGGGAAATTGCCTCTTTAAAATTACAAAAGTTTTAAAAAATGTATTTTTCTTGCGTGAAGGTACCAAACTGCCTGCAGATTCTAGATGCAAGCATAACTTCTGAGTTTTTTTCTGAGAATAGAAATCTTACTGTACAAAAGTCGGATATGTTACATTATAAAGCAAACATATACTGAATTTCCTTGCTAGAAAAAAAGGAGTCTAGGTTTACAGTAAATTTACTTTCCATCATAGCTTGAAAACTGCATTAAATAAAAAAAATTAAGTTAGATGGAGAGGAATAAATTTAATCAAAACACTGTTAGATAATCTAACTTAGATTTAGGAGTCCACAGCAGCTACTGCCAAAACAAAGCCGTTGTTATTTACCAAAACTAACAGCACTCATTGCCTAAAAATCCAAAGATAAAAAAATCTTTGCTGAATTATCTACAGTATTTAATGTGGCAGATTACTTTGTTATCTAATGAGTAGCTGTATTTCACATAGGAACTGCTGAAACAGATGTTTTTGAAATTACGTTCCTTCTGTATAGGAAAATCCCCCAAAGCAGAAAGACTTATCATGGATATGTAGGTAAGGGGAGGTCATAATGTTGAAGAAATAGCTCGCCCCATTGTAACTGTGTAACATCATGCACAACACTGAAACAACTCCATTACAAAAGCATTTGAATTGGCTGTAACGGGAACATGATTTGGCTTGTCAGCTTCAATAGGAACCAGGATTTTGGACCGAGAACAGCTATTGTAAAGTATCTGGGAAAACCACAAAATAGAAGGAGGGCTCATCCGGGCTTTACAACTGACAGTTATAAAAATATGAATATATAGAATCAAAGAAAGTCACTGAAGTTCCTCTCTGTGTTTTTAATTCTAAAATTAACACTGTTCAAAAAAATCATATTTCAGACCAACTTAATATGATTTTTGTGCTGTAAGTAAAAATAATAGCAAACTACTTTAGGCTATTTTACAAGTATTAAAAGAGACAGTTGTGCTAATCAATTCCCTTTATTTGTTCTTTCTTTTGTCTTTGTCTTGAACATAGACATAGAAAACAAACCATAGTAACTATATTTCTCACGAGTCACTATTATTTACTTTCAATAGACTCAGTAACACTGTTTAAACCCTGAAAGTTAATAAACATGGATTTGTAGAATTAAAAATATTGAACAATTGGAGAAATAGCGACTCACAAAATTAAAGTTTTATAACCCAAAGTCGAAGACTGTGTTCCACAGTTTAAATATTTCATATCTGACATTTTCACACTATACTACAGTGTGAAGCCTGATTTTGATTTTTTAATCCAATACAACTTTTCTCTTAAAATCTAGATACTACTAGCTGAGATTCAACTTTGTATTTCAAAGATATCCAATGTCTACCTAATGATATTTCCTAGATGCTTCCTAGCCCACCAAATGAAAAAACATGCAGCCTCAAAAATATACAAAAATATAACTGTCCTAT